>NW_027532008.1:3557689-3605167 GCF_008692635.1 Crocuta crocuta
ATTTATTTTTAATGTTTTATTTATTTCTGAGAGAGGGAGATACAGAATCTGAAACAGGCTCCAGGCTCTGAGCTGTCAGCACAGAGCCCAACACGGGCCCTGAACCTACAAACCATGAGATCGTGACCTGGGCTGAAGTCAGATGTTCAACCTACTGAGCCACCCAGGTGCCCCTAATTTATTTATTTTTAAAACAGTTGTTGGGGTGCCTGGGTGGCTCAGTCGGTTGTGTGTCTGACTTCGGCTCAGGTCATGATCTCACGATTCCTGGGTTCGAGCCCCGCTTCTGGCTCTGTGCTGACAGCCAGCTCAGAGCCTGGAGCCTGTTTCAGATTCTGTGTCTCCCTCTCTCTCTGACCCTCCCCTGCTCACGCTCTCTCTCTCTCTCTCTATCTCTCAGAAATAAATAAAAAACATTAAAAAAATAAAACAATTGTTAAAAATTTTTTAATGTTTATTTATTTTGAGAGAGAGACAGAGTGAGCAGGAGAGGGGCAGCGAGAGAGGGAGACACAGAATCTGAAGCAGGCTCCAGGCTCTGAGCTGTCAGCACAGAGCTTGATGCGGAGCTCAAATCCACGAACTGAGAGATCATGACCTGAGCTGAAGTCGGATGCTTAACCGACTGAGCCGCCCAGGCGCCCTGCTTTTTCTCCAGGTTTTAGTTTGCAAAATGATATTTGAGAATGGCTGCTCGGTATTCTATTTGTCCCTTAAAAATGCCAAACTCATTGCTGCCCTTGTTTGGAACGGGCTTCTGCCTGGTTACCACGCGGCTGGCTCCTCCATCATTCAGGTCAGCTCCTTGAGAGGCACGTCTTGTGTAAAGCAGCCCCCCTGATTGCAAGTCTCTCTCCATCCCATTGTCCTGTTTTCTTCTCTTGATAGTACTTCTATCTTTATTTATCTATCTTTATTTATTTTTGTGTCTGTCTTCTCCTAACAGAGAATACAAACTCTGAGGAAAGGGGACTTTTCGATCTTGCTTGCTCCGTGTCTCCAGTGGTTACAACAGTGCCTGGCACATAGTAGGTCAATACATGTGACTATATGACTCAAAAACTCAGAAGACCACAGTTTTCGAGTTGGTGATTGACTACCCAAGTTTTTACTGCCTAGTCGAGTTATTGATTTCGAGGCAATCAGTGTATCAAGCGGTTGGGGAGGAAGGTTTTGGGTTCTTCTCTCCCCTTTGTCATTTATTAATGTTGTGATGTTGGCCGGTATATTTAACTTCTCCAAGTCTAGGTTTTCCTATTTGTAATGAAGATAATATTAGTGCCTACCTTGTAGGGTTATTGTGAGGATTTAATAAAAACAATACATGGAAAGTGCTTAGCACAATGCACATGAAATACAGAACAAGTAACATTAGCCATTCATCACTGGCACCTAAGTACTTCCCAGGTACTTTCTCATCCAATCCTCAAAACTGCCCTGGTTACATGACCATATATTTTTTTAAAAATTAAAAAAAACATATATTTATTATTGAGAGACAGAGAGAGACAGAGCGTGAGCATGGGAGAGGTTAGAGAGAGAGGGAGACACGAAATCTGAAACAGGCTCCAGGCTTTGGGCTGTCAGCACAGAGCCTGACACGGGGCTTGAACTCACAAACCGTGAGATCATGACCCAAGCCGAAGTCCAACACTTAACCGACTGAGCCACCAGGGGCCCCACATGACCATATTTGTGTGTGTGTGTGAAAATTCATTGAGTTTCACATTTATTTGTATACCTTTATGTATTTGGATTATAGGCAATAAAAGGTTAGCTTAACAATAAACTGAAAGCCAATGAGGTAGGAACTGTTATCATCCCCATGTTACAGATTAGGAAACTGAGGGTCAAAGAGGTAAGTCATTGGCTCAAGATCACAAGAGAGTAAGTGGTGAGGCTGAAGGTCTGGAGCCTGTGCTCTTAACCACAGCTCTTCATGCCCCATTTGCTGCCTGGCCTGTTCAAACTCTCAGTCAACAGTAGCTTTTATTGTTGTTAACATTTAACATTTTTGTTGTTGAAAATTTTTCTTCTATTTTATATATTTTTAAAGTTTATTTATTTATTTTGAGAGAGAGAGCAGGGGAGGAGTGGAGAGAGAGGGAGGGATCATCTCAAGCAGGCCCCATGCTCAGCACAGAGCCCAACATGGGATCAGTCATGACCTGAGCTGATATCAAGAGTCGGACGCTTGACCAACTGAGCCACTCAGGCACCATTAAATTTTTTCTTTTGTTTTAAATAATGCTTCAGAGTACATCTTTGGGCATTTTTGGCTTTTCTCTGCTTTTGAATTATTTCCCTTAGATAAAATCCCAAGGATAGAAGTAACAGTGGGAAATGAATACCTAGAGAGCTGAAGTGACTTGATTCAAGGTCACATATAAGTAGTGGTGCTTGGAGTAGGGCATGTACAACCATGCACAGTTGTATAGGTTGTTCACTTCACTAGGGCAATTGATCCAGGGGTAAGTGGCCTTCCCAGAGGAGGTCTGGTAGGAGCTGAGGCTTTGGCAATGTTTGAATGGGCAGAGGTGAAAGGGCATTCCAGGTAAAGGCACGTAGGAGGGGAGAATGAGGAGAGTGTGATGGGGAAACCAGTTTCAAAGGAGCAAAGAATCAGAAAAAGGAGGATATGAGGAGACAGGTAGGGCTGGATCATTCATTCATTCCCTAAATATTTGCATAGGTTTCTACCGTATGCTGGGAGCTGTGGATATGGTAGTGAACAAGCCCAGCCAATCCCTGTACTCATGGAACAGGTGCTTTATTGGGTGGGGGTGGGGATAGACAATTGACAAGGAAATTGAGTAAAACAATTATAGACTTTGAAAAATAGTTGGAAAGAGTGGGTGCTGAGTCCAGAAACCATGGAATGGGGACCTATTTAAATAGAGTGCTAAGGAAGGCCTCTTTGGAGAGGTAACATCTTAGTTGAGAAGGGGAAGACTGCTCCAGGCAGGGCACACAGCCCATGCAAAGGCCCTGAGGTAGGTGCTACAGCACGAACATTAAAAGCCAGGCACAAGAGGGTCTTGAGGACCCTCTTCAGAAGTCATTTCAGACAGTCTAGAGCAAAGGACTCTTGTTTCCATCCCGGTTTGGTCTTTCTTCTGGGTTCAGTTTCATCTGTCTACTGGTTGACCTCACAGAGCAGTCACCTCAAAGTTATGTGTCTTCCCCAACCAGCTTTCTATCTCCAGTTGTCCTCCTCATTCTTTGCGGTCTCCCAGACTCGGGGCAAGCTCCTTGATCCTTCCTTCCTCATTCCTTCACTTCTATCCCTTCTTTGGCCACCCTCCGAGACCAGGGAAGCAGCCAGGTGGTCTCGTGCAGTGGGCTACACGCACAACAAGCACTTTGGAGGCACAGACATGGGTTCAATCTCAGCTCTGCCATTCAGTACATTTCACTGGGCCTTGATTTACAGGGAGTTAGTTATATGGTGGCCAGGGAGTCAAAGGGGATGATGATCTAAGTGACAGCAGCTGGCACACAGTAGGTATTTGATAAATAACAGTGCCTCACCCTTTCCCTACCATTCTTGGGAACCATCTTGTTTTCTTCATACCTTGGCTCTTCATATTCGGGAAGCAGAGAGATGGTAAAGGTCTGGGGTAACCACAGACTCCCTAAATCTCTCTCTGGGGGGAACCAGATCCCTAAGGATCCCCTTTTCCAAGTATTTTAAACAGATAGCTTAGCTTGTAAGTACAATGCCTACTATTCACTGAAGGTTTACTGATGCTGGTTGCCATGCTCAGTGCCTTATATACACTCTTTTTCTGTCCTCATGACAGTCCTATGAAGGAATTTCCATTGCTATCCCCATTTTATAGCTCAGAAAATAAAGTGACTGGTCTAAAGTCACATAACTAGTTCAGGGATGAAATTGGGACTTGCGCCCACATTTTTCTAGCCCCATGAAAACCTTTGTGCCCAACCACTAGGCAATCCTACCTCATAGCCCATCTGGCTAAAGCAGGGAGAACCAACATGTTTCATTTCCTGAGTGCAGAAGGCCCAGAGGTGAGAGATTTCCTGAACCCATAGTGGACTGGACACTAAGCTGCAGACCCATTCCTACCCCAGCAGAGCAAAATGGGGGGTCTAACACCTCAGGGTGGCCTAGCCCTTCCACAGTGCTGGAACACCTCCCCCAGCAACAGAGCCGTAAACACAAGCAGCTCTTTCAACAGGATGCTGAGCCTGAGTCATGGAGTATTTATAGATGGGCCTCTACTCTTCCCTCAGCTCTGCCAGGATTTATCAGGTTCACTTGGGGCTCGGAGGGTGACAACTTGTTTATCATCCAAGGTGCCCAAGCAGGCTGTTGGGACATCCTCTGAGAACGAGGTCTGGTGGCCTGCCCGTGTTTAGACCTGACCTGACCCCCATACATCAGACTGAGGCAACATCAGCTGTTCCACCTTCTCCCAAATACCACTGCACCCAGCCCTACCACAACCACACCCACACCCAGTGAACTTATGGTCTCAGGGTAAAATGGGACAGAAATGCTACTTCTCTCGGGAAGACATCTTGGATTGATCTGGAAAGGTTAAAAATTTTCCCCTGCTCTTGGGGCGTGAAACCTCACGTTGGTCAGATAATTGAATTAATCATAATAATGTTGACTGAGGACCTTCATAAGTTGGATATTTATTTAACATCTTTATGGATGAGACAACCGAGACTCAGAGAGGTCAAGTAACTTGCCCAAGACCACTAAGTAGCAGGGCCAGCCTCAAAAATCTAGGTCTTTCTTAGTTCCAGAGCCAAAGCTGTGGGTGACCTTGGGTAAATTACTTCCCCTCTGAGCTTCTGTTTCTTTATCTGTGAAATGGAGATACTAATCCCTACCTCTCATAGTCGTAAGGACTGAATAAAACTGGTACATAGTAGGCTTCCAACCACGGAGTGCTGTCCCCCAGCCTCCAGTCTCAACAATCAGTAAATTAGCCTGTTCTAAGCCGCTTAGGACAGGACAATTAGCCAGGTCACATTGGACTCAATCTTCAGGGACTTGAATCCAGGATCCAGGATCTTCCAGTCACCACTGCCCCACCCTTTGTTTCTTCCCAAGAGTAGGGGCAGAGGAATGAGGGAGTAGAAGGGGCCTTGGGAGGTTAGCCGGTGGCTGTGCACCAAGGCACAGCAGACTGACCAACCATGCTCTCACTCCTGGGATCTATTTTGGATGGTGCCAGCCTCCAGGCTGCTGGCGGCCAGAGCTGGATGTATCAGTGCTGAGTTAACAGAGCAGCCCCTGGGGCCATATTTAGTGGTTGAGCACCGACCCCAGATGGGTGGCTTAGCTGCAGGCACTAGGCAGAACCTGCTTTTATAATTCCTAATAGGTGGCCCTGGCAAAAAAACAAAAAAAACCCAAAAAACCCGTGGGCTGGGTTACTGAGTCCTTCTGAGTCTGAAGTCTGCCTGTTCCTCTCTGCTCCCTTGGGCCCTTCCCTCCCTAGCCCGGTGCGGGGCCCCATAATTCAAGGTTCCAAGCCTGGCTCTTCCACTTACTACCTGTATGACTTTAGGCAAGGTACTTAACCTTGACGTCCTGATCTAGAAATGGAGATAATCACACATGCTTCTTGGGCTGTGATGATGAAAACAGGTCCCTTCCTTTTTTCCCCTCCCCACTACCACTGGGGCCCATGGCCTTTAAATGCACTCCCTTGGGCCTTGACCTGGGGTGTTCTAGGGTTCCCAGGCTGCTCTCACCTCTCACAGTGCTTCCAGAAACCCTACTCCTAAGTCCCCTCTGGCCTACTGGCCAGGGCCCAGCCCTGACAGAGGTGAGGGCCCAGCTCCCTCAGCTGCAGCTCAGATTTCCTGCTGGGCCTCAGTGGAGGGCCTCGGTCAGAAGCCCCAGCTCTTTGAGACTTAATTAAGTCTTTGAGACTTAATCCATAGGAACAGTGACTTTTTAAAAAGTGGGATTTCTTTCCAATCATCTTCTATGCCTGTACAACATTTCTGATTTCTACACTTATTTGCATAAACATATACATAATTTTAACAGAAAAGAATCAGATTACCTACCAACGATGTCTGTTTTTCTGCCTGTGGCTAACAATATATTGCTGACATCTTTTCATATTGGTATTCAATATAGAAAGCTCAATGTCATTTGTTAAGTTAGAGAAATACTTATGTATGTATGTACTTTATGCATGGGAATTCTTACTGGGGTATGCTTTGTTTTATTTTTAAGTAAACTTCTCCTTGAAGTGTAATATACGTTCAGAAAAGTGCACACTTCACACGGATACAGTTCAAAGCACCCTCGCAAAGGGAGTGTGCCTGAATAGCCCAAACGGGGATCAAGAATCAGATCGTGACCAGCACTCTCAGAGCCTGGCTTGTCCCCTTCCAGCTCCTGGACCCAGGGCAGCGCTCTCTTACTTTCTAACGGCTTAGATTAGTTTGCGCTTTTTAGAACTTTATAAAGACAGAATCACATATGTACTCTTCTGTTCAACATTCTTTGAGATTCATCTGTGTTGTTGCCGTGGCAATATTTGTTCACTCTCACTGCTATGTAGCATTCACTACATGACCACATGACAGTTTCTTTCTTTGTTCCCTTGGCGGACGTTGGAGTGATTTCCAAAGTTTTGCCCCATTAAGCGATATTGCAAAACACATCCTTGTATTTAAATAGATCTATGGATCTGATTATCTGTTTAAGTGTCTCTAGCTAACTAAATATATCTTTCTGTCATTATCTTTCTAGGATTTTGATAAGAGAGATGCCTCAGAATAGAACTGCTGAGTCACACGTATAAGTACTTTACAGTTTGAGTTTGTAAAATCATACCCCCTGCCCCAAGGTCAAGAGTAGGAGCAGCGTCTATTGCCCTACGCTTTCGCCAGATTTGTATATTATTAATCCTTAATAGTTTTGCCAATCTGGCAGGGGAAAAATCAGATTTTACTGTGGTTTTAATGAGATTTTAAAAATTAGTGAGGATCAGCCTCTTGCTTATTTTTGTTTTGGGCGAGGGGGCATTGTCATTTAGTCTTTTGTGCGTTGCCTTTTTGTATCCTTTGCTTGTTTTTAAAACTTCAGTGTATTGTGGGTATTGACACTTGGTCTTTACATGTGTTTCTACTGTTCCCAATGGTCACTTGTCTTTTAGCTTTGTTTATGGAGCAACTGCCGGTTTAAATATAGTTTGTTTTCCTCCCACTTACTGTTTATGATCTGGATCGTCCTGAGGGTGTGTGTGGCAAACCCCAGGTTCAAGCTGGTGGGGGGAGAGTGAGCAGCAGGCCAGGTGGGGTGGGCAGGTAGCCCCCAAGACTGTCTCTCCGGAGTACAAGTACCCAAACGTTCTGGCCAGCCCTGAACCCCCGGGGACCTTGAGTTTGCTGCAAGCCTTCCAGATGCCATCTGGACCCCACTGTCAGGGAAGTCTGTCTGCACAGCTGAGGGCCCGTGTTAACTGGGCAGTAGAGGGAGGGAGAGTTTGAGAGCAAGGGTAAGCAGCCCACCTCTCCGAGTTCAAATCCTGTCTCTGGCTGCTCAGGCTGTCATAACAAAATAACACAGGTTGGGTGGCTTAAATACCAGAAATTTATTTCTCACAGCTCTGGAGACTGGAAATCCTAGATGAATTTGCACAGGCAAGGTGGGCTTCATTCTGAGGCCTCTTCTCTTGGCTTGTAGATGGCTGCCGTCTCACAGTGTGTTCACATGGTCTTCCCTCAGTGCATATGTGTGAGGAGAGAGAGAGAGAGAGGGAGCAGACTCTTGTGTCTGTAAGGTCACTAGTCCTTCCCTCTCAAAGGCCCCATTTCCAAATACAATCACATTGGGGTTTAGCACTTCGATATATGATTTTGAAGAGATGCAAACAATGCCCCAAGCCATTTCCCAGAAGTCTAATCTTAGGTAAATTACCTAATCTCTCTGGGACCCAATATCCTTATCTGTAAAATGGGGATGATAGTTGTATCAAGCTCATGAATTAATAAATAAATTAATAGCTATAAAACACTTAGAACAGAGTGTGATAGTCAGGCTCCAAGACAGTTGTCAAAAATTCTTACCTGCTGGGATTCATGCCCCTGTGGACCCCTCTCACACTATATCATGGCTGGTCTGTGTGACCAATAGAATATAGTGGAAATAATATTATGTCATGTCTGAGACTAGGTCATAAAAGAACATTTGCTCTGTTGGATCACTCCATCTGGTGGACGTCAGCCACCGTACTCTGAGGATGCTCAAGCAACCCTGTGGAGAGGTACCCGTTCCTTAGCCCATGCCCACCGATTTGCCGACCATGTGCGGGAGCCATCTTGGAAATGGATCCTCCAGCTCCAATCAAGTCTTAAGATAAACTGCACTGCAGCCCCAGCCAACATCACTACCACCTCCTTAGAGGCACTGAGCTGGAAGCACTCAGCTTAGCTGCCCTTGAACTCCTGACCCACAGAGAACTATTTGAGATACTCAGTGTTTACTATTGTTTTAAGCTGCTGAGTTTTGGGAAAATGTGTTGTGTAGCAATAAAGAATACATAGACCGTGGAGTTATTCATAGTAACTGTTCAGTAAACGCCAGCCAGTTTTATTACCCTGACTGTGACAGTATTAGCAATGGTGTTTTTCAGGTGTCTATCATGTGCCAAGTATGTGCTGTATGTTGGGCATATGGACTTCTACCTCTGTGGCATCAATTTTCAGCAAGGCCTAGAGTGTTAGGGGCAGACAGTTACCCCAAGTCCTAGACTCTTGGAGTTAAAAGACCCAGAGCTATCATTACCTGACCCAACCCTCGTTTTCAAGATGAGAGAACTGAGACACAGAGGTCGAGGTCGTGTAACCCACCGTGGGTATCGGAGCTGATATAGAAGAGCCTGAACTGGAACTCAGATCCACTGGTGTCTGGGCTGCATTTTTGTTGTTGCTTTGCCTTCTAATAAGGAGCTATTGCATCTTACAGTTTATAAAGCTCTTTCAGTACTTTATTTTGGGAACATCAATGCAGAGCCCCCTGCAGACCCTGTTAGTACCCATACCCCTAGGGAGGTCCATATCTCTAAAGGCCACCCACTCCTCAGAGCCCTTATGGCTGCCACAATGGCTGTCTGGACCTGGGAACAGCAGGAGGAGGCCTGTGGGGCTCCCACCCCTGAGTGGTGAGATCCTGAAACACTGTGCTCCCCTTCCCTGGCACGTGGGCTTTCCCCTGGCACCGAGGTCATTGCATCACAACCCCAGGCCCCAGTGACCTGCCTCTGCCAACTGTTTGGTCTTTAGCCTCTGAATAAAGGACCCATTGGTTTGATCCTGTGATTTGGGATGACTCTGTTGAGGATGACATGGAAGCATGTGACAGGGATCTCAAGCTGTAAGAAAAACAGTTTTTGTCCACCCCCGCTTCTGAGTGTACTTAGGCACCACAGAGGCTCAAGGGGAAATCCAGAGGAAGAGGCAGGGCAGACCCACCCTCTGGAGTGGTCATGGGGGCCAGGGCGAGAACAGCACACACGGGGAAGGGATCCATGGTGTACCCAGGAAACATTTAAGCAAGCCCCAAGCTATGCGGAAATGAAAGGGGAGCCGGAGGATGATTTCCTTTCCAGCATCACCACCCCAGGCCTGCGTCAGCCAGTCCTCCATCCCTGGAAGAGCTCCTCCAAGAACCCGGCCCCTGAGGACACAAAGGGACCCTCAGGGATCATTTCTTAATGGTTGGGCAAACAAGAAACTGAAGGTGGGTGTGGCTGGCTGGGCATCACATTGCTGGTCTCTGGCAGAGATTTCTCCCCCAACCAAGAGGTCTCAGGTTTCCAAGGAATTCCCTCTCCAGTGACAGTCAAAAACAGCATAGACTTTGGGATTAAATCAGGCTTTCAGCTCTGCCTACACTAGCCGTGGGACTTGGGGAAACTCTATAAGCAATCTGTGACTCTGTTTCCTCATCTGTTAAATGGGGAGAAGTATGACCTACTCATGGTTGTTGTGAGGACTGAATGAAATAGTACCATGAAGCTCTTAGTAGCTTCCCAGCCCCTTGCAAGCAGTTTATCAATCAAAAATAGTGTAATAGTTATATTACTTACCATCACCTCTTTTTATTTCTGGGTCCAGACCATTGCCCCTGCTGCTTTGCCTAACCCCTACCCAACTGGGACCCCCTTGGGTGCTAGGCTCCTCCCACTAGTAACAAACTTTGAGGGTGGTCCCAAATGAGTTCTGTCTCTTATCTGAGTGATGTTCTGCAAGTTACTTAACTTCTCTGAACTTCAGTTTCTGATATGTCAAAATGAGAATCATAATACCCTGAATCATTCTCTGACAAATCAATGGCACAGAAGAATGGTAGGAAAGGCCATTGCTATAGATTCAAAGATACTGATGAGACAAAAACAGCGAAATATCATGTAGAAGACCTTATCTGAATCTCATTTGTAAAATTAACTGTAAAAAGACATTTGAGACAATCAGCATCCTCAGAAAATGGTTTGGAAGCTAGATAATATTAAGAAATTCTTGTTATTTTTCTTGGATGTGGTAATGGCATTGTGATTATGTACCGAAAAAATCCTTATCAGTTAGAAATGCTTACTGAAGTATTTATGGACAAAAATTGCTTGATGTATAAGATCTACTTTGAAATATTTCAGACAAAAGAAGTGTGTGGGGGCATAGATGAACTAAGATTGGGGAACTGTTGATAACAGTTGAAACTGAGTTTGGTTACATGAATTCATTATTCTCTCTACTTCTGTGTGTTTGAAATTTTCATTAATGGGGTGCCTGGGTGGCTCAGTTGGTTGAGAGTCCGACTGTGGCTCAGGTCATGATCTCACGGTTTGTGGGTTCGAGCCACGCATTGGGTTCAGTGCTGACAGCTGACAGTTCAGAGCCTGGAGCCTGTTTCAGATTCTGTATCTCCCTCTCTCTCTGACCCTCCCCTGCTCATGCTCTCTCTCTCTCACACAGAAATAAATAAAATATTAAAAATTGAAATTTTTATTAATAAACAGAAAAAATGAAAAACAAAAGTATGAACAGGGGCACCTGGGTTGTTGTTTGGGTGTCCACTCTTCATCTCAGCTCAGGTCTTGATCTCTGAGTTGTGAATTCAGGCCCCATGTTGGGCTTCATGCTGGGCATGGAACCTACTTAAAAAAATCAATCAATCAATCAATCAAATAAACAATAAAGAGTAAAAATAAATAAGCAAGGAGACATACAGGGAGGGAAGAAGTAACATGTAGTCATCAAAAGCTCTGGGCTCAGGGGCACCACTGATATTCTGTGTTTGTTTTCTCATCTGTCAGTCCATAGCTTTCTAGTATGTTCCAGTAACTGGTAACAGTACTGGTTTATAACTTCCTGGTTCTGATCCTGGCTCTACCACTTGCTAGCTGGGGTACTTTGCCAAGTGACTTAACCTCTCTGAACCTCTTTGCTCAGCTGCTTTCGGGAAAATCATGCTCGGTGCCTCACTGAGTTATTTTGAGGACTGAACAAGGGAGCGTGGATGAGAAGGGCTTAGCACAATGGCTGGCATGCAGTAAGCACTCAATAAATGCTTCGGTGTGAGGAGCGCAGGTTTAGGAGTCAGGCTACCTTGGATGTGAACCCAACTCTGCTGTACCACTTGTGGCTGTGTGACTTTGGCCAAGCCAATTAATTCTCTGAATCTTGTTTCTTTTCTCCTGGGAAAACGAGGATCATAATACCTCCCTTGCAGATCTGTTGTGAGGATTAAATGGCAAGACATGTTTTGATGCCCAGCATGGCCCACGTGGGAATTCCCCTTCCTCACCCCTTGACTTTCAGCAGTGCTGGCCTGGCCAAGGCCCAGGCTGGAGTTGATCCCACTGTCCATTTGCGTGGCTTTTGCACCTGGACTGCCAACTGTGACTGGAGAAAGTCAATAGAACCATGTGAATGGCTCCTCACAAATAGCAAAGCCCAGTTATGAAACGCCAGCGAGGCTTTTCTGCCCTCGCACAGTCCTTCTATCCCTCTCTAGGGGACTTTCTCCTGTGCTTCATACTGGCTGGGCCGCCCACTCATGCTACCCTTCTCTCTGCTTAGCCTCAGAGGTTGATCTCAACTTCCTCTTGACTGAGGTCATCAATATGAGCACCTTTCTCTCCACTTCTCAGTACCTGATTCCCACCTTCATCCTCTCCTCTTTCCTATCCTCCCAACTAAAGACAAAGAGTGTACTTCTCCAAGGCTGTAGAATTTACTCCATCACCCTCCTCCCAATCTTCCAGTGCTTTCTTTCCAATGTGTTCGTCAAAAAAAAACTGGCTCAAATACCTTAATCTTTCCCAAGTCTAACAGTGATTCTGTTTCTCCCTTACTTAACTCACTCATCCATGGGGTGCCTGGGTGGCTCAGTCAGTTAAGCATCTGACTTAAGCTCAGGTCATGATCTCACGGTTTGTGAGTTCGAACCCTGCATCTGGCTTTGGGCTGACAGCCTGGAGCCTGGAGCCTGCTTCAGCATCTGTGTCTCCCTCTCTGTCTGCACCTCCCCCACTCATGTTCTGTTTCTTTCTCTCTCTCTCAAAAATAAACATTAAAAAAAATTTTTTTTAACTCTTCACTAATCCATTCATTTAAGAAATATTTGTTGGGTACCTACTATGTACTGGGGATGCAGAATCCACAGAAACAGTCTTTATCCTCAAAGTCTTCAAGGTCCAGAGGGAGAATCATACTCACAAGCAGATAATGGTAAGATGACAAGTGGGGTGCAAAGATGGACCCATGCTTGATGCAGAGATTGGCGAGGTGTGCAGTGAGGGGCAGGGAAGCCCAGGGACGGCTCTCAGCTTTCTGGTCTGCGTGAATAGATGAACCCTGGTGTTTGTGTAGACCCCAGACTAGGAAAATACAGGGAGGAGCTAGGCGTTCTGCTTGGGGGGATGAGTTTGAGGTGCTGTTGGAACATCAAAGCAGAGATCTCCAACAAATCTTCAGCTTAAGGGAGAGAGAGGTCTGAATTCAAATTCGAGATTTGAGGATTATTGGCAATAGGAGATGGAGTCTTGAATGTATATAAAGTGTTCTCTGCTGCAAGTAACAGAGTAACTACACTATGATGCCATTTGTTACTTACATCCTAAATAGTCGGGGGGAGGGCAGCTCCAGGGCTGGGTAAACTGGTAGCACAGTGATGTCATCAACGACCAGGGCGCTATCTACAGTACCTCTTTACTGTTCTCAGGGAGTGGATGTCTTCCTGAGATTTGTCCGCCATCTTGGTTGCAGGAGAGCTGCCCCACCCACGTACAGCCCCACTCAAAGGCAAGAATGAAGCTTTCCTTTTGCACTTCACTTTTCATGTGGGAGGGGGAATCCTTTAGCCCACTTCTATGAGTCCTTGGGTCCCTGAGGCCATCACTGTGCCACTTAGGCAAAGGAGAATGGGATTACCATGATAGGTTTAAGCCTTAGTCTCCTGGGGCCTTGGAGAGGTCCAACTCCCTGGAGAACAGTGCTGTCTGATATCTGAACAAAGTTGACGTGTGAGCAAGGAAGAAGAGATGGCCTCTCGTCAACCCTTCCCCTTCTTCCAACCAGTAGCTGGCTTGGCAGTGTTGACCTGCAGTTCAGTAGAGTCAAGCATATCTGGATTCATGTCCTAGAGCCATTTCTTGCGATCTGTGTTACTTCATGCCAGTTATTTTACTGTCTGTCCTGGAGTTTCCTCATCTATAGAATGGGATTAGAACAGTTCTTATGTTGTTATGTTCTTATGTTGGGGTGATGAAATGAAATAATGCATACGAAGTGCTTAACACAGTGCCTGGCTCTTGGTAAGTGCTCAGTAAAAACTAGCCATTAATGTTTTTGGGGGGACTACCCTCTCCTTAAAATTCCCCAGCCTCATGGGGTGCCTAGCTGGCTCAGTAGGTGGAATGTGTGACTCTGGATCTTGGAGTTGTGAGTTCGAGCCCCATGTTGGGTGTAGATAATTAAAAAAAAAAAATCTTAAAAAAAAAAAATTCCCCAGCCTCTTGTCCTCTGGGCCTCTTCCTCCCTCCTGTGACTGGTTCCTCCTCTTCTTCTCACTCCCATTTTCTACCCTTCCCGATGTTGGCTCCTCTGCCCTCATCACTCACTAGATCTCGTCTCCAGGTTTGAGGCTCTTCTCCAGGCTGAGGTGATCCAACCTACTCTCCTACCACCCTTCTTTCATGAGACCCTGGACACTTCTGTGTGTTGTACAGCCTCTTAGGCTTATCCTGAGGCCTGCTGTCACTGCTCTCACCCACTCTCGCCCCGGCACCTGATACTGGCTGGCCCCCATATCCCTTTGCATGAGATTCTCCCTTAAAAATAGTCATTGGAACTGCTCTAATGACTTACTTGCCAACACAGAAGGTGTCCAGAAGAGAACATAAAGAAAAATTTAAATGGGTGCAGAGAGCAGAGGGGCGCATCTGGATAACCTCTAAATGTCCAGGTAGGGTTTTGTGGCCCCACAGGGTGGCTATTTCTGTTTGCATCCCTCCCTCGGCTGTGAGCTTCTCAGGGCAGGGAAAAGCATTAGTCCTCCATCTGTCACCCTGGCGTCTGATGTATAGTTAGTACTCAGAAAAATGTCTGATGAATGAAAAGGATTCCTGGCTTTGCCACTTTCTAAGTGACTTTGAATAAGGTCCTTTCTTTCGCTAGACCTCAGTGTCAAAATCTATAAAACAAGGGTTCTGCACTATGTCTCAAGGAAGCCCTTTCATCATCAAAGTGAATTTAGTGGCCAGTGGACGCAGGCAGGATGGGCTAGCTGGGGTGGGGTCTGAAGGTCTCTAGCAACATGCTGTGCTCAGGGAGAAGGGCTGCCCGGACTCCTCTTCTTCAGTACTTGGGAGCAACTCAGTACTCTAAAGGAGGGGGTTTATGGCAGTGAGGAATCACTGGCTATTAACCCTGCAAACCCCAGGGGCCCGCTCCTTGGGGCCCACGGCTGGCTTACCAGGCTGGTATGGGAGGAAGACTAGTTTCTGCAGGAAACCCTGGTACCCAGTCCTCCCCCCACGTCTGCCCACGAACAGGCTGTTCTTGTTTACGACCCTCCTCCCAGGAGAACAGTGATTTCTCATCCCTACATGTGATTTGAGAGGGCCGGTCTTTCAGGCCTGGAGGAAACTCAAGCCCCAGCCAGCCACTTGGCATCGGAATGTTCAGCTGGTCCCCTCCTGGGGCTCATGTGACCGAGACCCAGCTATAAATATCAGAGGGACCTCAGACCAAGACAGAATTCGGGCGCCAGGAGAAGGAGGCCAAGAGGCTCTGGCTGGGTATTCTGTGACCAAGGCAAGACCCCAGGTCGACTCAGAGTGAGGCAGGTGAAGGAGGCAGCCAGGTGAACCTCAAACCTCCTGACAGCATGGATTATAAATCAAGCGTGATCCAGGTCGGGAACCCCATGGAGAATCTGGAGAAGCAGCTGATCTGTCCTATCTGCCTGGAGATGTTTACCAAGCCGGTGGTCATCTTGCCTTGCCAGCACAACCTCTGCCGGAAGTGTGCCAACGACATCTTCCAGGTCAGTGCTGGGCCACGGCCCTGTCCTGGGGCCCCAGGTGGCCGCTCAGTGTTCCTGTGGCGAAAACCATTCTCTCTTAGTCGAGGACTTCTAAACCAGGGCTGGTTTTCTCCCGTCTAGACCGCAGCCCCTGCAGAGGCCTCTGGGCTGAGGAGAGGGGCTCAGAGGCAGCTCTGGCTGCCCCATTCCTTCTCCATGACGCGTGTTTCCCCTCCCCACCCTGCCTGCAGCAGTTGACTCTCCAATCAGGAGTCAAATGCCTCAAGCGATAAGTGGGAGAGGCAGGAGAGAGAAACCAGACCCCTGGGGCTGGAGCCAGTTCCCCGGTGGCCGGGGGCCCAGGGCTTAGGAGGGGGGTGGCCAAGAGGCACTGGGCAATAGAGGCATCTTCCCTTTCAAGTCTGTTCCCTCTAATAAGGGGCTGGAAGGGATCTATCTCCTTAACAAAGGAATGGGAGGGGCGTCCTGGCTGGGAAGCAGCACTTGACAAATGATCTCTTACTATTTTATCTTTAAAGTAACAGGCCTAGTAGTTGGCTGTAAAGATATTGCCCACTACATGAATGGGTAAATGGGAGGCTTGGAGTGAGAGAAGGTTGCTTGCCCAAAGTCACTCAGAGGATAGCCGTGACTTGAACCTAGGTCTGCTGACTCCCAAACTCGCTGACTGCTTTGCTGCTTCTCAGGTGCTCCCCGTGTCAGTGGGCTGGCTCTCCTGTCAGGACAGGGAGCTCCAGGTCGAATGGTTTGACACGTTGGTTGGGGGAAGCAGGAAGAAGGACAATGGGAGACTGTCTCAGGCCTCACCTCTGCCCTTGCCACCCTCAGGCCGCAAATCCCTTCTGGACCAACCGGGTTGGCTCTGTGTCCATGTCTGGGGGCCGTTTCCGCTGCCCCTCCTGCCGCCACGAGGTGATCATGGATCGACACGGCGTGTACGGCCTGCAGAGGAATCTGCTGGTGGAAAACATCATTGATATCTACAAGCAGGAATGTTCCAGGTCAGTCTGCTTTGCTGCTGGAGGCCCATCCTTCCTCCCCAGCTGGACTGCGCCCGGCTCTCCCAGGCTCCTTCCCATCTGCCCACGATCCAGTGCCCTGGCTGGAAGAGCTGCACTGGCCAGTCCAGAGAGCCGTGTCCCTCTTCCTCAGGCAGAACAGAGGCTCATTCCTATCCCCAGCACTGGCTCTCGGTGTCACTCAGTGAATGGGAAGGGGCCCCGGCCTCAGGCTACCCTCCTGGGAGAGACCGAGACAGGAACCAGGGGAAGGGCGAGATGTGAGAGGGAGAGGAAGGCCCCGGGGCTGGCTAGTGGCTGTGACAGGCAGAGAAAAGGGCCCAGAGAGAACACCGCCAGTTTCTCCATAGTGAAGGCCACAGCTATCATCCCAGGCCCTGGGGATGCTTCCTCCTGCTGCTCCACAACAATCCTGTGGATCAGGCATGACTTTTATCATCCCCATTTCACGGATGAGGAAGCTGAGGCTCAAAGAGGTAAAGTCAGTTACCTAAGGTTTCTCAGTTGAGAAGTAGAATGACTGGGTACGGACCCTGCAGATCTGGTCCCAAGTCTCCCTGTTTGTAATGCGCCCTGCAGCTCTGTCTCAGGCAGAGAGAGAGAGAGAGAGAGAGAGAGAGAGAGAGAGAGAGAGATGGAGATGGCCACCAGGGAGATCTTTATAAATCCAGGCACCTGACAAGACTCCCAGGCCGTTGTCCTCACATCCATCCTTTGGTCAGAAACTGTCACTCAGACCTGCCTGCGGGCAGTGTCCTGCCCAAGGAGAGGAGACAGAACAATCTTAGTGAGAAAAGTCCTGCTCAGGGGAACCATCTGCTAGTCTGACTCTGTTACTGATGTACTGTGGGATCTCCGGTGAGTCTTTGGGTCTTCATATCCCCTGTCTGTGGAAGGGGACAGTGAGGTTTGTTACCGTGACTGTCAAATAGGGCTTTGATGGGTAATGTTAAAAATATCAAATACGTATTGGGCACCTCCTATGTGCAGGCACTGCACTAAGCATTTTCCATTCATGGTCCCTGTTCAATTCTCACAGTAATCGGTATGGCATTCTGAGCCGCATTTTCCAATGAGGAAACGGAGGCTCAGAGAGTCGGAGGTTGGTCTAAGGCTCCCCAGCAAGTGGTGAAGCTGAGAGAGAGCCTGTGTAATTGACTCCGTGGTGAACAGTCCTGAGTGCTCTTGCCACTCATGTTGCTGGACTTCAGCACCACAAAAGTGCAGATACATTGCTGCTCATTATCACAGTAATGAAACCAATATTGCAGCTAGATAGTAGCCTCCCCGCCCCCCAGTGTGGGCGTATGAGGAGCGTGTTATATTTGAACACTTCAAGGCCTTTCCGCATAGTTGAATGGCAATGATAGCTGCCCTTTTTGGGGGGTCTGCTCTGTGCCAGGCTCCCCACATTCATTGCAGCTAACTGCCATGACCCCAGTAGCTCTGGGATAAAACCAAGCCTCAGAGAGGTGAAGTCACTTGCCCAAGGTCATAAAATGAGTGAGTGGCAGAACAGTCTGGATTTGAACCCAGCTGCTGTGTTTGGAAGAATGGGCATCTGGGATGGCAGTGGGCACGGGCACCCGACCCTCAGGATCTTACGCCTCTGCAGCTACTGCCATTCCAGAGCTCAATTCCCTGGGCGGGGAGGGGAGGGGTGGAGAGAGACCCCTNAAGACAAGTCTGGAGAGGGGCTTATTTAAGAACCAGAGGAGACAATAATGTCTGGGGGTGTGATCAGTTCTGCAAAGCTGGTCAGGGGTGAGGCACTGGCAGGGATGGGGGGCAGTCACCATTTGACATTTATGAGATGCTCGCTGTGTTAGGAGCTGGGAAACCAGAGGTGGTATAGACATGGTGTTGGGTGTAAATGAGTGTATCGTCCAGCTGGGGAAGTAGGAGCTGGATCCAAAAATCTGAACCTCGGGTAGGAAGTAACCGATACCCCAAGAAAAGCACATATAAGACGTCAGGTCCCTAAGTAAAGAAAACGACCAAGGGAGAAAGAATGTGTGTTTGGGAAGTAGAAAACTGGACGCTGGAAAGACTTTCTGGATTGTAAATCAAGGCTGAGGCCGAGCTGTTAGTCATCCCTGGGCTGCCCTCTTTCTGGTTGTGTGGTTTAGGGCACATATACTTCTTCCTTCTCTGAGCCTGATGACACCCTCACGGCATATTTACTGACAGATTCTCCCCACCTCCTCCAAGCCACACATGGTACCCTGTAAATTCAGGGGTGAAGAGAATAGGCAGATTCCCCTGCGGTGATGGAGGTTACAGTCTGGTGGATTAAATATAGAATTCAGTGAGGCCATGAGTATAAACTGCTTTGCTCAGAGTCAGGCCTGTAGTAACCAAGAGCTACGGGGACTATAATTAGATTGATGCGCTCTTGCCTCTCCTGCCCTGACTTGATGGGTGACCTTGGGCAAGTCAATTCACCTTTCTGGGGCTCAGTTTCCTCTTCTCAAAAATGTCCCCAGTTCTGACTCTGGGACTCTACCACCTTTCCTATGTCCTGCACGGGAAGGGTCCTCCTTCACCAGAGGTGGGGGGCCAAGGATATGAGGGTGGCCTTGGTGTCACTGGCTTTCCTGGTTCTGAGTCCCCAGAACATGAAAAGGATTGGGGCAGCCAATCACGGAGAGCTCAGCCCATAGATCTGGGGTGGCCACCTGGAGCTGGGGAGGAGACAGGGACTGGGAACCCCTGCCCTGTGACTTGTGTGACTCGTGACTCTTCTCCCCTGCAGCCGGCCCCTACAGAAGGGCAACCACCCCATGTGCAAGGAGCACGAAGATGAGAAAATCAACATCTACTGTCTCACGTGCGAGATGCCCACGTGCTCCATGTGCAAGGTGTTTGGGGCACACAAGGCCTGTGAGGTGGCCCCGCTGCAGAGCGTCTTCCAGGGACAAAAGGTACTGGCCGGTGCCGCTTCTCCTCCAGCCCGGGCCTGCCAGGCATGGCCAGAGGATTCGGGATGTGGATGTGATCCCTGTAGATCTGCTGAGCCGGCCTTTCAGGAATAGTCCCTCTGGAGGGACTTCCCAGGCCACAGGGACAGCAGCTCTTGCCTTCCTGGGAGAGGTGGCTGAGCTCATGGGTTATACTTAGAGCCACTTGAGAGCATCTGGGTGTGGCCACAGGGGAGAGGCTGGACCCCTGGGCCAGGCCACCAGGGTCCTCTCAGGCCACGACGTTTACATCCCAGTGTGCCTTGGGCCCCAGATAACTCTTCCTGTGCTGGTTACCTCTCCTGAAGCAGGGGGTGGCGGAGAGCCCTCTCCCTTGACCCCCAGACCTGCGGGAGCCCTATCATCCCATCCATGCATGAAACTGTGTCCCCTCTTTCTGGATGCTTCTTCCCTGTCCCCTCACTCTTCTCTTGATCTCTCTCTTCTAGAACTCTCCAACTCTATTTCTTTCCTGCATTCCTTCTTTCCTAGAAACAAGCCTTTCCTCTGCCAGTGTTTTGCTGTGTTTTTTACTCGTTTCCCCTTTCTGGGCCTCATCTGTAAAATAAGGGATGTGGTATCTCTCCGATGTTATCTGCTCTGGCCCTGAGCTGCATCTCAGCAAGAGGCTCTTTCTAGCAGAGAGGGGAGTGAGGGTGCTACTCTCAAGAGGACAGGCCCTGAGACTATTTCTGTCTCTTCTCTCCTGATCTCCCACCCCTTCCTCCCATCTAGACTGAGCTGAGTAACTGTATCTCCATGCTGGTGGCTGGGAACGACCGAGTGCAGACCATCATCACGCAGCTGGAGGACTCCTGTCGAGTGACCAAGGTGAGGGGAAGAAGAGCTTCAGACTCTGGGAGTCCAAAGCCTCCCGGTGCAGCCTGGCATCTGGGTTGAAGTCTCACCTGTGGATTGTCGCTAGTGGTTGGGGCCCGGAGGCGGGGATGGTGGAGGAGGACCCACTGATCCATTCCTCTACTTGTTTACCAAATGCTTCTGGAACACAGCTGTGTGTCAGGCCCTGCCAAAGGCACCGGGGGATGGGATGGTGAACAAGACAGACCTGGTTCTGGACTTCAAGGAACAGCCCAACAATAATTCTCAGTATTCACTCAGCACTTGTAGTTTTCAGAGCCTTGCCGTGGGTGTGCTGTAGACTGAAGCTTCTCAGGCTTACAAGTGCATTCAGGTCACCCTGGCATCCTGTTAAAATTCAAGTTCTGATTCAGTAGGTCTGGTAGGAGGCGTGAGATTCTGTATTTCTTTCTAACAAACTCCTGGGGTGTGCCCCAGTTGCTGGTCCATGGACCACAACACCGTGAGTAGCAACACTGTAGAGGCAGAAGGAAACTTTTCTGTCTCTGTAAAAGCACCCACGATTTTCCATCTGCACCCAAGGTGGGGCCTGGAGATGAGAAGGGGGGAATGGACAATCAAACTCCTAGCGGAGGAAGAGTTGTGGGAAGGATGAGCTCGAAGGAAGGGGGGAGACATCGTTACTACTCATGAGGTGCTCCCAGTCTGATAGAGGATACTAGAACCCCCCAGTCTGATGAGATACTATGGTTATACCATTTTACAGGTAAGGAAACTAAGATATAGCATCTGCGTTGGAGAGCAGGGAGCCTCAATGAGGAGGACCTGCTTCTCTGCTCCTGCTGATGCAGAGCTTCCTGAATCCAGTGTTGGTCGTAAAATGGGGAGGGGGATGGGAAGAGAGTGAGTTGGGAGCACACAGGAAGCCCAGAATCCATCATCACATCTGACCCTGGAGTCTATTTTTGAGGAAGGGGCTAGCTTTCTCCATGACACCAGCCTCCAAACGTCACTAGCTGTGACACCTCGGCAAGTGCCTTCTTCTTGCTCGGCCTTTATCTTGTGTTCTGTCTTCCGGCTTCAGACCTGTTATTCTTAGCACACCCAACCCAGGAGGGAAGTGCTGGGGACAGTGGGGAGGACCCCACAGGATGTGACTCTGAGGTGTCTGTCCACAGGAGAACAGTCACCAGGTGAAGGAAGAGCTGAGCCAGAAGTTTGACCTTCTGTATGCCATTTTGGACGAGAAGAAGAGTGAGTTGCTGCAGCGGATCACGCGGGAGCAGGAGGAGAAGCTTGGCTTCATTGAGGCCCTCATCCAGCAGTACCGGGAGCAGCTGGACAAGTCCACTAAGCTCGTGGAGACGGCCATCCAGTCCCTGGACGAGCCTGGTGGGGCCATCTTTCTCTTGGTGAGCAGGACTAGGAGGGTGTGGGCGAGTCACGCCAACTCACCAGCTCTGTCCCGGGTGTAAGTCATGCTCCATCACTGGTCATCCATGTGCCCCTGGGCAAACCATTGAAAGCGCTAAGCCTCAGTGTCCTCATCTGTAAAATGGGCATGCAACAATTCCTACCTTCCTTTCTCTTAACTGATTTTATGAGGATCTAATAAGAGGATATTTGTGAAATGGTTTTGTAAGCTACAAAACACGCTGTTCATGTGGAGACCATTTATTGAGCACCGACTGTAGGCCACAGAGATGAATGAGACACAGCCCTGCCCTAGAAAAGCTTGTTGGGGGGAGACACAAAAGGATCAGCTATAAGGCACAAAGCCGGTCCACAGTATGTGCTTCAGAAATACAGGCAATTTTTCTGTAGAAAACAAGATATTGGGTATAAAAAGGTGACTAGGGTATGATTCTCATCTTGAAGATTTGGGGGCTTAAGAGTGTTTAGAATGATACCCCTAAAATCCAAGCTTCCTGCCACAATGGTGGTTGGGTCCTGGGGTGATGACCAAACCCCATGTAGAACATGCACAGAGGGAAAAGGTACAAGCTCTGTTTAAGTCAGGGCAGGGAGCAGGTCACGACTGGGCCAGCGACTGGCACCAAGTGCCCATCTGTGGTACAGTGACTGGCTTTGCTGATTTCTTGGGGCTACGTCTCCTGCAATTCTAACCTTTGCTCTCTCTCTTTCCCCCCACAGAGTGCTAAGCAACTCATCAAAAGGTCAGTGGCTTTCTAGCGCTATGATCTAAGACCCCAGCTCCTAGCAGGGCCTCTGACTTCTGTCCAGCGGGCCTCCCCCTTTGCATTAGGTCTCCTGGGAGGGTCTCACCCCGGGGCCAGCTTTCCTGGTCTTTGCATGCCCTGTCTTCTTGGGCCATCCATTCTGCTTGTGACTGGAGAGGAAATACTCTACCCTCCGGGGGGAGCCTTTAGGTGCAAGGCCTGGGTGTGGGCACAAGTATGTGCACTGGTGTGGGTTGGAGCTGAGACACCCCCTTCTTTCACTGAGGCCCAGAAATCTTACCCCCACCCTCCATTTCTCTCTTCCTCCCCCACAGCATTGTGGAAGCTTCCAAGGGTTGCCAACTGGGGAAGACAGAACAAGGCTTTGAAAACATGGACTACTTTACTGTGGACTTAGAGCACATAGCAGATACCCTGAGGGCCATCGACTTTGGAACAGGTAAAAGGGGTGACTATGCCATGCACCTACTTCCCCGCTCAACCCCTGGACGTCTGCCTCCCTTCCACCGAGCCCAGTGTACAGGTTGATACACTAGCAAACTGTCAAACACCTATGGCCAACTTCTGGATGAGCCCAGAGCTGAGTACAGTGCCTGGTACATAATAGGTGCTCAATAAATTATGTATGGATCCACTGCTGGGAAGCAATGGAGCAGTGGAAAGATCATGGCAAGTGCAATCGGGCAGACTGAGTTCAAATCCTGGTTCCACCACTTGTTATCTGTGTGACCTTTGGTGAGCCCCTCCTCCTCTCTGAGCTTCATTTTCTTTCTTTTCTTTCCTTCCTTCCTTCCCTCCCTCCCTTCCTTCCTTCCCTCCCTCCCTCCCTCCCTCCTTTCTTTCTTTCTTTCTTTCTTTCTTTCTTTCTTTCTTTCTTTCTTTCTTTCTTTCTTTCTTTCTTTCTTTCTTTCTTTCTTTTACATTTTTATTATTTTAAGTAATCTCTATACCCAACGTGGGACTCAAACTCATGACCCCAAGATCAAGAGTTGCACGCTCCACTGACTGAGCCAGCCAGGCACCCCTGAGCTGCATTTTCTAACTTCAAAATTAAGTTAAACACGGGCCCCTGAGGGGTGCCTGGGTGGCTCAATCGGAGGAGCATGGGACTCTTGACCTCAGGGTTGTGACTTTAAGTCCCAGGTTGGGCATGGAGCCCACTTTAAAAAAAAAAAACAAGACAAGAAGCAAAAAAGCCATGGACCTACTAATAATGACCATAGCATGGTGCTGTTGCCACAAATAAGATATTAATAAGGAGCAGTTTGTCACTAGACATGTCCCAGTGATTGCCTAAAGCTGGTCTTAGCTTCAGCTTCTTAATGCTACATCTCTGATACTTACACACCTTAATTTACCTGTATTGTATCCTCATTTCTGTTTGGAATTACTCTATCATAGAGGATCTATAATAATCATAACAGTATAACCATAATAATAATAAGGGAAAATGAAGAAACCAGATAAAGAGCAAAGATTTAATAATTTGCTCAAGGTCACACAGTTGCAACGTAGCTATTTAGCAACAGAGAAAGACAGTGGATCCAATTTTGCTGAATGTTGTATTGATTTGAGAGGTGATGCTCCACTGACCAACTGAGAAAGACAGAGCTGGCACTTCTCCCACAAGCTTCTAGAATCTGGTGTTGAATCTGTGTTCAGAACCCCAAAATATCACGTTCATGGGTAAGGACAGAATGCATCCCGAAATTGAGATGCCAAGGGACTTGGGTATGTCCATGACCATGGGTCATCTGCTCCTCTGTTACCCTCCCTAAGCTAAGATAGTCATGAGTGGATCGCACTGTGCGAACAGCATGACCCTGTGGGGCCTTCACTGCCTTCCATGATCGCCCGGATTCTCAGTTCTTTCATACTGAGGGTATAAATGGGGCAGGGTACCACCAACAGCTACCATTTATCGAGCACTTTCTATGTCCCAGGCACTAAGCCTGTGACATAAATTCTGTCACTTAACTTCATGAGGTAGGTTCTGTTGTCATCTCCATTTCGTAGTTAAGGAAATAAGGCCAAGAGAGGGTCAGTGATTTGCTGGAGGCCACACAGGAAGGAAGTAGCCCCACGGATTCCACCAAGGGCCGTCTGGCTCCCAAGACCCTGGTGAGGATTCTCTGAGACAATGCATCTAAGAGGCTTGACATGACACTAGGCACATAGTAAGTGCCCAGCAAATGCTGCCAAGAGTAGTTAATTGTGACAATAATGAAACAGCAAAAACAACAGAAACACATGGGTTATGCACAGGCCCCAGCTACGCAGCCAGGAATTGGGCTGACACTTTGGAGGCACAAACTCTTTCAAACCTCTCCCTACATACTCTGGACAAATGCTCTGGCTCTGCGGTGACCCCCTCAGGGCCCCAAAGCTTTAAGGAGGTGGCTTGGGAGAGGGGGGTGGAGAACAGAAATGTCCCCTGTTAGTGGAGCTTGGAGCCAACAGCCCAGGATGGAAGGTGAGGACACAGGTTTTGCGGCTCAGTTGCCGCCTGTCTGGGGCTCAGCGTCAGAGAGCTGTGGAGCAGATGGCCCCAGGAGTGTCCCCCACCAACACGGCCACCCCTCCATAGGCTGTGGAATGAGGAAACGCGGACACGGAGTGCTAGGCAAGCAGATTTCAAAGGTTGAGCAAATTCCTTCAAGACAAGGACTCTGATCCCTGAGAATTAGAGTTTTTTGTCCATTCTCCTCAGGTGATATGTACCTGTCTAATGAGAAAGGTGCCTAATGAGAAAGCACAAAGTGTGCTTCCCAGAGTCCCCTCCGGTCACTGGCAGGTCAAGCGATGGGAGCTGCTGTTGCTAGTGGAGCAAAGGAGTGTCTTGAACCCCTTTCCCTTGGAGGGGGGTGGGAAACAAGGAGGAGGCCGGGGGAAGGAGGAAGCAGGGCTCTCTGCAGCTTAGGCTCGGCAAGCTCGTCACCTCCGGGGCCACCAATGTCACTGTATGGCCTTGTGGCCCCAACTGGGTGTGGGAAGGGGTTTGGAGAAGTGCCGTCTCCAGCCTGGTGCCCCTTGGAGCAGCTTCTCTGAGGAACTTGTCCGTCCTAATACAATTATTCTTTGTCACATGCAGATGAGGAAGAGGAAGAGTTCATTGAAGAAGAAGATCAGGAAGAGGGAGAGTCCACAGAGGGAAAGGAAGAGGGTAAGAAATCCATTTACCTTCATTCATTCATTCATTCATTCATTCAACTACATGAAATTTTGACTGTGTGCAAAGTGCTCTGGGGACGATGCCAGTATATAGTGATGGTCCCAATAAGTGTTTGACACATTTTTGAAGGCAAAGTCCTATTCCCTCTAACCTTAGAGGGGAAAAAAAACCCCTAATCTAATCATAATTTAAAAAAGGTCATTTTATATCTAAATGACCTTCCTGAGTGGAGAGCAGTAGAGTGTAACAGACATCAAAGACAAGGAGGGGCACTGAGTTGTTTTGCTTGACTAGCACAATGTTTAAATTAAAAACAATTTATTTTAATGTTTATTTCTGAGAGAGAGAAAGAGAGAGAGAGAGAGACTGAATGTGAGCAGGAGAGGGGCAGAGAGTGAGGGAGACGTAGAATCCGAAGCAGGCTCTAGGCTCTGAGCTGTCAGCACAGAGCAGGACATGGGGCTCGAACTTGGGAACTGCAAGATCATGACCTGAGCAGAAATCAGGAGCTTAACTGACTGACCCACCCAGGTGCCTCTAAATTTTTTTTAATAGTTGCCAACATTTTAAAAATTAGGAGATTTGAGAGGGGGGGATTTTTTTGTTTGTTCTTTGTTTTTTAAAAGGAGATTTCAACTGAGAATCTGGTTTTCCACCTTGCCCTTCTCCCAAATCCCAGAAAGCTGGCTCTGGGCATGTCCCTTTGGATGGGGACATGCGCCTGCCAGTTTGCTCAGCCCATCACTGTCAGCCTGCCTGCTTTATTCCTTCCTGTCCTTTGCTGGCCCCTGTAGGCACCAGATCACCCATGTGATTTAGAAAATTCTCGGAGCCTCAGAGTGTGGTTGTAAATAACTGGGCTCTGAATTGTAGCTTTGCCACAGACTAGTGGTATAATCTTTTTTTTTTTTTTAATGTTTATTTATTTTTGAGAGAGAGAGAGAGAGACAGAGCACAAGTGGGGGAAGGACAGACAGAGAGAGGGAGACACAGAATCCCAAGCAGGCTCCAGGCTCTGAGCTGTCAGCACAGAGCCTGACGCGGGGCTTAAACTCCCGAACCCTGAGATCATGACCTGAGCCAAAGTCGGATGCTTAACTGACTGAGACACCCAGGTGCCCCATACTAGCAGTATAATCTTGAGCTGTTCACAGCGTTTCTGAGTCTTGGGCTACTCCTCTGTAGGTGGGACATAATACTACTGGCCTCAAAAGGAGAGTAAATTAGATAATCATTTAATGCCGTGTCTGGCACCTAGAAAGGACATGTTCGCTAATTAGCACATGTTTGCTAAAATTATTTCTCAGCCCAAGTTACTATTGGATCTCAATTCCAATCCAGTTGAAAAAGACAGACTACTGGAGTTTTGTACGCAATGTGCTCTCCATGGTGTTTTGACACCTAAATTCTATTGGGGTTTAGAAAGAAGAGGCCAGGCAGGAATTGGAGTCTCATCATTTTGTCGCTGTCGCTTGGTAAGCCCTGCTTACCCTGTGCCCCATCTCACCTTGTGTTTCTTGGTCTTTTTCTTTCAGGACACCAGTAAGGAGCTGGAGGAGGGATCGACCTTCTAGATGCAGAGACACTGGGGAGGGTGGGGATGGGCCCAGCTGCCTCGGTGACAGGCCCAGGGTGGGAGGGGTCGGGGCCCCTGGAGGGGCAATGGTAAGGTGTGTCTTCTCTCTGTTCAGAGAGCAGGGAGTGGCAGNGAATCGGAAACGTGCTTGAAACAACCACACAGGACACTTTTCTACGTTGGTGCAAAATGGAATATTTTGTACATTTTTTAAATGTGATTTTTTGTATATACTTGTATATGTATGCCAATTGGTGCTTTTTGTAAAGGAACTTTTGTATGATAAGGCCTGGTCATTGTGTGACTGGCCGTTGTTAGGAAGAGGGGAGGGAAGCCAGGCTAAAGCTCCCTCTTCCTTTCCCCAGAGGGAGGGCTGGGTAGCACTCACTGGCCTAGAAAGGGATACTGTACTTGTACAGATGTCAATGGCTGTCCCTGACATAGGGGATGGCGACTTGAGTTTGTGTTATATGTTGTTTCAATAAATGCACAGCACTCTCTTTCTGTTATTACCATAAGAGCTGGGGTTTCATTCAGCACATTGTCCCAGAGAGGAGAGTGCGGAGAGGATGAACAAAAGAATGGATGGGAAATGTGCAGCCAGAGGCAGACAGTATGGGCCAGGCAGGATTTCTATCCCACTGAAGAAGGAATTCTCTAAATTAGCATTTCCCAATGGGAGCTTTGTGGAAAATCTGCTCCAAGAAACAGGTTCAAAGCCTTGTTCCCTGGTTCTCCAGAGACTGAAGCAAAGCTTAAATGCTTTAGTCTCGGGGCACCTGGGTGGCGCATTCGGTTGAGCATCTGACTCTTAATTTCAGCTCAGGTCATGATCTCACAGTTTGTGAGTTCGAGCCCCCCATCGGGCTCTGTGCTGACAGCACCGAGTCTGCTTAGGGTTCTCTCTCTCCCCCTCTCTGCCCCTCTCCCTCTCTCTCTCTCTCTCAAAAATAAATAAACATACAAAGAAAAAAATGCTTTCGTCTAGAAGCAATCCCAGGGCAGCCAGAATGAGGGGAAGTGGAAGCTACGCAGGAAAAGAGAGAAGCAACTATGAAGTGTCCCATTGCTAAGATGGTCACAGCTTCACCAAGAGACCCCCACCCGCATCCCCGCCTTGCTCAGTCATGTGAGATGTTTCTAGCAGGTCATAAAGAACCCAATACGACTCAACACAGTTCATCAGAGCGAAGAATGAGGGAATTTCATCTCTTGTCTCAGAATCGAAGTTTGCCTGTCAGAGTGTTAAGGCCCTTGTACTTCCAGGCTGCACCACCTGACCCCTTGGGGCAGCTGCAGGGGAGGCCGGATGCACCTGGGCCTGCAGGTGGTGGGGTGAGCAGAGCCCTAGTCCAGTCAGGGTGGACATGGGTACTGTGGGCACAAGTGGCTCTGCTGGGCCCCACCAGACTTCCTCCAGGGAAATCAAGACAGCCACCAGTGCTAGGGGATGAGGCAATGACCAAGGCCAAAGTAGCCCCTCCCCCTCCCCCAACACTCAGAACACAGCAGCAATATAAAGACAAGGAGCAATCTTGCCATAAAGGAAACTATTTAACTCTAGACAATGATTGGTTCATCTAATTCATGGTGTTTGAAATACTGTCTCTTCCTTTTTTTTGACAAATTAAATATTTTTTTAATCTTTTAAAATGTTTATTTATTTTTGAGAGAGAGAGAGACAGCGTGAGCAAGGGGAAGGGCAGAGAGAAAGGGAGACACAGAATCCGAAGCAGGCTCCAGGCTCTGAGCTGTCAGCACAGAGCCTGATGTGGGGCTCAAACTCACGAACTGTGAGATCATGACCAGAGCCGAAGTCTGACACTTAACTGACTGAGCCACCCAGGGACCCCGTAAATTAAATATTTAACACAGCATTTTCCAACTTATTCATTCATGTGACATCCTCTAGAACTAGTGTCCTGGGGAGCTCACTTTACAAAAAGTGTTTTATTATATTATTATTTTAAAATTTTTACTTGAGAGAGAGCAAGTGGGAGAGGAACAGAGGGAAGAGACAAAATCCCAAGCAGACCCCACAGTCAGCACAGAGTTTCATCCCACAACCTTGGTATCATGACTTGAGCTGAAATCAAGAGTCAGACGGACGTTCAACCAACTAAACCACCTAGGTGCTCTGAGCCATTATTTGTATATGGAATTGTTGGATTCTAGAAGAGACAAATTTAATAAAGAGATTAAAGAGAGGGGGATCAATAATTATAAGTAGGAGTATTGAGGCCAGGGGTCCTAAGAAGGGAAGGAGTTAGGATAGCCACGAACAGGTTTCTTTCTAGGAAAACCATCCCTTGGTTGCAGGGGCCCGGAAGGTGGAAACCAAAAGAAGGTTATGATGAGAAAAACAAAGCTTAGCCCAAAAAAGGTTGAGGATTGTTTTATGAGAGCAGGACATCAAGGTTGGGGGATGGGGGGAAGCTCCAGGTAAGTTATGATTTCTGATCAAGTAAATTTGGAAAGGTCACCCTGAAAGAAAACGTTGAGAACAAAGTCTTGGAGTTGGGAAGGAAAAATCATGTGAGAGTTTTGGGAGGAAAGTATTTAGGGAGTTTTTCTAAGACAATATCATAGAATGATTGAATGAGAGAGATTGAATGAGGCAATGGGACGGATTCATGGGCTTCTCAGCCTCTGAGTGTGTTATCACCCAAGTCTGGTTTGAAGAACGGGTGTAGATCTCCAACCAGCTCACAGCTGTGGCTCCTCATCTGGGGCCTGAGCAGTCTTGATTCTGGAAAGATGGATCCGCAGGGAGAAGCCATTAGGTTTTTCCACTGTTGGAATGTTCAGGAGGATTTGATAGGGGCCAGTCCAGACAGGTTCAAGTGGCTTTTTTTTCCTGCAAAGAGTCTTATGATACACTCAATCCCTGGATGTAAGTTTTAGATGTATGTTACTTGAGAAAGAGGAATCAGGTTTTGGATTGTCATGGTTTTGATGGTCATTAATGGTGGGGACAGTTTGCCCTAGGGTTATAACCTGCTGTGTCATTAGAATAACAAAAAGAAAAAGAAGCCCAACTAAGAGCCCTTTGATAATTGACAAAAATCTTCCTTCAGTCCAGAAGGTTAACCAATCATTAAAGGAGAGAGAGAGAGAGAGATCGTTTAAAGCACCAATATGAGTATTTATGTCAGTTAGTCACCCTGTCACACTTTTGCAGTTACTAGGAGTATACACATAACACTGTGTTTTAATAAAGCATAGGTTCCTCAGTTCCTCCTTGAGCTGCAGTCAGGATATCAAGGGCCATTCGGTTTTGGAGGGCTAACTTTTGAATCTGTGGGTAACTATGGGTTGAGTTTGGTTAAAGATGGCCATTGTATGCTTAGCAAAGGCTCTATTTGCAATTTTATATCAACAGAGGTAGTTCCTGGGACAAATATGGCTATGGGATAAAACTATCAAGAAGACCTCTTTGAGGTCTAGCCTTAACAATATCCTAATTACGAGGAATGACTGGCAAGTGGGAATGCTTGTCTGGGAATATGGGCTTCCCCAAGTGCACGGTCCAATCCAATCATAAGGTAAGTGGGACCATCTATTATCTCCATAAGTCCACAGTTAACCCCATGTGGTGGGGGTACGCTCTGGCTTTTAAGGAGCGATTTTTGTCATCCCAGCCACACAGAATTGGTCAAAGTGCTAGGTGAGTTATCCAATTGTCAGGGATCCACACTCCATTTTCCAGCTGTTCAAATAATCATGTGTCAGGGTGCCTGAGTGGCTCAGTTGGTTAGGTGTCTGACTCCCAGTCGTGATCCCAGGGTCATGAGATTGAGCCCTGTGTCAGGCTCCAAGCTAGCAGCACGGAGCCTGTTAGGATTCTCTCTCTCTCCTCTTTCTCTCCCCCTCTCCTACTTGTGCTCATGTGCACACACTCTCTCAAAATAAATAAGCTTAAAAAAAAAAATCATATGCCCATGGAGTCATGTTGTAATCCCCACAGAAAAACAAGCACGAAGACGGCCTATACATGAGTTATTGTGGCAATTTCTCTGAAGCTTACCACCAGCTGTCTGCTTAGGCAAACGACAAACATTCAAAGACAATCAGAACTAGAATTTAGCATCCACAAAGGTATGTTATTGAATTATAATTTTTCTCTCTAAAATCACCCTTGGGTGCCTGGGTGGGTTAGTTGGTTAAGCGACCAACTTTCGCTTAGGTCATGGTCTCGCCGTTCGTGGGTTCGAGCCCCGCGTCGGGCTCTGTGCTGACTGCCAGCTCAGAGCCTGGAGCCTGTTTCAGAGTCTGTGACTCCCTCTCTCTCTGGCCCTCCCCTGCTCATGCTGTCTCTCTCCCTCTCCGAGAAATAAATAAAACATGAAAAAAAAAATTAAAAAAATAAATAAAATCACCCTTGGGCGCCTGGGCGGCTCAGTCAGTTTAGCTTCCAACTCTCGGTTTTGGCTTGGGTCACGATCTTGTTGCACATGAATTTAGCCTCAGTCCTTCCATCTTGACCCAGAGTTTACCTTCTGGGTCTACACTTGGAGGGCTACATAACTATCCTCAGGAAAAAAACACAAACAAGTAAAAAGATAAGGGTTAATGGTCCCTGTTAATGGTTATTTATGACACAGGTGGCATGCTCTGTCCTTGAGGTAATAACTATTTCTTTGAAACCCCGCTACGACCCTAAACCTTGCCTTCAGAATGAGAAATGTTTTCCTGTACCCCAGGATAAGGGCCCTCTCCTTATCTCTTCATAGCCCCCTGCAATCACTGCTCAATCCTGCTTCTATACCTCATTTTATGAGAAAATTACTTTCTTTTCCTTCAACAAAAATGTACGCCTATTCCCTACATCTTTCATACACATCTCTTACTTTCCTACATACAGAGTTGCTTCCCTTATTTCCATGGGTCTGAAATCCATTTAGCAGAATTTTGAACTCTTAGGAGCCTTAGTCTCCAGTGAAAACTAAGTAGTAACCAATGGTGAATTATTACACCAGAATTCTTTAGATGGCAAATTTATGAATCAGTTAAGCACAAAGCATGCTTTTCAACACACTCAAATATCCTTAGTTGCTCTGCAATAAGAAGTCAAAAACACAAACATACTTTCACTAATCAATGCTTTAGTACCCCATTCTATTAGGAAAAGACCTAGATGTCCAATGAATTCAATCCAATCTATCATCCAAGCAAAACTTTATAGAGTTTCAGGTTACCAAAGACCATCTTAACAATTCCCCCATGAAAACTTTGAAACAAACAAATTAACCATCATTTTAAGCCATCGTTATGCTGACAAACTGCAACAGTGTTAACATGACCTTCAGCAAACCTTGGTGGAAGAAAAGTTTCACTTAGTTTAAGTATTGAATTATGTCCCACTTTGGTCCACATAAAAGTTAAGCAATTTGGGGTACCTGGGTGGCTCAGTCCGTGAAGCATCCAACTTCAGCCCAGGGCATGATCCCATGCTTTGTGGGTTCGAGTCCCACATCAGGCTCTGTGCTGACAGCTTGGAGCCTGGAGTTACTGCTTCAGAGTCTGTGTCTCCCTCTCTCTCTGCCCCTCTTCTGCTTGTACTCTATCTCTCTGTCTCCCCAAAATAAATAAACATTAAAATTTTTTTTCTAAAGTTAAGCAATTTGTTCCCCATTGTCTGTTTTCACCTGGGGCACCAGTGGGGAAATTTAAAGTGGGTGGTGTAAGTCTAAGAGGGTGCTGTTCGCTCCTTGACAGCAAGGGTAGAAGGAGGAGCCAATGGCAGTAGAGGCATCGAGGATGGTATAGGAACCAGTTATGCGGGCTGCACCTAAGGAGGAGGAGAGGGAAGAAGAGGTGAAAGTGCTGCTGGAGGGGAGAGGAAGAGGGTTCTCCATTCTAAAGCTTGCCAGATGAGCAGACGAGCTCAGACAGATGAGCAGACGCCATGTTTTTTCGCCAACAAGAAGGAATAGGCAGTCCCTGTCAGGCCAGAGAAGATAGGGAGCTTCCCCAAAACAAAAGGAGCTTTGGTAGCAGCTTGGGATTTTTCCTTAAAGCCCTCCTCCCTAAGTAGACTAACCACAGTTGGCTCTAATTATCAAAGCTGTTGACCCAGGAAATGAATGAGGGAAAAGCCCCACATACAGCCAGAATAATCTGGGTCTATTGGGAGGAGGAACAGTGAGAGTCAGTATCCAATATCTTAGGAGGGATCTGGAGCCAAACACATTCTGGAAGAGTCTCTTAGGTTGAGGTCCTGTTTTAGGGCCGTGAAACTGAGCGAGACACATATGGGACTCCCGACCATTGGGAGTTCCAGCAAAGGAGGTCGAGCTGGAAAAGAATATTATAAGAAAGACTTCTGTGGGAGGTCATACCTCTTGATATGGGAGTTTGTCAAATTTGTTCCAGCTTTTAAGAACACAGCCCAAGGGTGAGTCCAAAGGAAGTGGGGGGGGGTTGCTTAGTGGGAGCCACTAGCTGCTGATTCCCAAAGGGGTGACCTACCAAAGGGGATGGAGCTCCCACTCGTGGTCACGATTTCACTCAGGGTGTCTCGCTGACCTGAAAAAGGACTCAACATATACCAGGCGACTGAGCTTTCTGATGGTGTCCCACCATGGAAAGGGGTTGAAGCAAACAGCATGGCACTTCTTGTTGGGGTGTTCCCAGGTAACAAGTAGAGCCAGACGTGGGTTTGGCCAGAGTGGGTGGGAAAATGGAGGGGGAGGATTGGATTCACCACTTGGACTAGGAGCGTGTTTACCCTCAGATCAAGATGATTCTGGACCCCCAGGAACACAGGAAAAGGAGCGGAAGCCGAAAGAAGTGTGGCTGAGAGTCAGCCTACACCAGGAAAAGTCCCAACAGAGTCCATAAGGCATGCAGATTCCTGGGTGCGGATTCCCAAGGAGTCCTGGGTGAGCAGCTAATTGCACTGGACTTTGGAGACTGACCTTGGGGACAAGGTGAGAAGGCACTGGAAAGGGGTCCTTCACCTTTACCAACACGGGCGGTCCAACCTGTTCACCCTCACACCTTCAACCATACCAGGAAGTCACCCTGACTGGAGGCCTTCAGTTGTCTGGGAGGTACTGGGGTTAGGCTATAAGGGCCAAAAAGCGAAAGGAAAGGGAAGGATGGGTCCCTCCAGAGGGCTGACAGGGAAACTCCTCACATTTTTGGGCAAGGGCAGTCTAGCTGGTTCCCTCTTCCGGCTTCGGATCCTCACTGAGAAGTAACCTCTGTCCAGGTTCGTCAGTTCCCCAAGGAGTGACAGAGTTGATCCACCGAGGGACAGTCCTGACAAATTCCTGGAGAGTTCCAGACTGGCAAAAGCTCCTTGTGCAGGGTTCCCCCAAATGTGTGTGAGGGCACCACAGAGTCTCCCCATATGAGCCACCAAATGTGGTGTCTAAATGGAGTGTCTTTCCTGATCAGATGAAGGCCCCCAAATGTGGGGTATTGATCGAGTGGAAGTCAGTGGCCCACAAGGTGACAAGAATTCACCTGAGGTGAAACAAAGGTGATAGAAGTTTATTGAATACACCTGCCAGGAAGCAGTGGCCAGGAGAGCAGAGGAGAGGCTGTCTTCAAGGAGGCAGTGGGTGGGGCTGTTTTTAAAGGGGGAAGGTGAAGAGGTATGGCAACATATGGAATCTTCCCCTTTTTTGGTAGCTGTGCCCAGTTGTAAGTAGCTCATTGGTCAGTAAGGATCTACGGATATTTTGAGGTGGGTCACCTGATGGGCCTGTCTATTAGCCAGGTGGTTGCCGTGGCCCTTTCTACATTCCATCACTGAAGCCTGTTTGCCTAAAGGCAGCTTCTAGACAAATGGTATAACATATTACACACAACTAAACAAAATAAGCTGTAGAGTTTAATAAACTATCCCGTAACGAAATCCCGTGTTGCTACTGTTCAAGGCAAGAAAAACAACACTGCCGTCCCCTAGAAGCCCTCGAGTGGCCCACTCCTTAGAGGTAGCCACGATCCTGTCTTTTTTCTTTTTTTTTAATTTTTAATCTTTATTTTTAAGAGAGAGAGAGAGAGACAGTGCAGGTGTGGGAGGGGCAGAGAGAGAGAGAGGAGACACAGATTCTGAAACAGGCTCCAGGCTCCAAGCTCCAAGCTGTCAGCACACAGCTGTACACGGGGCTCGAACTCAACGAGCCATGAAATCATGACCTGAGCCAAAGTCAGTTGTTCAACCAACTGAGCCACCCAGACGCCCCCATCCTGTCTTTTTGATAGTCACATACCTTTTTTTCTTTATAGTCCTAAAGTATCTTCCTATGAAAGACCAAAGGAATTTGAAACCAGAAAGAGAGAGGTTTTCATCATTTCGAAATCTCAAAAACCAGTATTACAACCTGTTCACATTCTGCCTCCAGATTTCTTCTGCAGGTTCCTGATAACATGAGAAACGGGCATAACAGTCCACTATCTTGTCACTTATCAGAGAGAGGAGGGAAGGCAGTCAAGGCTAGTAGTCAAAGTTTAAATTCTAGGGAGGTATCTCTTGATTGCAAATGAGATCTCTACATTGCCACACAAAGCGCTCTGCTTATCTCTGCAAACCACAACACTTAAGGGTGTTAAGAAGGGGTCTTGATCACAAGATTCCTGTAAGATCTTGCTGTAAGAGAGGAAACAGGCTTCATGGGGGTTATTCCAATGAATCTTCAATACGGTTCCATAGGCTGCTGTGTTAGAACCACCGGAAGAAGTTTATTTTTCCCTAGACCTCTAATTCTGGAAAATTTCAAACATGGAAAAGTAGAGGGAATAGTATAACATATTCATCTGTCAGTTTCAACAGTTATTGACACATTTGTTTCTTCTCTATCATTACCCACTCCCTACATTGGTATTATTTGGGGACAAATCTCAGATACCATATCATTTTATCCTTCAATAGTTCAAATAAAGGTTCTTTAAAAATCAAAATGACTCTACCATAAAAAATGAATAATTTCACAGCAGCATCTAATATTGAGGTTTTAAACATATAGATTCCCAAATCCCTCCCCCCACCCCAGACCTACGGAGTCAGACTCATTGTGGAACATGGAAATATATATATACACACACACACATATATATATATATGTGTATGGATATATATGTATATGTGTATATATGTATATACATAGCAGTTCTCAGTTCTCTTTATAGGTATACATACATATATATAAAGTTTATTTATTTTGAGACAGAGAGAGAGTGTGCAAGCACACTCAAGTGAACTTGAGCCAGTGCAAACAGTCGGAGGGGCAGAGAGAGAGGGAGAGAACTCCAAGCAAGGTCTGTGTCATCAGCAGCAGTATATATATGTGTGTGTGTGTATATATATATATATATATATTTTATTATTATTATTTTTTTAATTAAGTAGGCTCCACGCCTAGCATGGAGCCCAACGCAGGGCTTGAGCTCATGATTCTGAGCTTGAGACCTGAGCTGAGACCAAGTCAGACATTTAACCAACTGAGCCACCCAGGCACCCTCGGAATCTATATTTTTGAAACAAAATCTGCAGGTTGAGATCTGAGAACTGCTATGTCATTCACATAGGCCTTCTTGATGATGTCTGGAGCCAGGTATATAATACAAGTGGACGTAGTGCTTTTTCAGTATATCAAAGTCTTGACTGATCAAACTTTGGCAAATCAATTAAAATGCATCGTGAAAAGTTTTAATTTAAAGGAAATCTGGCAAGGGAGCCTGGGTAGCTCAGTCAATTGGGCATCTGACTCGATTTTGGCTCAGGTCATGATCCCAGAATCCTGGGATCAAGCCCTGAGTTGGGCTCTGCTCTGAGCACTGCGTGTGGAGCCTGCTTAAGATTCTCTCTCTCTCTCTCTCTCTCTCTCTCTCTCTCTCTCCTTCTCTCTCTCTCCCTCGCTCCCTCTTTTTCTGTCTCTCTCTCTCTCTCCCTCTGCCCTGTGCACACTCTCTCTTAAAAAAATAAATAAAAAATAAGGGAAAAAAAAAGAAATATAGCATAATTTTCTAAATAAAATGAATATATGCATCTGGGTCCAATCTGTAAATCTGCATTTACTGAAAATTTACAGTGTGCTCTGCCCAGAAGGGAACAAGAGGGATGTTTAAAAATATGTGTTTTTTAAAATTTTTTTTAAAGTTTACTTATTTCCTTTTGAGAGAGAGAGAGAGAGAGCATGAGCCGGGGAGGGGCAGAAAGAAGGAGATACAGAATCCAAAGCAGGCTCTAGGCTCTGAGCTGTCAGCACAGAGCCGGATGCAGGGCTGGAACCCACGAACCATGAGATCATGACCTGAGCCGAAGTTGACACTTAACCAACTGAGCCACCCAGGCGCCCCTAAAAATACGCTTTTTACAGCATAAGCGTTTTGCTAACAAATACGTTATAAGATTCTGATTGAGCTGATTTGACGCAGGGTTTGAAACCTGCGTTTTAACACCTTTTCCAGGTAGTGCTGGGCCTGCTGGTTCTGGGACTATACCAGGAAAACTAGGAAGCTTAAGGTAAAGGTTTTTCTCACTCAGACTCCAGAGGAGGTGGAAAGGCACTCAGTGGGGACCCAACCTAGGCAGGCCTAGTGCTGCCACCCTCACTCCCTGCACTTAGCCCCCAAATAAGGTTACTCTTGTTGAGGAGAAACTGAAGGAGCCCTTCCTTGTTCCCAGTGGCGTGGGCAAGAGGTTTGCACCCTAGATTCTAGTCTCTGTGAAGGGACACAGCCAAGCCATGGTCCCCTAGACTGAAGGCACTGGGGATGACTGAGTGACTGGCCATGGAGGTCACCCGTCCAAAGTTCTTTCTACCTAATGGGCCCCTATCAGGGAGCAGCCATAAGGGCAGGCCATATATATGGTCCCGATCCCCCAGGAACCCCTGTGAGGGGACCACGCTTAAAGTGGGTGGGGCTCCAAGCCCGCAGACACGGCGCTTCTCAGGCAGGACAGCAAGGGCGGGTGGAGGTGGTGTCCCCTCCGCGCACATGGTGAACGCTGCCGAAGGGCCACAGTGCTCTACGTAGGGGTGGAGACGAAGCCACTCCAGATCGTAATCGGGGCGCGCGGGAGGGCAGGAACTGGCGCTGCTTCAGAGGCTAGGATGGGCCGATCGGTCAGTCACAGCCAGTCCTAGGAAGGGCTCCTGTCCCAGCCCCCAGGGCAGGCATATCCCGCCCCCAGGAGACCCCTGGTCTAAGCGGAAGAACGCGGCGGACCGCGGGAGTCTCCAGCCCCAGGGAAAGACACCCCAAGCCTCCGGAGCCCCGTTCTTGCTCTCAGGGGACCCCGAAGCGGATTTTTCACACACCGAGGTCCGAGAACCTGCGGCGGAATGCGGCCAGCTGCGCGCGGGGAAGAGTGCGCGCAGCCGTCGNCTCAGAGGCCGCGCGCGGCTTCCCGGACCCGGCGCAGGGCGCGCGGGGCCGCATGGAGCCCACGGAGAGGCAGCATCTGATGGACGCCAGACCCGGAGCCCGGTAAGGCGAGAGCCCCGGGAGGAGCGGGGATTTGAGCGGCATCGGACGCATCTCCTGGCTTGCCGTTTACAGTGGATGGTTTCGCGGGAGGCTTGAAAAGGGGACCATATAGAACCGACGGATTGGGGGCAGGGGGAAGACGGAAAACCGAGCGCGGGCACGAGATCATCCCTCCCTCGCGCCTGGGCACAGATCCTGACCCCTTGCCCGCTAGTGTGCGGTGGCAAGCCTGGAGCCCCGCCTCTCCGGCCCGACACTTTGCCCCCGGGGCAGCCGCGCCCTGGGAGGCCCTGTGTCCCCAGGTGCGCGAGAGGGGGGTCTGCCCTTCTCCCGAGCCTGAGCTCTGTTCCTTCTCGGGGCTTGACTGCACTGGCCCCGCCCCTTGGCCAGTTCCCAAGGTCTTTACCTCTTCCAGGGCCTGGGAGAGGTGGGGGAGGAGGGAACACCCTGGACCAAGACCCCAAGACTCCTGGACTGATCGTTGCCCCAGCACCCCACTCCAAACACGAGTTTCCGGTTACTCCTCAGAGACTGTCCAGCTTGGAGTGTCCTTAACTATTCTTTTAACTGGACGCATGGGAACGACAAGGCCCCACAGAGAGACAGGACTGGAGTCAGCCTTCCTTGCCCGGTCTCAGAGCTGAGTCTCCCCTCTCCTTTCCTCCCTGGCCAGGTCTTACACCGGATCTCTGTGGCAGGAGAGGGCTGGCTGGATCCCTCTGCCCGCACCTGGTCTGAACTTGCAGGCCATTGAGCTAGCCACTGAGAGCAGCCATTACTGTCATGCCCAGAAGGGTCCTGGCAGTCACTTTGACCCCAAGAAGGAGCAGGCCCGGCGACAGCTTTATTTGGCCTCTGCCATCTGCCTGCTCTTCATGATTGGGGAAGTCGTTGGTAAGAACTTTTGTGCTAATTAAATGAAATTGGGTGCATGGATACTGTGGACGATCTGAAAAGCTTTTCTCCAGAATGTTCCTACTAATATTAATACTGATAGCCCCAGGACCCTGGGTGGCTCAGTTGGTAGAACATGCAATCCTTGATCTCAGGGTCTTGAGTTCAAGCCCCACATTGAGTGTGGAGCCTACTTAATTAAAATAAATACTAATAGCCCCATTTATTGAACATTCATAATGCTGAGTCTTTTATATACACATTATCTCATGCAGTCCTCACAACTTCGTACTGTCATGTGGGTGGTATTATTCTTATTTTACAGGTAATGAAACTGAGGCACATTAGGGTTCAGTAATTTGCTCAAGATCATGCACAACTTGTGTGTGAGGGAGGGCCTGAATGCCTAGAAGGAAAGAGCGTTTACTGAGTGCCTACTATGCTTTCCAGGCCTTGTTTGAACTTGATTTTCACAAGTTCCTCTAAATAGATCGTGTCAGTCCCATTTCACAGATAAAAATTGAAGCTCAGAAAGTAAGTCCCTTGCCTATGGTTCAACAGCTAATGGGTAGAGAGGTCCCAAATCCATGGTCTTTCTCCAGAGTCCATGGTTTCCCTGCTGCACACACAGTCTGGGAAGCTGACTTCTTGGGGGAGCTGATAAGGACCCTTGTCTCCTTGGTCCTCCCCCTACAGGCGGGTATCTAGCACACAGCTTGGCAGTCATGACTGATGCGGCCCACTTGCTCACTGACTTTGCTAGCATGCTCATCAGCCTCTTCTCTCTCTGGATGTCCTCCCGACCAGCCACCAAGACCATGAACTTCGGCTGGCAGCGAGCTGGTGAGGACCCTGGTTGGGGTTGCAAGAGGAAGCCGGTCAAGATGTGGGTTCTTTGGTAGCTGCCATAGGGTGGAACCCTGAGCGAGGCCAAGAGGGTGACTTGGGTTGGGGACATCAGTCTTGGGCTCTATCCTTTGGTAGCTTCCAGTCTGATGGGGGAGCTCTAATCCCCTGTCCTTCTTGGAACTTCTGGTGTGCAGGGAAGGAGAGCTCACCTCCCTAAGAAACAAAATGGTCAGACTTCCAGAACAAATGACCATGGCATTAACTCTGCACATAATTCCGTGGATCAGCTCTTGGGGGAGGGAAAGGTCAACAAAGCCTTCTGGAAGATAGAGCCTTTAAACCTCATTTAGTTCATGTCTGGGTGGCACTGTCATTCTCCTCTTGGTGGGAGATGGCCCAGTTTCTCCTCAGAAGCCTCAGTTTGCCAGCTGAGCAATGGGTACATATTTTAGTAAGTCAGTTTCTTTACATGTAAAACAAAAACGGTGGACCCAGATGACTTCTTAAGTTTCATCTAGCTCTGACATCCCTGACGTATGAGCGGTGAGGTAAGGCTCAACCATGCCAGCCATACCTTTAGCAGAGCCCAGGTGGACCCAGGCCCTGACTTTGTAGGGAGGGGGCTGGTGGATCGTGGAGGGGTGGGGAGGCCTCCTCAGGCTTAGGGCCCCCTATGCTAAAATTGGGGGGGGGTTGGGTTTCTTCCTCAGAGATCCTGGGAGCCCTGCTCTCCGTACTGTCCATCTGGGTCGTGACTGGCGTGCTGGTGTTCCTGGCGGTGGAGCGGCTGATCTCTGGGGACTATGAGGTCGAGGGGGGCACCATGCTGATCACATCGGGCTGTGCTGTGGCCGTGAATATCATGTGAGTGTGGCCTCGCTTCTCTGTGAGTCCTCCCCCCTCCTGCTTTTCACACACACACACCTGCATGCCTGCTCTCAGTGGAAGGAGGCGGTGGAGAGGCCACAGGACCAGGACTTCCCGGCGGTCTGAGCTCTGGCAGCCCTAGGCCGAGGCAGGGGCCACTGAAGGCTCTGAGTCTGGGGCTGCGTCAACTCCACCACCGCCCCCTCCCCTCATATGTGTGAGTGAATACACCGGAAGCCTTCATACCTGAAATGGGAGAGGTGAGTCTAGTTCTTATAGGAGCACCTATCCCTAAGGGTAGAATCCAAGTCCTTTTCCAAAGCTGGCGTGCCTGAAGTCAGTCTCAGTGAGAAGCAGGGTGTGTGGAGCGTGGGGTCTTGCTTTGGCTTTCTCTACCTTGCTCAGTGGTCTTGGGCAAGCCACTTCCGTCTCTGGGCCTCACCTTCCCCATTTGTGACACGGGTGGGGGAACTAGATGACCTCGGTGGTGTCCTCCTGTTCCGAGATTTGGCATCTTTGTGGCCGGGTTCAGCCTGGCACTGGAGCTGAGCCCATTCTCCTGTGGTGCTCTGAACCAAGGCCAGGTGGGTCGGGCTCCCCACTGGGCAAAGGGACCGAGCAGTCTTGGGGGTGAGGACTTTTGTCCCACAGGAAGGCCAGCCCTATGGGTGGCCTCTACCTGCTAGGGCAGCGAGCCCCTCGGCTTTGTCTCTGCTTCCGCAGAATGGGGCTGACTCTTCACCAGTGTGGCCATGGGCACAGCCACGACACAAGCCAGCAGCAGGAGAACCCCAGTGTCCGAGCTGCCTTTATCCATGTGGTTGGAGATTTTCTGCAGAGCTTAGGCATCTTGGTGGCAGCCTATATTTTATACTTCAAGGTCAGAGCTGGGGACAGAGGGAGGTGGGCCGGGGAGTATAGGTCATCTGGGGGCTCCTCTCTACACATGGCCCTTTCCAGGTTCTAGCTCCCTCCCAGCTGTGTGGGGAGAGGGAAGGAACATTCACCCAAATGCCTACCAAGCGTCAGCACTTCTGATCTTCACAGCAATCCTGGAGAGCAGGTGGTGGTGGTTTCAGCAGCTCGGAAAGGTTCAGGGACTTGGATGGTGTCACACAGCTGGGAAATTGTGGGGCCAGATTCAAACCCAGGCCAGTGTGCTGCCAATGCCCGGGCATTGTCCATCACATGGTGGCCGAGTGACATAGTGGAAAGAGCCAGGCGTTGGGGTTGAAGCCTGGCTCCACCCTTTGCCTGCTGTGTGATGTCGTCCTTTGCTCTGACTGATCTTCAACTTTTCCATCTATACAATGAGATGTTGGGCCACTGGCGTCTAAGATTCCTTTTAGTTCTGTCCTCAGCTCAGTGCCTTGGGCGAGGAGGGGTAGGAAGGGACCGTGCCTTACCCTGAGCTGTGATCTGTCCTGCCCATTCTTCTGGACACAGAATAAAAGGTGGAGAACTGGGAGGCAGAGACAGGGTGAGGATTGTGCTGACCACACGAGAGCATCCCTCTCTCTGACGCAGCACTGGGCGGGAAGGGAGAGGGAGGCCGAGGTGTTGAGCAATGAGCCCAAGCGCCGCCTTCCCCTCTCTCTGTAGCCAGAGTACAAGTATGTAGACCCCATCTGCACCTTCCTCTTCTCCATCCTGGTCTTGGGGACAACCTTGACCATCCTGAGAGATGTGATCCTGGTGCTGATGGAAGGTAACCTGCACTTGGGGCTCCCCTTTTGCTCTTGGCTCTCCGGCTCTAACAGGTTTGGGGGGAGAGGGCAGGGGAGTCCCAGCACATTGGCAGGGAGCCGTGGTCTGGGGCCTGGCGCAGGCTGGAACACCTCCTGGGGCCCTAGGCCAGTCTTGGCATCGAGCTGAACCCTCAGGTGTGGCTCTTCCTAGAAATGTCCCAGGGACCGGACCGTGCCTTGCCTTCCCTCTAGCCCCAAGGTGTCCCCTCCCTGCTGGGATGGGTCCTCCCTGCCTAATCAGGTAACTTCTAGGTGGTGTTTGTAGCCCTTGGAGCCCCACAGCCCTCCCTCAGGCACCTCAGTCATTTACCTTCCCTGAGGCAGGGAAAGGGGCTTCCACTGCTGACTGAGGCTGAGAGAAAAGGGGGTGGGTGTTGGACAAGCCTACCAAATCCACTCCAGCTCAGTGCCTTCCTTTCTGAGGCCTCCGTCTCCGGAGTGTAGGGCTGGGCTCAGAGGGCTTCCTCTGTGCTGACAAACGGTCTGCCCTGAGTTACCACCTTCACCAGCTTTCTTGTGCCCCAGATTCTTGGGTCATGGGGTTCTGTGTGGCCAGGGTCAGTCTGAAGTTGGCTGCTGGGTTTGAGTCAGCAGGAGTTGTTTGGCTGCGGGTCAGAGCGTTTTCTCCAAGAATGTGACTGACCCAGATATAAGTGATGATGCTGATGCCTCACGTGGGTGCAGGGGTCCCCAATTTCCTTCCTTCCTTCTCCCTTCCGCTCCAAGAAATTTTTCACTGGGCACCTGCTATGGGCCAGGCCCTGTTCTAGGCACTGAGGATACGGTGGTAAATAACTGTCCTGCTCTCGTGGAGTTTCCATTGTAGAGGAGTCACAGGGAGGAAACTAACAAGATAGTTGCAGACAGCATCAAGTGTGAAGAGAAATACAGAAGGATGCTGTGATGGAGATCATCTGGGAGGCGGGGGCAGCATCAGACCTGCTGGCCAAGGGGGTCATCTCTGAGGAGACGTGAACAGCAGAAAACAGCATGGGTGGGAGGGAGCGGTTTCCTTCAGCCCCAGTCCCTGCCACCCTCAGGGACCCCCAAGGGTGTGGACTTCACGGCTGTACGGGACCTGCTGCTGTCCGTGGAAGGGGTGGAAGCTTTACACAGCCTGCATATTTGGGCGCTGACCGTGTCCCAGCCCGTGCTGTCTGTCCACATCGCCATAGGTGAGTGGTCAGGATACTCAGGGCGGGGAGAGCGAGAGGCTGCCGGATGTCTGGGGCCATCCGCCAATGACCTCAGATGTTTGCAGTGCTGGTGCATTGAACCTGGCCCCATGCTGAGTACTTTACAGACATTATTTCATTTGATCATCATGACCCCATTTATAGATGAGGAAACTGAGGCTGGGGCTGGGGTAGGGTGCAGGTTCCTAAATTAGGGGTACAGTCACTTGCCTGGGCTTTTACAGCTAACAGGTGGCAGAGAAAAGACTCCTAGCCTTAAAGTCAGTGCTTTCCCCGCTCTTGAAGGATTGGGCCAAGTACGGGAACCAGGGGGGTTGCCTGATTGATGCAGGAGTGGCATCTGGGGGTTTCTCGATGCCTGCATCCTGTTCTGCAGGGGGTAGGGAGTGTTGGCCTCCTGATTGTTCCTAAGGGCCCAAGAGTGAGTAAGTGTTCTCTGGTCCCTCCCCCGCTGTGTCCTCTCGGCCCCTAGCTCAGAATGCAGACGCCCAGGCCGTGCTGAAGGCAGCCAGCACCTGCCTGCAGGGAAAGTTCCACTTCCACACCATGACCATCCAGATTGAAGACTACTCCGAGGACATGAAGGACTGTCAGGCGTGCCAAGGCCCCTCGGACTGACTGCCTGGCCAGGTGCCTACTGAGACACGGCCAGGACCTCCAGGTGATGGGGCAGGTGTCCCCCAGGCCCAGCCAGGACACCGCCTATCCTGGCTGTGTTATAAAGCGGGTCCCTCTCCTGACCTCTGCTCTGTGTTCAGTGTGGAGGAACTATTCCCTGCCTCCCCCATCTGACTGGAGCCAGTTGAAGGATGGAGACTCGGCAAAGTGTAAAGCCACTATGACCCCGCTCCTCCAGCTTCTGGATTGGTGCCTGGCAGGGTTGGGTTTGGGCCTAATCCTCAGCTAAAGCTTTCCTACCACTGGCTTCAGGAAAAGCAGTGAGGCACAGCGAGGGGTGACGGGGGGAGACTGGCCTCAATATCCCCTTGCCCACTGCCTTATTCCCCATTTCAGTCTGTCTGGCCTTTGCCTACGGATCTATGCAGAAGCCCCAGAACGGTCTCTCCCTCTGCCTGCAACAATAGGGTTTAAGGAGGCCTTGGGGTTGGGAGTTGTGAGGACCCTGCACTCTCACACATGTCCCGTGACAGCAGGTACCTGAGGCCTGTCTGTGCCTTTGTCACTTCAGCTGTGAGCCAAATGTTTCTCTTTCCTGGAGGGAGGAGGCTTCTGATCAGGAAGGGACCTGGCTGGTTTCTTCTTCCCTTATTCCCCCAGCTCGGGCACCACCTGTGCCAACGCAATGATGCCCTGGCCACAGGTGGCGGTGGGGGCAGCGATTTCAGCGTGGGTCTTTCCTGAGCAGCCCCACGGCCCCTGGGCCAGCTCTGTTGCCCGCATGGCCTGACGGGCTCAGAACCCAAGGATGGAGGACAGTGGCTGGGAGATGCTGGCTTCCTGAGGTGGATGCAGGTTCCTAAATTAGGGGCAGCTGGTGTGTCCAAGGTGAAGAGGGGAGACTTGTGCCCAGTCTCCCAGGGAAGGCAGCACAGCCTGTCACTAGGCGGCCCTGGGTTTTACAAGCAAGTGCCCTTAGGTCTCATCTCAGAATAAAAGACTAAGAGTGAACCTACCTCACAGGGTTGTTGTGAGGACTGGAGCCAAAATCTTTTAAGCACACGGTGTTCCTTGCGGAGTGGTTACTTTGATCATCAGGCTGGAAAGATGCAGCATGAAGCTGCTTTGCCGAGGAGACAGGTGGGCTTCCTAGCCTCCCCAGGGGCACTGCCTTGATCTTGACTCTGCCCTGATTCACAGCTGGAAGAGGAGGGGTTGGTCACTCACCTTCCCCTGTGAACCGCTTTCTTTCCATCTGCGAAATAACCTCTTTGTGCCTTTCAAGCACGGTCATCCAGGCTCACCTGTGGTCTGAGTCACAGGTAAATCTGTGGGAAGTCGTGTGGCTTGGAAGTGTGGTGGGGGAGGGGCACTGCTGAGGGCTGTGTTCTATTCTACTCCAATCTCTGGAGAATCAAGCCCCTCTCCCCTCTGGCCACTGCAGGCCCCAGGAACCTGGGTCCTGACCTCTGCCGGGTGTCACATCCTTATATCCCTCTGCAGAGAGGGTATTTGTGGTGTTACATTTTTACAAATGAGAAAACCAAAGCCAGAGAGGTTGACTCACTTGCTTGAGGTCATGGGGCCAGTGTGAAGCAGGTCTGGGGTTTCTGCCTCAGCCACTCAGGCCTCCCTTTACAGCAGGAGCTGAAAACCTGTTCTGGGCTGCATGTTGGTACAGTGCGAGCCCTTGGGCCTGGCAGTGCCCTCCATGGGTAAGGCCATGCCAAGGCAGCTCAGTGTCTGGGTGCTGTAGCAGTGAGTGGGGAGGGGAAAGGTGTCTCTTTCCCTTGGCCGGGCCTGGCACTGAGAGCCCTCCCCGCCGTGGGAAGGCTGCCTGGGCCACAGCTGTGTGCTCCCTCACCCACCTTCAACTGTTCTTGACCCTGGGCCAGAATGCCTTCCCTCCTCAACTCCCAGGCCACCCCACGACCACCTCAATACTGTAGCAGCCCCAGGCCTCCCAAGGGAGAGCCCTCTCTGCACCCCAGCTGGGACTGGTTCCAGGCAGGACCTGAATCATCCAAGGGCCAGAGGTCAAGCTGGAGGATGGCAGTGGGAGGCCTTGGAAAAGCCCTTGGGGACAGCATGTTCCCGCTGGCCAGGGCGAGCTGATCACGAGAGTTTCCAAAGCTGTGAGGCCATCAAAGCAGGAAAACACCTGACACCCTGGACCTGGGCTGGACCCACCACCCCCACCTCTTTAGAGTCGCCCTGCTCCCAGGCAAGCCCTGAGTCCCCCTCCCCCACGCAGCTGCTGGAGGGGTATTTATAGCCCGAGCATGAGGGGGCAAGGACACGCGCTTTATTTCGGAAGTGATAAGTCCAGTTCCAGGTGGATGAACCCTGGAGAAGCCAGCGCCCCTTCCCCCACTCCACTGTCATGGCCAGGGTGCTGGGAACAACCCCCTCTCCCACCTAGCCCAACTAGAAATGGCTCCTTCTTAGTCCTGAGTGTGTGGGCTAAAGGAGTGGGGCTCTTTTTTAAATCCCCCCCCCCCCCCCCCCCCCCCCCCCCCCCCCCCCCGCCCCCCCCCCCCCCCCCCCCCCCCCCCCCCCCCCCC
>NW_027532008.1:3605372-3699962 GCF_008692635.1 Crocuta crocuta
CCTTGGGCTGCACCGCAGCACCTCTCCACGTCCCCTCGCCTGCCTTGAACCAAAGGGGCTGTAGATCCAGTCCCTTTCCCAGAGGGAGCGCGGTGTGGCGCTGACCTCTAGTGGTCCTGGCTGGTAGTGCAGAGTCACGGCCAGGCCTGAGCTGAGGGTATCACTGCTCACCCCCACCCCCGGGGCTGGGTTGGGACGGACCTCCTGCGTTCTCAGCCCCTTTCTCCTCGGCCCTACGCTCCGCCAGGTCGGGAAGAAAGCGCCGAAACTGGCTTCTCAGCGCCTCTTTGCTCCACTGCTGGGGTGCGAAGATCATGCCTGGCAACACAGGCATCTGCGGGTAGCTGCCTTCCTGCCGGACTAGCAACCCCGTGGGCCGGGGAAGAGGGGGGGAAGACAGAGTTTTGTCTCACTCAACACACTGTCCACACTCCCGACTACGGCACAGGGCTGGGCACGCAGTTGATGTCTCTTCTAGCTGTCCGTCAAATATTGTGAAGCACCTGCCGGAGAGAAGAGGACATGGCCGTGCCCTCCCGGGGCTCCCAGGCTAGTCCTGGGGCCTGACTGTGTACCTTGCAAAGCTGCACGAACAGTGTGGGAACACCCGGCCGCGAAAGCTCAGAGGATCCGGGTCAGGGGGTCAGTCAAGCCCGTGGAGAAAGCGAAGATCTGAAAGACAAGTAGAAGTCAGCTCCGCAGAAGCCGAGAAAGGCATTCCAGGCAAGGGGTCAGCGACGGCAGAGGCACCGCAGCCAAGCGCCTTGCACCTGACCTGCCACTAGCCGCTGGGCTGGGAGGGGGAGGGGGGGCGAGGCCCCGCCCCTTGGTACGCCAGCGCTGTGATTGGCCAAGAGCGATCTGACGTTTAGCTAACTGGCTGCCTTGATTGGGTCTCCAGTTGTCCCCAGGGAGGAGCTGATGCACCCGCTCCCCCGCCATGAGCAGGTGCGGCGCCCGGTGGGAGCAGGGCTGGGGGCTCCTCTGGCCGCTCCTAGGGCTTCTCCAGGCTGCGATACTTCTTGCGCAGCACGGACACCGGGTCCTTGAAAAGCACTGGGTCCAGACGGAGGCGAGAGGAAACCAGGGGCATGTAGCCGAAACCCGCAGCCATCTGATTGATGCAGTCTCGGGCTGCCGGCTGCGGCTCCCGACCCCCAGGCACCTAAAGGGGAGGAGAAAAGAGTTGGGGGTCTCCTCTGTCCTTCTGAACCCACCCCACGCCCCCGAACCCACTCCCACGCTCCTGAACCCTGCAGCAAAAAAGGATTTGGGTTAGACCGTGAGGGGGAATCCCTTCCCCAGCCAGTGCCCTCCCAGTGTCAACCTGTCGCCCTTGTTCCTCACCAGTGGAGATCTGGCCTCAAGATGCTGCTTCCCATAGGGCACCTTGATAGGGGGCAGTTTGGTGACAGCTGCTACTAGGAAGTTCATCAGGATGTCCACACAAGTGGGTGCTTCATCTGCCAGGGTTCTCAGACCCTTGGGCAGGGAGTGGGTGAAGAGGGTGTGGTAATACCTGGTAAAGGGGGAAGGACAGGCAGAGGCTGCAGCCAAATCCACACACCACCCGTCTCCATCAGGCCCCACTCTCCTCCCTCCTGACCTCACTCTCCCTTTGACTTCAACCCCCAAGCCTCTTTAGAAACCCCTGCTCCCCTCTCTGAGCCCTGGCCATCTCAGAGAGCTCACACCAGAAATCCAAACCTCCCTCTACTGTTCTGTGCTCTGTGGTTCTGATGTCTGTGCTCAGCAGATGGCGTCCTCCTTGCCTTCTCCCTTATAGCTCCTTAGGGCCCCCACCCCTGGGGCTCTGAGGTCTGAACTCAGAATGAGGTGGGGGGGGGCGGTCAGCTGGTTCCAAGGCCATTAAATATGGAGGTTCCAAAGACCAGCTTCGGGAAGGCTGTGGATTAAGCAGGCTGATGGTGCCCTGGGTGAGCCCTGCCTCACACAGGCCTCCTACTAAACACCGTAGGCCCACTCTGCAGACCTTAGGGGCATTCTTCCCTCTGCTGAGAATTCCCTGCAGAATCTACTAGAGGTTCCAGTTTACCCATACTTGGTTAAACACGTCTAAGGAACACCTCTAAAGGGGCCTTCTAGAATTCAGTCCCTGCCCCAAAGACAGGTGCTTCGGTCAACTTCTGGAAGGTCGGGGACAGTCCCCAGCCCACCACACACACATTTATAAAGCTTCGGGACCCTTCTCTTGTTAGCACCATCACCAAATCCAAATATTGTCCATACCTTCTACTTGGCTCTATTTGAACCAACACTAGCTACTGTTTGTTGACCATCCTGTGTGCCAAGGCCTTCGTAGGGTTTTCTTACCTGATTATCACATCAGCCCTGTGAGGTAAAGACATTTTCCCGATAACGAAACTGAGCCTCACAAGAGGTGAGGAGACTTGCCCATCACACAACAGGGATGGGGCAGATCTGAGCCCTGACCCTGGATCTCCAGGGTCACATAGTGACTGCTATGTTCACTCCCACACCACCCTGCTCGTGGTTCAGAGAGGGGGTCTCTGGCCCTCTGCTCCAAGGACCACGGCCGCCATCTTTACCTGTGGTAGAAGGCAGCTGACGTGAGAACCATGGAGAACTCATTGGTCTTCTCAGCAGTGTAGCCCCAGCCACCCTGGGCCTCATCCCAGAAGTGGTTCCACGTCAGAAAGCCCACCATCCGCTCGGGAAAGCTCTGCCACACCAGAAAAGCAAAGTCCACCTGGGGAGATAGTTAAGTGAGGTCTGAGGAGGGCCTTCCTGACTGGCTAGGAACATCCAGAGATACGGAGGCAAGGCCAGCCAAGCTGAGAGAGGAGATGGGAGCATAAAATTCTCCAGGAGTGCTTGAGGGTGGGGGCGGGGTGTCCCAGCTGGGAGCTAGAAACAATACTTTTCAGTTGGGACGTGAAGATTGTTTTCGAGAGGCTGTGGAGGAGGAGGGTGATTGGCTCCCTGGGGTAATTTCAAAAGTGGGAGGATGTACCTCTGCTCTGGTCCCCGGCTCCTCCCTGCTCAGGGAATCGGAGGGGCTTCCGGGACCCTCTGGCTCTGTCCCCCCCCACCCCCCCATACTGGGGCCCAGTCCTCACCTCACTTGTGGTAAGACTGCTATGTGCGTCGAGGCTGAGGATGGCGTCTGTGCTGATGGCTCTGTGCGGGACAAAGCGGTCACTGACCTGCAGCGGGAGGGAGGTGAGGCCAACTCAGCCATGGGAACCCTCCCCAGGTTCCTGCGGGGACTGTCTGCATATCTGCTAAGCGGGAGCCCCCACAGACAGGCGGACATAGTGTAGAAGGAAAGGCAGTGCAGACAGCAAGGCTGGAATTAGGACCTGGAACTCACTCGACCTCTCTGCACTTCAGGTCCCCTGTGGTAAAATGGGGCAGTAGGAACCCTTCTAGCTTCAACACCTCAAAATTCCTCTCTTGTCACATTACGTGTTCACCTCAACCCTGCGAGGGGTTGTCAGACATCCTTCCTTTGAAAGCAACAGATCCGGAGGGATGAAGGGACTTGCCCAGAACCACACAGCACACAGGTGGCTCCAGGCCTCAGAAGCCACCGTCCTCTGGCCCAATTTGCCATCTCTCCCCATTTCCTTAAGATCCCAGGTTTTTCTTCTGGCTCATCCAAGACAGCCGGCATCACTCCCTTTGCCTCCCCTGATCACATAAAACCCCAGTTCTCTGGAAGCACAATTCAGAAGGGCCAGGGATGGAAGAGAATCCTTTCTATCAGGCCTGTCACTGAAACCCGCGTCGGACAGCCCACCGTCCGCTCCAAGAAGCTTTACCACAGCACGAGAGCAAAGTTTGCCTAAAGAGGTACTTAAGTGAGGAGTGAAGGAGGACTTCCTGACCAGCTGCAGGCGTAACTTGAAGTCCAGGTTTGGCTCAGGCCCAAGTGAAGCCCTCTGTGTATGCCCTCCCCGGTTCCCAGCAGGCAGGGGCAGGATCCTTCCCTCCTGTGCCCCTCTCTGCTCCTCTCCTCACCTTCCTCTGCCCGTCCATGACTATCAAGGGCACTGCTGTCTGAGGCCACCTGGGTGGGGGTGGCTTCTCGCTGCTCCAGAGGACCAAGATCTAGGAGGAAAGGAAGGTGTTCCTGAAGTCTGGGAGAGCAGCTGTATTTGTGAGTTTGGGCAAGAGTTTAGTTGGAGCCAAGGTCTTTCATCAATGCTGCCCAGTTTCTGCCTCTGGGGATCTGGAAGGCAGAAATTCCAGAGACGCAAAGGTAGCTACTACCTATAGCATTAGAACTTGAGAGAGTCAGTTGTCAGGGCGCCTGGGTGGCTCAGTCGGTTAAGCATCCGACTGTGGCTCAGGTCCTGATCTCTCATGGTTTGTGGGTTCAAGCCCCGCATTGGGTTCTGTGCGGACAGCTTCCGATTCTAAGCCTGCTTCCGATTCTGTGTCTCTGTCTCTCTCTGCCCCTCCCCCATTCATGCTCTCTCAAAAATAAATAAACATTAAAAAAATGAGTCAGTTGTGGTAGCCCCCAGCCTGGGCCCTGACCCCATCCCCATCTACTCCCAAAGGCTTTCATTCTCTTCTGCTCCTTTACCATTCTCAGCCCAGCTCAAATGTCACATCGGTAGAGCTGCTCTGTCAGTCGCTGGCTGAGCTAAGTGCTTTCCTCCCCTGTGAGTCCTCTCAAGAGTCTACGTGGCTTTGCTGGAAGTGAGATTTGTTAGCGTGTGCCAGGGAATGCTGACTGAATCTGAATCCAGGGCTGAATCCTTTCCTGGTTTTTCTCTGCACCCCAGTACCAAGCCCATGGCCGGACACTCAGAGAATGACTGCTGAGTTAACACATGGATGTATGTTTACTTCTCCAGCCTCCCCAAGTGGCACCTGCTTTTTAGATGATTTTGTCAGTTTCCAAGAAGGAGGGAGGGGAGGAAAGGAACGAGAAACTTGGGACTTAAAGAGGAGGGCAGAGATGTGCCTCCTCCCCCAAAATGTGTGGTTATGCTTGGGGTCTAGATGGTCTAGATGGTCTTCAAGGGCCCTGCCCTTGTCCTGGCCCCCACCCTGGATCCCAAGACCCCAGCTGGCAAGGGGACAGACCTGGGCACAGTGCCGGGAGCCTGCCACCGCCTGGATGAGCTTCATGGGGGGCTGGCCTGGGGCCCCCACCCAGATCAGGGCGCTGAACCTGCCCACAGGGCGCGACCCTGAGGGAATGAGACACAGGCTGTTAGGGTAGGAGGGGACAGGACCCCCTGAAGAGTGACCAGAGCTGGGGACTCCGGGAGCCAGGAGGGCTGTTGGAGAATCAGGGAAGGGCTTCGCCGGGCTGTATGGTTGAGGCTGGGATGGGCTTGGAAAGAGTTGGTGGGGAAACTTCAAGTTGTCCCACCCCTAGGGTGTACCCCGTTATCCCACCCCCAGGGCGTACCCCGTTGTAGGTAGTAGAAGGGGAAGTCCGAAGGGCTTGTGGAAAAAGTGGGCAGGGCCAGAAGCGCACCCGGGGGGCTGTTCCACAGTAGCGAGGGGTGAGCAGATGCTCCAAAGATCCGGTCCTGAATAATCTGTGAAATGAGAGGGCCGTGCAGAGGCAGTGGCCGGTGTGGCTGGGGACAGGGTCTGTGGAAGTGGGGACCGGCCCTGGCATAGCCCCGCCCCTCCCCCCTCCAGGCTCAGGGAGGGCAGCCCCTGCATCACCGAGGGGTTCAGGCGCAGAAGTCCAGAGTAAGGACACTCGGTGATCATGTCTGGGGGTGGCAGATGACGGTGAGCTTGCTCCTCCCTTTCTTTCCTCCCTCGTGGCAGACATGGCTAACAAGTTGTGACATTCTTTCTGGACCCAGAATCCCTTTTTGCCCGACACCCCAGGCAGCCACTACCCATCACCTGGACTGGCAAGGTGGCACCTGCTTTGAAATCTATTGGCCAGAGCTGTCCTTCTACAGATAGGGAAGCTGAGGCCAAGACTGGAGAAGGAATTTGTCCAAGAGCTCAGAGTCATGTCTGATTCATCCCGAGGCGTCTTCCAGGGGGACGTCCAAGTACTGGGACAGAAGAGGCGCCCAGAGAGAGAGTGGTGTGGAGAAGGAGCAGGGAAGAGGCAGGAGCCAAGCACCATGGCCCCCAGCCTGGAAGTGCCCCTCACCTCCAGGGTGGTATGGACGACCTTCTCCACTGAGGAGAAGTAGGCATCCCATAGAAACTGGGTCTGCTGACGCAGGGCAAGGACCCGCGTGGGGGGCATCTCCTGGAGGGCAGTGAGGACCTGAAGCACAGAGGGAGAAAAGGAGACATCATGGGGCCTTGTCTTTGACTGACTCTGGGGTGGGGACAATCCAGGTTGGAGGTCTGGGACCCAGAAGCCTTCTCCCCATGGTTTTTTAAGTCGGCTAGCAGAAGACACCCTTGGCCAAGGCCCAGGTAGCTCAAGGGTCACACAGAGCTGGGCCTCCATGACACTTGGTACCTGTGTGACTGCAGACAAACTACTTAACCTCTCTGAGTCTCTGTCATCTGAAAAATGGGGATGATAATAGTACTTGCCTCATAGGGTAGTTATGAGGATTAAATGAGATAATACACAATAAGGGCTTGGCAGATAGTAGAGACTCAGTGGCTGGCAGCTATTATTATTAACTGCCATACTTCTCTCCCTTCTCAGGGGAGTCAAGGCTTCAGCATAGATTTTCATAGCCAGGCGGATTAGTTTCATCAGCTGGAAAAGTCACTGTGCATTTTGTTTTTCCCACCCCAGTCCCCATGGAGGCACTCCGATTTTTGATTTTCTGTGGCTTTCCCTTAAATTAGTCCAGTCATGGACCAGTGGGGCTGGGCCCATGGAGATCATCTGATCTCACCTATCCCATTGAACAGGTGGGGAAACTGAGGCTGGAAAAGGCTCACAACTTGCTTTTAGTACCTTCAGGAGTTCTGATCCTCTGGGAGCCCCTGAGGCTTGGGGCTTGGGGCAAAATCATCCACATCCACACACGGGGGATAGGAATGAAGACTGAGATCAGTCTGGGGGCCGAGATCCCAGAGTCCTCCATGTCCTGGAGGCGGGGCCCTGAGCTACCTGAAATGGCAGCCTCTTGTCAGCTACAATGGCCGCCTTGGTCCAATCGATGACCTCGGAGAAGGGCAGCTCCCACGGAGGGCTGAGAAGCACAGGGATGCAGCCAGCCTGGGGGAAAGGGGAGTCACTGGGGAGCCCTGGGGAGCCCAGTCCTATCCTACACACATTCCCCCTCCCCTACTTCCAAGTTAGCAGCCACTTTGGTTGGGGGCAAGGGGCAAAGAAGAGAGAAAAGTGGTATTTTGGGGGCGGTGGGCTGTTCTAGAGAGGGTGTGGTGAGTGTGGCTGTAGGCACACCCGAGTCCCAGAGGAAAGGCATGGGCCGCTCCCTGCCCCTTCCCGCTGGCCTGAGCCCCAGTACCCTGCCAGCTCAGGAGTGTGGACCACAGGGGCAGGGGGTGCCTAAGTTCGGGGTGTACCTGCAGGGCTTGGAGGAAGTGCAAGGCAGCAGAACGGTGGCTGGGGATGAGGCAGAAGGTGGCATCGGGTAGCAGTCCCCCAGGGTGGGTCCTAAGGAGGTACAGGAGGGGGGTCTCACACATATGAGGCCTGAGACAGCTGCCTCTCACCCCACCTGGCTCCCTGATGGCTCCCCAACCCCCCACACGAACACTCCCAAATTCACAACGTGCACACCCATCACGCGTGCTTCCTACATTAACACTCATGCACACACACGGCCACACACTGAACACCAACACACACCAAGCTTCACACTCGCCCCTCACCCACAGTCGGGCTAGGAGTCAGGGGCCCCGGCTTCTAGTCCCACCTCTAGCCTTGGTGGTCTCCCACATTTCCCCTTCTCTTCTCTGGATCTCGGCTTCCTCTCTGCGGAATGGGAGGTGGTGGCACCAGCTGTTTCCGAGGCCTGGTCCGACTTGGACAGGCCCACGTTTGCCTGCCCACTGCTCTGCCACACACAGATTCTCAGGCAGCCCTCACCTGATTGGCCCCCTGCCCTGCATCCCCCCCCATCCCGAAAGCCCAGGCCCATGAAAGGCTCCTCTGTCAGGAGGTAGGCTGGGCCCCCAGCCTGGAACCGCACAGGAAGCTGCTGTCCAGAGGCCCTCTTGCCCAGAGAACAGGCCTCCTCTGTTCCTCCCACCTTCTTCCCCCAACTTCCCGGGGCCACACTCAGGCTGTATGTATTTGTGGGGGATGGGCAGGAGCCACCTCCCTGGGACTGCCTCTCCCTCCCCAGGGAAGCAGTGCCCATGACCTAGCTACTGGAAGGTGCAGGGAGGGCCTAGAGAGGCCAGACTCCTGGGCTCACAGGCCTGCTCTGAATGGGACTGGTGAATAGGGTCCCAGGACCCTCCACAGCCACAGCCTATCTGGTCTGAGTCTGAACCTTCAAGAAGCAGTCCTTGGAGTGCTTAGCCTCTGGACTACCCCCCATTGAACAGATGGGGGAGACTGAGTCTCAAAGAGACCCAAGGACTAGCTGAGAGTCTCAGAAAGGAGCAGAGCTGAAACTAGAACAAATATGTGAACTCCTGCCGCTGGGTCATCTGAACTACCCCAGAGCCACTGCTTAGGGGTCTCCCAGGGGTCCTGCCTCCCGCCTTCTGTCTCTACTGCTCAGGTGGCCACCAGGCCTCTCCTGGGAGAAGCCACACGTCAAACAACAGGACATTCTCCACTTCATTGGTGCCACAGCACCAGCCAGCTACAGCCCCTCTCCCCTCCCCAGTAAAGCCCTTGGGTGCTGAAAACCTACAAGTTTAGAACCCAGAGAGAGGCGCCTGGGTGGCTCAGTCGGTTAAGTGTCTGACTTCGGCTCAGGTCATGATCTCAAGGTTTGTGGGGTTGAGCCCCGCACCGGGCTCTGTGCTGACAGCTAGCTCAGAGCCTGGAGCCTGTCTTCAGATTCTGTATCTCCCTCTCTCTCTGACCCTCCCCTGCTCATGCTATCTCTCTCTCTCTCAAAAATAAAAAAGAATATATTAAAAAATTATTAAACATTGAACCCAGAGACAAAGGGCTTTCTGAATAAACCTTCACAAACCTCCACTGTTCCGTCCTCTGTGTCTCTGTAGACCCTTCTCCTGAGGGAGTGTCTGGGACACCCCTCTCTGCCTTCTAGCAAAGATATTCCTCCTATTGATCTTAATGTCTAAGCTCAAACCTCATCTCTGGGAAGCCCTCCTTGATCTTTCCAGCGATGGCTCCCTCCTCTGTGCCCCCACTGTGGGAGTAATGCGCCGTGCCACTCCAGCCTTCTACCGAGCACATGCTTTGTTGAGGCACCACGTGCTTTACACATATTAACTCACTTCCTTCTCACGGCAACTCCTTCAGAGATGGGAGGTGTGTGCTGTTAGTGCCNAGTCAGATGCTTAAGGTGACTGAGCCACCCAGGTGCCCCTAAGCAGCCGACTCTTGATTTCAGCTGAGGTCATAATCTCACAATCATGAGATCGAACTCCAAAGTGGGTTCTAGCTGGGTGGAACCAATTTAAGACTCTCTCTTTCTCCATCTGCCCCTCCCCTGCTTCCTTGTGCATGCGTGTGCATGCGCACGCTCGCTCCCTCGCTCAAAAAAATTTTTTTTAACTGAGGGGCCCCTGGGTGGCTTAGTCTGTTAAGCGTCCGACTTTCGCTTAGGTCATGATCTCGCGGTTCGTGGGTTCGGTCGCCGCGTCGGGCTCTGTGCTGACTGCCAGCTCAGAGCCTGGAGCCTGTTTCAGTCTGTGACTCCCTCTCTCTGACCCTCCCCTGCTCACGCTGTCTCTCTCTCTCTCTCCTAGAAATAAAGAAAACATTAAAAAAAAATTTTTTTTTAACTGAAACATTAAAATATATATTAACACATTTTATTCTGTTTAAATTATTTTTTTCTTCTTTAATTTAGAGAGAGAATGAGCAGGGGGGATGGGCAGAGAGAGAGAGAGAATCTTAAACAGGCTCCATGCTCAGCACAGAGCCTGATGCAGAGCTTGATCCCATGACCCTGGGATCATGACCTGAGTTGGGTTTTTTAATATTTTTTAAATGTGTATTTATTTTTAAGAGAGATAGAGAAACACAGTGCAAGTAGAGGAGGGGCAGAGAGAGAGGGAGACACAGAATCTGAAACAGGCTCCAGGCTCTGAGCTGTCAGCACAGAGCCTGATGCGGGGCTCGAACTCACAAACCGCGCGATCATGCCCTGAGCTGAAGTTGGACGCTTAACTGAGCCACGTAGGCACCCCCAAAAATTTTCTTCTATTTAAAAGTTCGGTTTTTTTCTTTTGACTTTCAAAGAAATGAAAACGTTTTCATGGGTCCCTAGACACCACGCCCCCTATATCCAAAGGAGACAGGCCAGGGAACTTGAAAATATGTGTTGAATTTATGGAAGAAAAAAAAAGCCCACCCCAAATGAGGGAGAGCACATATACAAGCTGTTTGTGCACACACAGAGTACCTCAGAAAAGACAGAAGATAGACTAGAAACGGTGTTTGGCTCCAGGAAGGAAAAACTGGGCGGCCAGAGACAGGGGTGGGAGGGAGTTTTGCTGTATACCCTTTTGTGCCTTCGGAATCTTGTACCATGTGAATGAATTCCCTATTCATAAAAATAAATAAGTAACAATTTAAATGGGTGGAGGCTTATTCCAAAGCAACAGGAGACTGTTCAGCGAAGGTGGAAAAATATGGGCTTTGTAGCCAGAAGTGCACGGTTTAACCCCAACTCCACCGCTACCACCACCATAGCTGCCCCATCAGAGACCTGAGAGAGGCCGTGGTGAAGCAAGGGCCTTGGGTGGCTCCCTCTACCTGTCTGAGCCTCAGTTTCCTGTTCCCTGAAGTGGGAATAATAATATCTGTCCTGAAGGGTACTTGAGTGTGCATGACTTGTGCAAAGTGGCTGGCACAGCACCTGGCCCAGAGCAAGCTCTCCCCACGTGTGGGCTTCCTCCCCTCCCCCGCCCAGTGAATGTGGGACAGCGGCTGTGGGATGGTGGCAGAGACGGTGAATTGCCTCTTTCTCTGGCCAGTCCTTGTTTATTCAGGCCACCCTCCGAGGGCTGCCCTGTGGCTGGTGGCCTCTCCCTCTCATTCCGTCCCTCTACTGTCTGGCTGGTTCAGGCAGCTGCCCGGCACCTCCGGGAAACTGAGGCTCCAGCTACTCTGGAGATTGTAAATCCTGTCCCCTGCAGGTGGACTGAGGCCAAAGAGAGAACTTCTGGAAGTTCAGAGGGCAGTCAGAGGCTGCCAGGCATCACACGCTGGATACACGCTCATCGACAACGTTACTTAGAGGGTGCCCCCCCACCGATTAGAAAGCCTTGACCAGTTCTGGCCAATTTTGGATCAATCGGTAAACATCCAGTGAGTCAACAGTTCACCTACTGAAGGCAGCTCCTTAACTGTTTCCCAAAGAAGTTCAGACTGAAACAGCTTCAGGTTCACCAGTCAGCAACCGCACATAGCAGTCACTAAAGTCAGCTGAAAAAGAACTTCCTCTAAGCAAGCGTAGCTAAGTGCCTAATCAGAAAAGTGAGGCAGGCCCATGGTGAGCAGGAAAAACTTGTTCACTGAAGGGAAGCTCTGTCTGAGCTCTGAGCTTGAGGTGCCTGGAGAGGGGGGGCGGATCCCCGACTTTTCAGGTCACTGCTGAGGATGCCCGTTACGGGTGGGTCCAGGCCGAAGGGCAATTCCATTCCTACCACTGGCTGTGGGGGGGGTCCCTGGAGCCCACGTGCCTTCAGGAGGGAGAGTGATCGCATTCCCATGAGAGCCCCTGAGAAGCAGAGGCAAAAATGGAGCTTGGCCATGTGAAGAATTCCTAGGAGGGAGAGGAGCTGAGAATAGCCCATGTTGTTGTAGCAGAGAACAGGGAGGTACCTGAGGGAGGGAGCATCAGAAGAACACCAGGCTGACAGATTCCACATCAGGTCTGCCCCAGAGATGGAGAAGGAACCCTCTGCCCCAGGGGCCCTGGACAACCTCCAAAGGGCTCTGGCTCCTGCCTGCCCAATCAGCCTTTTGGACACTGCTGGCCTCCCGGGAGTGCAGGGGTGGACGTAAGGGTGCTTAGGGGTTAACTGCTTGACCACCTGAAGTGTGTTACCCCAACTAGCCCAGGGAGAGAGCACTTTCTGAACAACTCTCCATGTCCCATAGGCCACCATGCCCCTCCTACGTCTCCCGGTGGGAAGTTCTTCCTTAGGTCTGACCTCATTCATATTTGTTGTAACCAAAAGCTGTTTCCCTAAGAGGTTAATCCCCCAAATTAGACACAGGAGCAACTTCCATCTGTGACCAGTTCGTAATCTCCATGGCTCTGAGGCATTTGATGGGTTGATTATAAACTCTTGGTTAAATCTCCGAATTCTAATGCTTCAGGCTTTGGAAACAGGCACCCCTGGATTTAAACACTGGCTGTGCTCTTGTCTGGATGGCCTCAGACAAGTTACTTGACCTCTCTGAGCTTATACAAATAAATGATAGCAGTTAGTATTATTTTATTATAACTATTTATAACTTAGGACAGAGTGAGCACCATAGATGTGGATGTTAAAATAATAGGGAAGGAGGAATCGGAATATGAGAAAAAGAGTCAGTAGAAGTGAGTCACATTTTTGTTTTTAAAGCTCCCCCCAAGGGAGAACTCCAAAACCCACTTTGGACACCCCTTATGGTGGAGTATCATCTTGGTGGTGTTTCTCTCTGTCTAACCTGATTACCCCCTGTTGCAGCAGAGGCTGAATTTGCCCGGCCTCACCGACTCTCCCATCCCACCCCAATCCTGCCCTCCACCTTGGCCTCTAGGCTCACTCCCACTGCAGACCCTTCCCGCCCAGCCCGCAAGAGTAAAGGTCCACTTACTGCTCGGGTCCACGGTCCTGCTCACAGCGCCCATCCCAGGGACAGACAGAGGGGTCAGTGCCTGCTGTGCGCCACCCGCCCCTCTCATCTGCCAGGGCTAGCAGGGGCACCCCGGGGAGGGGGCTGTGCTGTCGCAGCTGGCCAGGTGCCCCACCTCGCAATGGGTGGGCTTCAGGGAGAAGCGGGAGGGCCACGTCAAAGCCAGGCCGGAAGGTGTCCACTGTGGGGCTGGCCTTGGCCACCATCGCCTGTCCCAGTTGGAAGGTCTGGGGGCAGGGAGCTGGGTGGAGACCGAGGACCAGATGGTTCCTTCCCCCATTCCATTGCTGGGGCAGGGGGCTGCACTCTCCAGCGGGGACTTCCAGGCTGAGGAAGAGGAGGAGGCAGGCCTCATCGGGGCTGGCCGAGTGGTAGCCGGAGCTCTCAATGGAAGCCAGGATCCTGCGGTGAGCGGCAGAGAGAGGTCCAGCCACCGGGTGCACGAATACCTTGAGACCACCAGCCCTGCACTTCGAGGCATCAAAGCAAGCCCCCCAATTGCAGCTGCCGCCACGGGGGCCGTGAGGAGGTTGCGAGGCATCTTCTGGGAGCTCCCCAGGCTGGGAGAAACTCGGCAGGAGCTCTGCATCCAGCCAGCGGGGCCAGCCTTGGGGGGCACTTGCCCAAGGTCCGGCAGGCACCGCCAGGCGGAGAAGGGGGAAGATTCTCAGGAGGATGAGGAGCCAAGAGACTGAGAGAGCCAGCCAGAGGGACCTTCTTCTCCACGACTGCATGTGGCCACCCGCAGCCAGGGCTGGGGGAAAGCAAGAGCAGGGGCTTGAGGGTGGAGCTGGAATCAGCCTTCTAGGTCAGCGCCTTCATTGTATAGATGGGAAGACTGAGGCCCACGGAGAGAGCAGACTGCCTACGTAAGGTCAAACGGCAGGTCACCAGCCAGGCGCAGGGAGTCCAGGTAGGACCTGGCTTTCTGGCCTTGCCTTCCTACAGTCAGGAATCTGTTTCGTTGGCCTGCGGACAGCCACGCCAGCCTTTGCCCTCTCCCAGCAGGGGCCCCTGCCCCTGGGCACTGCTCAGGCTGATGCAACCCCTGACCACACTGCAAGGCCGTGGCCTTCTGTCCTCCTGGCTGCACCCCCTGACCTTGGCCTCAAAGGAGAGGCGGGCAGTCTGCCAGGCCATGGGGGACCCGTTGGGGCTCTCAAAGGAGGTGGCTTGGCCAGGGTGCAGGGCTGACCTCCCCAGTCCTCCCCTTGCCCAAGCGGCCCCTGAGTAGCCCTGGCTGCCTCCTTGTGCCCACTGGGCGGGCACTCCTGGGCTGTGGGCCCAGTGGCTGGAGCTAAAATTAGACCCTGCACCCCATGTGGGCTCTCAGGGTCAGCTGAGGTCAAGGCCGGGCTGCAGCACTGCCCTCTGCCTGGGGGGCTGGGAGTGCTCTGGGTCCGAGTCTTCTCCTACCCTGCCGCTGTACCCCAGCTCAGGGAGCTTGGCCCTCCTCCCCCACACCTAGCAGCTGGTCCTGCACCCTCTGGCTTGGAGCTATCGCGGTGCAGAGGCCAGGGACCCTGACCCGTGCCCCTGTCCCATGGCGGTCCCCAGCCCCCGCCGGTGTCGGTGTCTTTTCCCGGTCCCTCTCCGGGTTGCATCTGGCCCGGCTAGATCTATTTCCCAGCCTGGCTCCTCCCCTGACAGCCCCGATTGGCTCCTGCCTGGGGGGCAGGGTCTCGGCTTAACCCCTTCCAAACCAGTTTCTTTGATGGCCCATAATCCTCAGCGGCAGGACCCGCACCTCACAGTTGGCCTCAAGCTGTCACAGCCTGAGTCTCTGAAGTCACATATCAAGCCTCCAAAGAAGAGGGTTAAGAGGTTGTCATCCTTTACAAGCGAAGAAAAGTGAACCTCAGAGAAGGGGAGTGGTATCTTCCTCAGCTGACTAAGATATGACAGGGCGGGGATGAGGTTTGAACCCTGAAGTCCTGTCCCTACTCCTTAGAGCTTCGCGCTGGTCACCCCAGCTGGGGGTATCTTTGTGGGGGGTCCATAAATCAGCGATGAGAAAGTCAACAGGTGAGAAAAATGAAGCATGAAGTGATGGGGGAAGGCAGGGGTAGAATGGAGGGGGTGGGATTGGGTAAGATGCTCTCAAGGATTCCCAGGATCGGTCCCCCTCCTTCAACAACCCCCCCCCAATCTCATCTAGTTGCAGCCTTTTTGGACCCACTCCTGGTACCCCTCACAGGTGCCCAGGTCTGCCCTTGTCTGGAGCTCTGTAGGGAAGGTCTTGATGCTCATTCTCCAGTCCATATAGTACCTGAGGTTGAACTTGACTATCTCTTAGTCCACAGCCATTGAGGGATTCTCTTGCTCAGTTTCTTGGTCTGTGCCCTGAAAGGGGAATCAGGAATGGGTGACGTCACCCACTGATGAATCACCGAGGCGAAGAGGGAGACGCAGACCCTGGCTGCCAGGAACCGCAGTCTGATGAGGGAGGCCGCAGGAAACCGGCCAACTTGGAGTGAACACAGCCTCTACCTCTTAACAGCTGGATGATGTGGGGCCTCTGTCCCCTTATGTCTAGATGGGAGTAGAGATCTTCACCATGAGATGGTTGGCAGGTGAAATCCAGGCCTATCCCATGGGGTCCCTCAGCAAGTGGCAGCCTCCTTTCCTTGCAGGCCTTCCTTCCGTCTGATGTTTTGCCAGGGGATGTTTTGCCCTCCCTGGGCAGTTGGTCTGAGGGAAGAGCACAGTTCAGTCTCCCAAGAACGTCCTCAAAATAGCCAACATGGGAGCCTCTTTGCCCACAGTGTCTGTCACTGAGGGATGGACTGACTTTCCCTGCATGCATCAGGCTCTCCCACAGGACAGAGGCCTTTGCCCTTGCCGGCTGCTGCTCAGCTAACTCCACCCCATCCGACAGGAATCAGCCAAAGGCTCCCCTCCTGCAGGGAGCCTGCTGACCTTCCTCGGGCTCCATCTGGTTCCTCTATGTTCTCATGCCGCTTCTTCATCCTTCTATCCCGGTACTCATTCATTCATTCATTCATCCAACAATTCCTTATTGAATACTAAACATGGGCCAGGTTTTGTGCCAGGCAAAGAACAATAACAGCTAACATTCATATTATGCTTATCGTGTGCCATGCACAACTCTAAGTGCAAGTGTATTAGCTCATTTAATCCTCTGAGGAAGGTACTGTTATCATCCCCATTTACAGATGGGAATGCAGAGGCCCAGGCAATCAGGTAGCTGGCCTAAATTCCTACATGTTAGCCAGGCTTTGGACCCAATCAGTTCAGTCCTTTAGCCATTGCACCTGTGTCCTAAGACAGGTACATCCCCATTCTTGCAGAACCACACCTTCCCTGAGAAAGACCAGGAAGCAGGCAATTACAGACCAAGGAGGGGGGACTATGGGAGGGCACAGACGGGCTGCCCAGTGCAGGGTAAGATGCTCTCAAAGATTCCCAGGATTGGTCCCCCTCCAGAGCAGTCATCTCAGGCAGTGACTCCTACCCTAAGACTTGAAGGAAAAAGTATGAGGTTTTTTGGTTTTTGTTTTTGTTTTTTTTAGAAAAACCACTGTGGCTATCCAGAAGGGGACAGACAGGAAATGGCAAGAATGGAGGCAGGGACCGCTTTTTATTAAGGTTCATTCATTCACACATTCCACAACTACTTAAGGAGCCCTCACTGTGGGCCAGGTGGGATCTAGAAGCAGGGAACAAAGCAGACAGAATCTTGCCCTCATGGAGTTCACATCCCAGGGTGGGGAGATCGGCCATGAGTGAAAATAAATAAAATATCTCCTGTTATTTGGCCACAAATCGAGAGAAGGGGAGGAACCGCAGGGTTACGTGGGACCAGCAGGGAAGGCTGGCTGAAAATCTGGCATCTGAGGCGAGAGAGTCAGTGAAAAGTGTGTGCAAGGTCTGGTCACTCCAGCAGCAGGGGAGAAGCCAGGGCACAGGTTGGTGTGTGTGTGTGTGTGTGTGTGTGTGTGTGTGTGTGCATGCGACGTGCGAGGCATGGTCTGACTTGTGTCTGTGACACCTCTTGGACCTCAGGGAAGAAGCTGGAGTAGGGACAGAGACAGAAGCAGGGAGCCCCGTGGCCCAGGTGAGCCACTCTGGGGAGCCGTGATGGTGACTAGGACTGGGGTGGCAGGGGTAAGAAGTAGTTGGATTCCGGGCGTATTTCGAGCTAGCGCAAAATGACAGATGTGATGGGCTGGATGTGAGATTTGGCCTGAGCCACGGGCAGGATGGCGCTGCCCTCAGTGGGGATGGGGAAGACTGAGTGGGGAGCCGATCTGGGGGAGAAGGTCAGGAGTTCGATTCTCAGGCTTCAGCCTCGTTCACGCGCCTCATCCCAGCACTAGGACCATAAATGTCCAACAAATACTTGTTGAATAAGTGAATGAATGGAAGGGCAGACATACCTGGGAGGGTTGGAGGTCAGGGCCGGCTGGTGCGGGGCTTGGTAGGGAATGACTGCTCCTGCACCCCCAGCCCCGGGCACCCTGGCTGGCTCATGCCTGAGTCCACACTTGCCAACACATACAAGCTGACTCCTACCTTCAGGTCTGCAAGGGAGGCTCACAGGCTGGCCGGGCCCTGGCCTCATCTGGCCTGCGATTCACAGGGCTGCCCTGCAGCTTGGATGGAGGAGGAGAAGGCAGGGATCCAGGCAGGCAGGACTGAGCTGGGCTCATGCTAAAAATATGCAGCTGGGCTCTGCCCCAAGCCCTGGGCCCTCCACCAATCTCTTCCAGGCTCATCGAAGGCACCAGGAGCTCCCGTCCTATAGCTGGGCTCTGATCAATGGCACAGTAGCCAACACTTTGGGGAGAGGGGGGTGGGACAGGGCAGGAGGGAAGGGGCAGTAGTGAGGAGGAAGAAGGAGTAGGCCTCGGCTCTGGCTCTGGAGAAGGCCTGGGCGTGGGGAGGCTTCTGGGAGAAGGCAGCACTCTTGTTTCCTACAGGGCTGAAGCAGCTTTGATGTGCACTGGAGACGAAGAGGAGCCCTGGATGGATCCCAGAGCCGGAGCACAGCAGTGTTGGCTTCATAGCCATCACGGCATCACACAGCCCGGGGGCCGCCTGAGTGTGGGCTTGCTTCCTGCCCGAGGCGCCAGGTAACACACTGGCCAAGCGCCCAGGCAGAAAGTGGGGGCTAACATCACTGTGTTTGATCTGGAGTATTCCCTCTTTGCACCCTGCTTCTGCCTCCGTCCCATCTTTCCTTCTCTGGAACGGACCTGAAATTTCTAGGTGGAATGTAGCTAGTCTTCCAAGAGAAAGGGGTCTGGAGCATTGGCTCAGGTGCTCCTAAAAGCTGTATGTTCCTGTGTAAGTTATTTCACCTCCCTGTGCTGCTGTTTCCCTCTCTCTACAATGCTGATAAGAGCATACTCCTCAAAGGCTTCCCGGGAAGAGGATTATATGAGATCACGAATAGACAACCTTCAACACGCCATGCCTGGCACAAAGCAGGCACCTAACGAATGGGTCTCCTCTGCCCTCCTCCAACCCAGGGGGAGGTGAGTCGGCATGCACCAAGCTGTCCCTCTGGGGTGGATCAGGGCTAGGACTTGGGCTTTCTCTCCTGTGCCCATGTTCTTCTGGCTACACCTCCATCTCTGTTCAGAAAGCAAGATGCTTGGAGCTCCAGGAGGTGATCACCATGGCAACCCATCTGCTGCTTCTTGTCTGTTGCTGTTTTTTCCTCCAGCCCTGAGCTTTCTGGGTGTCTCACTGCAGAATTCACAAGTGTTGGGGGCTGGAGGCCATGAGAGGCTCTAGGGTCCCAGCTCTCACTTGCTGGAGCACAGATAGCCCCTAATGGCCATTCCCCACAGGACTCATCTCGATCCAGCTCCAGCTAAAGCGGGTTTCCCCCTCAGGCGCCACCAGGATGCAAAGCAATTCTGGCCTATCGTGGAGAACTCAGACCTGGAACCCAGACCTGGGGCGGGACCATGGAAGCTGCCCAGGGGATCTGGGGATGGGAGTCAGTGAAATCAGGCTCTGGCCTCTGCCACTCCTCCACGTACAGCTGTGTGACTTTGGACAAGTCACACCCCTTTTCTGGACCTCAATTTCTTCTTCTTCTTTTTTATTTTTATTATAATTTTTTTTAGTGTTTATTTTTCTTTGAGGTAGAGCACGAGAAGGGGAGGGGCAGAGAGAGATGGAGACACAGAATCTGAAGCAGGCTCCAGGCTCTGAGCTGTCAGCACAGAGCCTGACATTGGGCTTGAACTCACAAACTGTGAGATCATGACTTGAGCCAAAGTCAGTTGCTTAACTGACTGCACCACTCAGGTGCCCCTGGACCCCAATTTCTTACCATCAGCCTAACATAGGAATAGGACTAGCTATTAAGAGCAAAAAGACCTGGAATTCTTACCCAGAAATCATTTGGAAGTTTGGGAGGCCAGTCCTTCCTTTTCCCATCCTATGAACACTTGACTTTGTAAGGAAAAATATACAAAACCTGGAGACAAGGCAATGAGGAGACTGTGTGAACCATCAGCATTCCCCTGGGGCCTCATCCAAGAAGCCCCCAAAAGCCCGCTATGTCTTCAGAACCAGACATTTTATCAGTATCATAGCCAAGACACTAAGTTGTAGAACACAAAAGACACAAATAACAATACAAATAGCAATACCAATGATTTCTGACCAGTAGAGATCTTTCCAAAGGGTATTAAGTCATGCCCTGTAGGGTATTTGCTGGGTTAGAATCTGACTAGCAATCTTATTGCAGCCTTCTCTGTGCTTTATCTCTAATCCTCACTAAGATCCCTGAACCAGCTCCATCCTATAGTTTCCTTATAAATGAGTGAAATACGACTTTGACGCACACTCGCTATGTACTGGTATGATTTTTTTTTTTTTAACACTTGGAAGATTATAATTTGATTGCTCAGTGAACTTCAATTTACTCTTCTGTAAAATTCAAGAGAGAAATTCAAGGAACTTCAAGGGAGGGGCCATGCATTTGCTCACCATGTGCCAGACACTATTGAGCTCTTTGAATCCATGATTGCATTTGAGCCTCATAGTAAAGCTGCCAGCATGGGCGTCTGTTCTCCCCGTTGAAGAGGTGACATTAGTGAGGTTCAGAGAGGTGAAGTGACTGCCCCAAGGCTACACAGCCAGTGAGTACCAGCCTAGATTTGAACCACTGCTTCACAGGGGGCTAATTCCTGCTTCAGAGGTTTATCTTGGAGCTGGCTGAAGGAGACAACACGTGAGAAAGTGCTCAGAAACTGGACAGACATGTGCACATGTGAATAATTATGATCAGCCAAGGCTACCCTCTAACCAGCCACACATAGACACAGCCCAGGGTCTGGGACCTCTGCCCCTGGGAGATGGCTCTCTGTTTCTCTTGGCTGGGTGTCTATTAGCTGGAGAAAGCCAGAGGGGATTGAGGTAAGCAGGCATTCTGGTCTAGCCACTCACAAACAGGACACCGTCCCTGCCTGAAACTGCAGGCTGACCTCTCAGTCCTGGCTACTCCTTTGGGGCCTGTATTCCTGGGACAGGGGTGTTGGGGTAGGGGCTGGGGGACAGCTGGCCAGGACTGGACAGGCCAAGTAAAGGAAATTTCAAACCCCGGTCATAGTCATTCCATTCCACCCTCCTGAGTGTTTCACTTGAATTAGTCCCTCTCAGAAGGCTCCAGAGCCATGCCCAGCTGCCTCATTTCCTCGACCCTCCCAGAGCTGCCCACACCCAGAATCCTCCACCTCAGCCCTGGGTGCCAAGGGGTTAATAGACAGGCCAGCTTAGCAAGTGTTTACATAGCGGTTGGGCTGCTTGGAACCCCAGGTAATTAACGGCCTGCTTTTCAAAGCCAAGGGAGGAAGATTTATTTCTTCTCTCCTCCCTCCCCAGGGATGCCGCTTGGCAGAGTAAACACAGCTTTCTGTTGGCTCTTTGAGGAGGTGCCCAGCAGAGGACTAGGAGGTAGGGGCAGGAATTTGGCCCGGAGGTGGGCTTCAAGGAGGGGATGAAGGGGGCTCAGTACCATTTCTCTGGGAGTCTTGGCCCCACCTCGGGAAACCTGGCCCAGACTGACATTCCTTAACACAAGGTTATTATTGCTGTAATTGATGGGAACGCATGCAAGGGCTGGGCTCCCTCTATCACCTCATTTAATCCCTGCAACCACCCGAAGAGCTACTGCTCGCATCTCTGCTTCCGGATTAGGGAAAGGAGATGCAGAGAAATGAAATCACTTGTCTAGGGTCACCCAGCTAGTAGATCATAGAGCCAGGACCAAACCATGATCTGTCTGACATTAGACCTGCTGGACTTTATACTTTCCGTTATGGAAGGAAAAAGAACTGTTTATTTGTTGATTACCTACTATGTGCCAGGCACGGTGTTAGACACTTTATTTCCATCTCTAATCTGGAAGTATCATTTCCTAGAGTCTCTTCATTAACATCAGAAGCGTGAGATAGTACAGGCCATAACTGGGGGAGGAAATGCAGGCGTGAAACTCGGCAATAAGGACAGGAGGGGCCCCTTGCAAGTTGCTTCCTGCAATCCAAACAGCATCTTCATGAGATGTCCATCTGGTCCCGTTGGCCCTACCTCGAAACAAACCCTGACAGTAGCCTGGCTCCCAGCTCCTGCCCCCACCTAGTCCAGGCCCACCCTAATTTCGTGTGTGTGTGTGTGTGTGTGTGTGTGTGTGTGTATCATTACATTGGCCTTTGCCTCCCATGCAGGCCTGGTCTCCAGCCCTCCTCTCTGACTCACTGCACTCCAGCCCACTGCCTTCTCTCAACTCCTCAGACCCAGCAAAGCCATTTTGCTGGATCTTTCCCCTGGCTCTTCCCTCTGCCTAAAACAATCTTCTCCCAGAGCTCAGCAAGGGTTCCAGCACACAGGGCTCTGTGGATATGTCGCCTTCATGGAGAGGCCTTCTCTGAACACTGGCCATCATGGAATAATAATAGTAGTGCTTCCTAGGTGTTTTCCATGTGCCAGGCCCCATATATACTTTCCAGGTCTTCGCTCTTTGAATCCTCACTACAACTCCATAAGGTAGGTGTTAATATTATTTCCATTTTGCAAGTGAGGTAAGTGAGGCTCAGAGAAGTTAAGTGACATGACCCAAGTCTCACAGCTAACAGGTGGGAGGGCTGGGACCCAAACCTGGCAGTCCATTTCCAGAGTCCACACTCTGAGCCACTGTACCTTCTTTCCCGGCACAGAGTAAGTTCATAATTAGCTGTTGCTGTTGTTGGTAACAGGGGCTGAATTTCACTCACGCATTTTCTTTCATCAGATTCAAATTCCTTTAGGCAAGTCACTCTGTCCAGTTTCACAGCATCCTTTCTGCTCCCTATCATATTACACCAACTCGCTTGAGTTGCTTGGATCCCAAAGGCACTCCTGTTTCAAGCCCTGCTCTGGGTGTCTCTTGCTCATTCGCTCATTCTCTTAACCAACACCCACTGTGCCAGGAGCTGGGCCAGGCCGGTGGAGGTGAATAAGGCCGCATCCTTGTCCTCAAGCAGTCCCTGGCTGGGTGGGGAGGCAGAACTGTCACAAGGATGTCAGCGTGTGTTAGGGGAGCACCCCAGGGCACAGGGAGAATTCAGCCAGGATTCCCCGGAGGAAGTGACATCTCTGCTGGGTTTGGAAGATGGGACAGGAAGCAGTTGGGAATGGTGCAGGAGATCCAAATGGAAACAGCAGAAACACGTGGAGGTGGCTGAGCACATGCGGGGACCAGGCGGTCACTTTGCAGAAGGAAGAACGAATCTGACTGGCTGAAGGAAGTTGACTCAGATCGTGAAGAGCTTCCGGTAAGGACTGCGAGCTTAGTTGTGGAGGCCAAAAGCCTTAAAAGGATTTTAAGTAAGGACTGGCATGGCATTGCTAGTAAGGGCTCCACCTCTACCCAACCCCCTTTTCCCAAACCTGCCGTGAACTTGGTACCTACCAGGCCAGTTCATGTTCTGCAGGTTGGCGAGCCTTTACCAGACATCTGACGGCCTTGATAACAAGGCTGGGGGCCAGGAAGAAAAAAATTGAAAGTGGGAATTAAACCTCTTTGGCCTCTGGGCATCCCTGAACTGGCTTAGCCTCCAAGAACCACTTTTGATGAGAAATTCTGGGAAGTAGGCCATTGCCAAGGCCAAGTAAACTCCTGAAGACATAGAAGGAGCCAGGAAGTAGGAAAGGGTGATGCCTTCACCAGTTTTCCCCTCCCAGGTGCGGGTGGGCCGGATGCCCAGCCCCTTCCTTTGCAGGAAGCCCCCTCAGCCTGGCCTTCTTCCTCTGGGCTCCATCGTCCCTGTGCCTCTCAGCCAGGTGATCTGGTGACTGCCTTGAGGGATGTCCCTTTAGCTGTAGAGTTAGGTCTGACAGAGGGAAAATGCTGGAATAACCTCAGTGACCTCAATGCTTACCCGTTCTCTCCTGCCGGACACAAGGCATAGTAGCAAAACTGGTAGACCTGGGTTTTGGTCCTGGCTTTGCCAGTCATTAACTATAAGACCTTGGGGAAGTCATCTGGCCTCCACGAACCCTGTTTCCTGACGTGCGAACTGAGAATGGCACTACTAACATCTCAGAATTATGGTATCAGTGGATTAAGAGCATGTATGCCGAGCATTGGACACAAAAGTGATTCTTATCCGTGCCAGCCACTCACTGCTGGAGTTCGTCAGGTGGAGAGCACAGGGATGGACCACAGTGGGCTCAACATGTGTTTCAGCAGAGGACACAGCACTTGCAAAGGCACGGAGGCTGACAAGGCATGGCAGGATGGGAGAACGCTATGTCCCCAAGCAGTCAGCTGTGTCTGGAGCAAGAGGTGGCTGCGAATGAGGAGTCTGGGGGCGAGGCAGGAGAGGTCAGGATGGGAGGGGCCTGGGGTGGGGCTAGAGGGGCTTGGGTTTCATATTCAGGCTCATTGTTATGGGGCACAGCGGTAAGGACTGTGGAGTGTGAACCATGTGAACCCAGATTCACATTGCAGTTCTGCCACTTGGTTGGGTGGCCTTGGGAAAGTCATTTCGGCTCTGTCTTAGCTTGAGGCCCCTCAAAAACAGACCCTGAGACTTAGGTACTTGTAGGCTATTTGAGAAGTGATATCAAGAAGCAAAAGTAAAGGCGCCGAGGAGGTGAGTCCGGGAGTGGAGAAAAGCTAATAAATACAGGCCGGGGCTTGGGAGCTTGTTCATGTGAGGTTTGCTTCCAGGAGCCACTGGGTTCGGTGTCCCCAGGGCCTCTCTGAAAGACTGTGTGAAATGCACCTCAAAATCACCTTAGCTCAGGATAGGGAGGCACCAACTTCCTTGATAGCTGAAGGTTGCCGTTGGGGTATGGAACACAGCCGCTCCCTTCCCCTTCCTCTTAGGCTCACTGATGCCTAAGAAAGCCCTCCGGCAAGGAAGCAAGCAGAAGCTGGGCTTTGGGTGGAGGGGCCCTCAGGTGTGCTGCAAAGTACCGCAGTGGCAATCAGAACTCAGAGAAGGGATTAGGGGAGATGAGGCCGGCATTAACACTGCTGTTACCTCTTTGAGCCTCTGTCTTGTCTGAAAAGTAGAAAGACCATGATATACTTCCCAGGAGGATTAAATGACATAAAGTATTGGAAATGTCAGACATGTGACATGTCTGACACATAGTAAACAATCAAGAAAGGGTAGGTATGGTTGAGCTCGGCACAAATGCCCTATCTTCATAGAATCCTTCTCTGACCATTCTATTGATCTCCATCAAAGCATCCTGTCTGTTTCCTGTAGAGCATCTAACACAACATATGATTATCTTGGTTACATATGTTTGTTATCTGTCTCTCTCCACTAGAATGAAAGCACCATGTGGGTAGGGCATTAATCTCTAGATGCACCACTTGATTTCCAGTGTTGAGGACAGTGTCTGCCACATAATAGATATGCAGTAATTTTTGAATGGAAGAATTATTATATTAATAATAATAGAGAAGGACTTTATTGGCCTCTGGGCATCCCTGAACTGGCTTAGCCTCCAAGAACCATTTTTGATGAGAAATTCTGGGAAGTAGGCCGTTGCCAAGGCCAAGTAAACTCCTGAAGACTTTATACTTAATACTTTATTAAGTATATACTCTATCTGTTAACAGGATGTTAAAGATCTTGCCAAATTCATCTGGACCCCAGCTGGGGCCCAATGCTGAAAATAGTAGGCACAGCTATATTCAGAGCAGGACCCAAGTCCCTTCCTCGAACGCTAGCCTACGAACTTCCAGGCTATGATATAAGAAAGAGCTAAGAGTACTCGAGGTTTCAGCCAGGACAAGGGTATTTTGGGAGAGCTTGTTTGAAAGCAGTGATTTGAAAAGATTGAAGATATTGCATAATTTTGTCTCTTCCCAAGGTCAGAGTTATAGTGAAGCTAATACAGTTTAAGCTTCAGAGTCCCTTCCAAGGCCCTGGGAGGGTATCTAGCAATGTGTTCATATGGTCACATGTTTTACAAATTTTAAAACAATGGGGCACCTGGGTGGCTCAGCTGGTTGAGTGTCTGGCTTTGGCTCAGGTCATGATCTCATGGTTTGTAAGTTTGAGCCCTGTGTTGGGCTCTGTACTGACGGCTCAGAGCCTGGAGCCTGCTTCAGATGCTGTGTCTCCATCTCTCTGCCCCTCTCCCGCTTGTGTTCTGTCTCTCTCTCAAAAATAAATAAACATTAAAAAAACTAAAAAAACAAAACCCCCAAATTTTGAAAAAGTAACATATTTAAAATTCTTTTTAAAGAGGTTCTCCTCGAATTCTATGAGCTTCAAGACACAAAATTTGCATCCACCTCTGTCCCCTACCAGATCCAACCTATTTAAGTACCCAGTGATCTGTCGATTAGCTCGTTTGATCCTGGCATCAATTCTATAATGTAGATGCTATTGTTGTCCCTGTTATAGATGAGGAAACTGAGGCCTGGAAACAGTCATTGCCCAAGATTTCAGTTAGAAAGTGTTACATCTGGAATTAAAGTCTGTAGCTTACCTCCGGGGCCCAGACCCTGTGCTTTCCAATGGTATATATTTGTTCTGTTGTCCATTTCCTGACCGGCCATGAGGTTCCCAAGGACACAAAGGTAAATAATTTCTATTCACCCAGCCCAGACGACAACATATGTTGGTATATAAGCAAGAGGAAAGCAGCCCCTGACCTTCAGAAGCTGTTCTGGGACTCACACTTGAGCCTTGGTGACCTAAGCTGAACAGAAACAATTTCATAGAACATCCGAATCAGACAAGGCCACTCTGTGTCCCTGATGGACCAAGATACAAACAGAACCACTCCACAATCATGTCTGAAAAAAAATATGGACATTGTCCAAGCCACAAAAAAACACCAACCATTCCCTATTCTGGCTAACAAAAGAGACTGCTGCTTCTTACTAATGACAGCTTTTACTTTACTGAACTAGTGAACTCTTCCCCCCCTAGATAAAATTAAGATCCCTGGTCATAGAATCACCTCTACTTTCAGACAGCATCCAATCCAGAGCAAAGCCCTGCTTCCTTCAAGCCTCCTTGAAATCATTTAACAAAAGCCCCAATTCTAAGTCTTTTCTGATACCTCTCCTTCTGAGATGGCCCACAGTTCCTTTTCACGTATGCTTTCTCTCATTGCAATGAGTGTCCAATTTATTCAATGACAGCTGTGTTTCTGGTGGTCTTTTACTGCAATGGCTTCAACACAGGTATCGTCCAATGATGAATCTTGAGCATAAATATCACTGTCAGGGCGCCATGGTGGCTCAGTTGGTTAAGTATCCGATTCCTGATTTCAGCTTGGGTCATGATCTCACAGTTTGTGGGTTTAAGCCCTGAACTGGGCTATGCGCTGAAAGCATGGAGCCTGCTTGGGATTCACGCTCTCCCTCTCTCTCTGCCTCTCTCTCTCTCTCTCAAAATAAACAAACCAAAAAAAAAATCACTGTCAAAAGTTACAAAATGTTGCTTACCCCAAACTAGTTGATGATGATAGAAAAAAAAAATAGTGGTTCCCTTTGGGAGATGAGTGGTTATAAATTGGGAAGGAACATGAGACAATCTTTCGGGGTATTGGAAATGTTCCACATGTCAAATTAAGTGATGGTTACACCAATTTTTTAGAAAAAGGATTAAGCCATACACTTAATATTAGTGCACTTTACACATTTTATTGTATACATATTATAGTTTGATTTAAAAAAGTGCTGTCCAAAACTTCAGCAGGTTGGGGGGGGGCTAACAGGAAATCCAAAGTAGTCACCTAAATACCAGTTCAGTCACTTGGCAACAAGGAGAAGTCTAGAGTGAGATGGTGGCCAACTGGAGGGGAAACTTGGGCCACTGGAGGACGGGATCTATGACGAAAGCCTAGAAAGTCAAATGCTTGCTAGAAACTTAAATCATTTGGGTTGTTTATCCCAGAAAAGGCTAGATTAGAAGGAAATGCAATTGAACTCAAGTATTTCATTTTGCAACAGGAGTTTGGGCCCAAGACATCTTCCTAACAGTGGCCAAAGAGGTAAAGGAGGCTGTGACGTCTCTGTCCCTGGGAAGTTTAAAAGTCAGTTGCCCAGCAAATAATACTCTCCACGGCCTGGTCTGGGAGTTGGAGACACAGGAGGTGTGAGCTGCGCCTCTCAGGATTAGGGACTCTGGTTAGTCGTGGCTCTGCTGGGGCAGCTGCAGAGCACTGATTAATTAATGCCAAAGAGAACATTTTAGGATCTGCACTAAGCTTTTTATACTCTGCTGTCAGTGCCACCCACCGCAGTTTTAATTAAATCCAGGATTTAATTACCACAGTGCGGGGCTACCATCACTCTTTCCTGATGAGTTTATCTTGGCTCCTGGAAGGATGGTGGTGGTGACAGCGTGTCTGGAGCAGACGTGAGCCTAAAGAAACCTAAAACAGGGACTCTGGACCCTGGTGATCTGAGGGTATGTGTGATGGGGGGAGGGGGTCACCTGTAGGACTCAGCACCTGGCCTCTGAGAGCTCACAATTTCTTGGAGAGTTAAGACCTCCCACCTAGGACATGGCACAAGGCAGTGGGAGGTAAGCCTCCAAATGAGAGGTGCACAAGAAGATTCCAGCAACTGAGAATGGGCAGAGGTCCTTTGGGACTGGAGGAATCAGGGAAGCTTCGTGGGGAGGAGGACCTAGTGGACTTTTAAAGGAAGAACAGGATTAGACGGGCCACTGGGCAGGGTAGCACCCAGTGCAGGGAAGAGCATGACTTAAAGTGTGCAGGTAACAACAAAAACCTGGTACATTTCAAGAATGGCGAGGAGGTGATCTAGCAGGAGGCAGAGCAGAAGAGAGGGGATCCCTGTTGGAGAAGCATGAGCAACACTTCCGGGGAAGTAGTGGGAAGCCAGGTCAAGGAGGATCTCCAATGCCAAGTCCAGACAGGGAAACCGAAGGGATCTCTTGAGAAAAAAAGCTGTTTTTTTCCTTTTGCCTCTTTTGGGCTTCTATTCTTGCTAGGACCTGCATCCCCACCCTATGGATGCTTTATTGTATGTTCTCCTTGTAGGGACAGTTAATGATATCTGTGGAGTCTTCCAGCACAATAGATATTTTCTAAGGAATTACTGGACAAAGCCACCAAGTGCATGTTCCAGACCACTGGCACTAGACATCTCAACGCCAAGACCCCCGGCTCTAAGGAGTGAGTGACTTATGATGGACATCTGGACCCTGTCCTTTTGCTGACCAGTTCTTGGATGCCTGAGAGGACACGTGCATCAGATCACAATTGTCGATGAATCCCCCAGATTCCAAGCAAAGACGAGACTCATGCACCTTTCCTTTCCGAGTCTCCCAGACGCTCTGTCTGTGTCTGTTTTTCCTGTATCTTCAATAAACTGCTTTTACCTCCTGCTGGCTTGTGTTTGGTTTCCATCCTGAGTGGAGCCAAGGACCCTCTTGGCTACTCCTGCAGGACCCTCCTTAGGTCTTCAGACCCTGCCTGCCTGCATCAAAGCTAAGAAGTTGGGATCTCGTTCAGTAAGTAGTCTGAAGCCGTTGAAAGTTTTTAAAGTTGCTTGAATGATCCAAATTTCTTACTGAAGTTTACAAGACTCGAGGATGTGGCATCCCTCACGCTCTTGTGCCTGAGTGTAAAATATTCTTCACAATCCCTGTACTCCTGGCTAAATCCTAGTCCCTCAGTTCTTAATTTGAACATAGATTTCTAAGAAGCCTTGCTGACACCATCCCATTTCTCCCAAGCCTGGGCAGGTGCCCCTTTCCGGGTTCCCACACCCCCCACTGTGTCCTTCATTAGAGCCCATATGGCTGTGTTGTAATTCGTTTGTTGAACTCCTCCACTAGATTGTGATTTCACTGGAGGCCACGGACAGTATCTTATTCACCACGTGTCGCTAAGAACCATCACAGGCGCAGCAAAGCGATGACGGATGGAAGGGCTGGGCTGAGGGCGGGCAGTACCAGTGATCACTCAGGTTGTCCCGTTCTGTCAGTGAGTTTCTGGAGGACAATGGAAAATCACCATTGTCGACAAGTTACGGATGAGTAGGAAATGTGCGCTTAATTTGAATGATCAGTCTCATACTCTCACAGGAAGCAAAATGGGAGGGAGCCAAAAAAAAGCTCCAACCCTTCCTCTCCCCTTCAACTCCTTGAGAATAAAACTGAAGCCATTGCTATTTCTAGGCACGCCCGGGAATTATTTGAGGAACGGTGAGGCGGAGGGTTACTAACCGGGACTATAAGAAGTAACGCTCCGCGTGGGTCTTGTAATCGTGGTGGCGACGCCTCAGACCACCAGGGGGAGGAATCGCGCCGCATCCCAGACCTTGGGAGGTTTCGTCCAACGAGGAGGGGCCGCGTGGAACTCTAGGAATTGTAGTTCTAGAGTCGTAATGTACAATCTCGAGCGAGGCACCTCGGGAGTTGTAGTTCCGGACAGACAACAGGGGAATGCTTTACGGCGCCAATGTGAGTTCTGGAAACTACAACAACCAAAGGACTACGAGCCCCGGAGTAGTTTTTGGTTTCCGTCAGTTGACCTTCTGGGCTACTTCTGAGGGGTCAACTTGACTGGGTAAGTTGGATTGGAGAAAGCTCTTGTTCTGAACTGAGGTGTGAGCCCACTTTTTCATCCTCCAGCCGGTTTTGGGGGCTGCTCGTCTCGATCCGAGGAAGTCCGCGTTAATCCTTCATCTTTTTCTGTCTCCTGTTCAGACACCTCCAGTATCCACTCGCACCCTTCACCCTCCCATTATCATCTGCTCCTTCACTCCCAACGGCCCTGGAATCCCACATTGAGCTNCCCATGTGCTTTCTCTCTCACCCTCACTTTTCTGGTTTTTCATGGTAGTGGAAGAAGGGTCGCATTCCTTCTTCCTAGTGGAAGAGCCCTGGACGCAGCCGACCTGGGGTCTAGACCACCTCTGCAGCTCACTCGCTGTGTGACCTTGGGCACATCAAGCAATCTCTCTGGGGGTAGGCTCTTCAATTACAAAGTGAAGATGGTAATTGCCCAACTGGTCTTAGGGCGAAGCTGTGTTGTGGAGCCAGTAAGCTAATGTGTGAAAGGGCTTTTGAAACTGTAAAGCCTTCACAAAGGAGCGTGGTTATTTTTATTATAATTATTAATGCCCTGGAACACTCTTATCTTGGCTCCTTTTCTATCTCTGCCCCCATGTTACTCAAGCCTGCCTCTTGAACACTGGGTGCCTCTATTCTCTAAGAACAGGATATTTCCTCACTTCCTCCAGAGACCAAAGGTCAGACCAAGGAGCTTTAGGTCTCCAGAGAGCTTTGTCTGAAAGGAAGCCCCAGAGAAGTGTTTATCGTGGACTCTGTCCTGGAACAGCCACTGATGAAAAGTCCACACAGCTGGACAGAAGGGTGGTTGGTTTCTGCTCACTGGAAGCAGGGCCCCAGCAGGAGATGGACAGCTGCATTGCGGGCCCTGTCCATTCCTTCTGGGCTCCTGTGGCCCTTTTTAGTGCACTGTGGTTTCACCTTGGGTGTTTCCCACCCAAAAAGCCTGGGAAGAAAGAACCCATTTTCCCAAAGGGCTTAATCCAGAAAAAATGAAAGAGACCTTGGTTGGGTATGGCGAAAGAGAGACGTAGCATTGTTAATTAATTTTTAACATCTTATGGGACTTAAAATGTACCAAGCCATAGGCAATTATCAATTTTCATATTTAAATTTAACCAGAAGTGACTTCATTTTACTTATAAAGAACTTAGGCTCAGAGCTACCATCTGTAGTTCTAGTGCCTTCTACATTTCAGGTGCTTTATATACATTATTTCATTTAATTTTCATCAACAACTTCATGAGTACTATTCTATCATATGGATAAATTATCAGAGGCTTAGAACATAAGAAACTTGCTCAAGATCACATCCAGTTAAGAATTGGAATTCAGACTGTTGCCAAAGCCTTTTACACTATGCCCTATAGCCTTATTTTTAGGTAAAAAAGGCAGATTAAAGAATTGAGGGGATTTAAATCAAAGCATTTATTGGGTCCTTACTACATAGGGAAAGCATGAGGATAGATGGTTTGGCCATTTTTAGTATAAAACACAGCCTTTATCTCTAGTATATCCAAAGAAATGAGGATAAGTGTGTAAAAAACTCAGTCAGTTTCATTGGATAAATTAATTACTGAGAGTAGTTTTATATGCAGGGCACTACATTAAGCCTTGTAACCAGCAAGAACATGCTTCTAGGTGGCCATGGAGATTAAACTAGGTGAAAATCCTAGTCATTATAATTTCATTACTATACAATGGTGGGCTGGAAAACTGTATACACTCAGTAAATATTTTTTGCATGTGTGCATCTCTGAATAATAAGTCCTATGTTCCCTCTGGACAGGAGATTCTCAAATCTTGCTGATGAGAAACACAGGCAGCTTTTAAAAACCGACTTCTGGAAATGAGGACTCTAAAATCTATGTTTTTTAATGTTTCCTGGGTGATTGTGATGGTAGGTTCAGGAAACTCTCGCAGAGGCTCTACTTGGGACTATTCATAGGCAAGTCACTGATTGAAAAGTGCTGAAATAGGGAGTAATCAAGAGCTGTCCTAAAGCAGCCCATGATTGGTTACGAGCTGAGGGATGTAGACAGTGCTTAGATTTGATAGGAGGGAAAATGGAAGGACTTGGGAAAGCACAAGGAACCAGGGATGTCGATGGGCCTTGATGGATGGGGCAGGTTTCATGGGTAGAGAGGCTTCTAGATAGGTTCCACCTTGAATTGTTTGGATGAGGTCAGCAAAGCAAGGTAGAGGCACCTGGGCTGATTTCCTTGGAAAATTATATGGCATTTATTAGAAATGACTCTGGATACTCTGTGTGAGTGTCTTGTAGGCAAAACTGGATTTCCCCCGTCTCACCCTCTTCCTTGGACATCAGTTAATGTGAGCCCAGGGGATGCAGATTCATTGTTGCGTATGCCTCACTCTGGCCAATTAGCTTTAGTTTGTATTTATTTCCAAACTTAGTTAATGACCCTTCCAGGAACTACCAGTGTTCTACTTCCCGTCTGTTAAACTCCACTCATCCTGATTCCTATCCCAAGCACTGTTCTTTATATGCAGTAAGACCAAAATCTTTTCCTGTACGAAGCTACTATCATTCTGATCACCCAGTCCTGAGACCTGACTCATCTTTGGCTCTTCTCCCTCCCTTGCGTCCATAAATCCACTCAGTTGCCAAATCCTGTTGTTTCTACATTTCACTCAATCAACAAATATTTCCTGGATACTTCATAAGAGCCAGGTACTATACTAGGTGCTTTAAAAGCATTATTTTGTTTGATCTCCCTAGCAACCCTATGAGGATGGGTAGCATCCCATTGTACTGATGGGGAATCAGGCTTAGTGAGATCAGCTTTTCTGCCCAAGGTAAGAAAGCTAGGCAGCAAAGTTGCTGGGCTCAAGCTTGGCTCTTTCAGACTTAATATCACTCATTTCCACAACCTCATTTCCAGGGTAGATTCCAGTTCCTTAGCCTAGCACTTGAGAGACTGCTACCCTCCATATCTGTCACACCTTTGTTTTCTCACCTTGCATCCCTCACTAACGACTGTCTGTTTCTCATGTGTGCTTTCTTACCTCTGTGTCTTACCATACACACTTTCTTCTTGGAAATTAACTTTTGCCGACTTCCCCTGCTCTCCACTGCAAAGCTACAGAAGTGAGCTTTCTTACAACTCCTACATCTATCTGATCCTCTTATCTGACCCTCTTTGATGGCAGTTAGAACTCGGAGCTGCTTCACTGTCATGTGGGTGACATGTGTCCTGTTTCCCTGAATAGGCCTTCTGTTGGTTACACCCTCAAAGACCAGGGGAAAAGATCAGGGTGTGAGACTAAGCAGCGCCCGCTCAGTTTCACCCTGGCTAACCAGTCCACTGACTACATCAGGAGCCCAGTTTCTTTTTAAAAGGAATTGGGTTCTCGGGCGCTTGGGTGGCTCAGTCGGTTGAGCGTCCAACTCTGATTTTGGTTCAGGTCATGAGCTCACAGTTTGTGAGTTCAGCCCCCTGTCAGGTTATCCGCAGATAGCACGGAGCCTGCTTTGGATTCTCTCCCTCACCCGTTCGCACTCTCTTCTCTCAAAGGTAAACATTTAAAAAAGAAATAAATAAAAAGAATTGGATTCTACTACTACAGAGTAGTAGAAAGAAAATCATTCATTATATTCCAAAATTAAATAGAATGACATTCGGATTATCCGTTATTGGGTTTTCCATGGGACCAGATGGTTGGAGGTTGGCAACCAGGAGACCTGTGTGTGATAATAGTTACACTTGTGATGAACAGTTCACTTAACCTCTTAGGGCCTTGATTTCTTCATCAGCAGCACATGTATATACTATGGATGGTGGGGGAGGATTGATGGCCTCTTCTTGCCTAGACACACTTGGACTTGAACTTTCTGGTCCATCATAGAGTATCTTAAAGAACACAGAATAGCGTAATGATGAAAAATGTGGGGCCAGGACTTAGCATATCAGTTTAGATGCTTTTGGTTCAGGCAATAGAAATCTTAAAGTCAGTTTAAATAAAAAGGGGATTTATAGGCTCACGTAACTGGAAAGTCTAGGAGTGAGTGGGTCAGTTGTTTCATATATAGTCTAATCTAGAGATTTTTTTTTAACAACTGATAATTTATTAAAGAGGTTGATTTAAGCATCTGCAATGGTGACTTCAGCCTCAACTCTTGGCTCAATACTGATGGAAGTAATCTGCTTAACAGTCTCAGAAGACTGTGCAAATCAATGAGTCGCTTGTATATCCCCATCTGAAAATGATCCCAAGTCTTAGAACCATCACCACAAGGAGTTTTTCTTTTTCTTTTCTTTTTTTTTTTGTGTATTTATTTATTTTGAGAGAGACAGAGACAGCACAGTGAGGGAAGGACACAGAGAGAGGGAGAGAGAGAGAATCCCAAGCAGGCTCCACGTGTGAGCCCGATCCCCACACTGGGCTCCATCTCATGCACCTCGTGAACCATGAGATCACGACCTGAGCCGAAATCAAGAGTCAGACGCTTTACTGACTGAACTGCCCCTGATTTTAAGAGATTAAGAGATTCTTAATGTCTTCGCAGATAGGACTCCTGTTTCTCTGATTTGCTCACCTCTACTACCCCTCCTCCTTTGGTAGCTTCACCCTTGAAGTCGCAAAGCAGCTGCAACCTTCCAAGGCTTCATATCTACACATCACTCTAGCTCAAAACAAGAAAGAGCTTTTCTGTCCTCAAGCATCAAAATTCCTGAGCTTTGCTCTGAATGGACCAGCTATGTCATATGCCCACTCTTCATCTAGATACTGACCAGAGGACACCCAAGGGCTGATCGGTTCAGCTCAATTAAGGCCCAACTCTAGAAGTGAAGGCGAGGGCAGCCCCACCCAGATCACATAGGAGGGCAAGAAAAAGTGCATACTGAGAAGTTTGGCCATATTCTCCACTGTTAGAGCCACATTGCCCACGACTATCCTGGCTCTGTTAGCTGTGCGCTCTTGGGTAAACAACCCAAGCATCAGTTTCCTCATCTCGGCTTTTCAATTAATCATACAGTAAAGCACTTGATGTCCTTTCTGGCACTCCGTAGGTATAAGGATGACGATGCTGCTGGTGATGATGAGGCCGCAGAGGGATAGAAGCAATGACATTAGCTCCAGCTTGGGGAGCAGCCAAGTTCCTGGAACGTGGGCTAGTCAGAAGCACACACGCCTGCCACGTTCAAGGCTCTTGGTTGATCTCCTGCCACATCGTACTCTTCCCCGTCGCTGCCCTTTCTTGCTCTGTAGAAACGCTTTCCTTCCTCTCCCCTGCCTCCAGTTCTTCCTCATACCTCAAAGCCCGGCCTGAGTGCCTCCTTTATAGTCCATAGTTTAGGTCCGTGCTTTTGTAAACTTGGAACCGAGTGCCCCCACAGGCAGGGTTGGTAGGTGGTAAGAGCTCGGGTCTGGATTAGACAGACCTGGGTTTACTGCCTGGAAGCAGTATAACTTCAACCTTTCTGTGCCTTCGTTTCCTTATCTATAAGCAGGGTCTTCATAGGACCTTCTTCAGAGACTTGTGGGGAGAACGAAATGACCTACTGTATGTAAAGAGCTTAGTTCAGTGCTGACACAGCCAGTAACACATCTTAGTTGTCATTCCTAGCCTCGTGAGGACACGCTCTGGGTTATGTTCTCTGCAGAGGTGACTGCTGAGCAGGGCACATAGTAGGTGCTGAGTAAGCACTTGGCAGTGAGTTTTGAGGAAGATGGAAGCTCTCTTTCCTTTCCCCAACCATCTCTTCACCCTGCTCCCAACAACACGGCAGCCCTTAACCCTTGGCAAAGTTAGGGTAGCACAGTAGATGGTGCGGAAGACTGAACAAGGAGATGGGGTGATAAGGAGCAGTGGACACAAGTAGCAGATGACACATAGAAGCAACAGGAAGCTAAAAGGAAACCAGCAAGAGGCTCTTCTGTGTTCCACCCTCAGCCATCAAGTTCAGCACGGCCCAGGTCATTGTTTGTCTCAGCCGGTGATGACATGGGGGTCAACCAGTCCGTGGGCTTTCCACCTGTCACAGGACCCCACCTCGTAGGCTGCGGGGATGTGATGGAAGGTCAGAGTCTCCAGGTAAGCGTCTCCGGCTCCGTCCCCACACGTCTCTGTTGCTTTTTCCTGCACCGTGACTTATCAGTAGCCATTCTGATGGTGTGATTCTCAGTGGGGAAACTGAGAGCTGGTCTGGATTTGGTGATGGAGCCCCCAAGTCTGTCTTCCCCGACCTTTGTCTTTGTCTCTCGAGTTGGAAACCTCTCAGTAGCCAGAGATAGGTTCTTTTGCCAGCTAGGAGGAAAAGGGGGCTCCGGCTCCAGGGGCAGCTCTCAGACCTGCTGCCCTGTCTTGAGGGCGGATGCCCGATCCTGGAAAGGTCTTCAGTCTCCTGCTAATCTGAAGGTATGAGAGGAGGAGCCATGGGTCATGTGCTGTTGGCCTTTGACTCCCTGACCTGAGTTGGAAGATGTACTCCTCTCTCTCCTGCTGTCATCCATTTTCCTTCCTGCTTTGGTTCTGGACTTGCGCTCCATCAGTTCCTAGGTGCTTCTCTGCTGGCCTTTGGACTCCCCCTCTCTTGAGAGAGGCACATATTTCCTGTTAAGCCCTCACCTAGTCCCTAGTCCCTTACCCTAGTGTAAAATGAGTGTGCTGCCGCTTCCTAAGGGCCAGCCTGGAGAACTGGCCTGGGCGATGCCGCCCCCACCCCCGCCCCAGCACGAGGGCTAATCTCATTCCCGGGGCTCCTCCAGGCCTGGGCTCAGGACCAGATTGAAATCTTTCTAATCCATGCACTGAAAATATTTTGGTGCCCCCAGGTGTAATTCAAAATCTAGGCGGCTACTTGAAATCACATAAGCCATGCATGTATGCTAAAAATAAAATTGCATCTTTCTGGATTTTCTGAGTGCAAAATTCAGGTCTACGAATTAGAGCTTCAGTTCCCCATTTTGGTGCCGTGCTCCACTGGTGCCTCAGATACCCACGGACTGTGTCGTTGGGCAATCTAGCAGAGTTAGGCTTCTTGCTCTGAGCAGTTGCTCTTTTCTTTCCTACAGGGGAGCTTCTTTCGGCTCTTCTACCCCTGCGAAGAGTCAGAGGAGACCACGGAGCAGCCCCTGTGGATCCCCCGCTATGAGTACTGCACTGGCCTGGCCGATTACCTGCGGTTTAACAAGCGCTGGGGGGCGTTGCTGCTCAACCTGGCTGTGGGTAAGGGCTGGTCTCCCCCCCACCCCCCCAGATGCTTTCCCAGCTTCTTGGTTATGTTCCTAAGAGAGACCCCTAGGCGGACACAGTACCATTAGTTTGCATTTTCCAGCCCACTTGTCATGGGGCATGCATCAGCCAGCGCGGCGTGGGGAATTGGGACAGGATTATATACCTAAGAGCTTTGGTTACAGAGTTAGATTGTCCTGGATTCGAATCCAGACCTTCTCATTTATAGTTCCTCCTGAACTCTTCCTGTCTCCGGGGAAAGTCTCACTGAATCATCCATGTTCCCCAGAGGCTCCATTAGGACGTCTACCCACTGCCTTGGCCTCTGGGGTTGTTCAGTACTTGTTGTGTTTATCTTCCCCTTTTCTATTATATTTATGCTTTCCAGGGAAGGGAAGGGGAAAGGAAAGGTGATTGTTTGCCCTGGACTGCTCAGGGGCAAGAGATGGTTCTGCAGTGAGAAGGGGCATACGTCCCCACGCGTGTGCCCATTCCCAGGCCGCCCTTGGGATTACGGATCTGGGGCAGCCACAGGTTCTATAGCCCATGTCTCTGCTAGGATCCTGTCGCCTGCCTGTGAGCTGGAATGGCCCCTTTAAGACAAAGGACTCTGGATACCCCTTGATCATCTTCTCCCATGGCATGGGAGCCTTCAGGTAAGAGCTTCTGTTGCCCCCAAATTTGTCATATTCCTCAACCGGTGATAGCAGCTGGGCCTGAACTTCTTCTCAAAGGCAGGGAAACAGACATTTCTACCTACCTGCCAGCTATCTTATCTCCCGTGTGCTTCCTTCCATCTCATGGGGTCCCTCTTCCCTTGAAGGCCTCTCCTGAGCCCATTGCGCCTGGTGAAGTCTCTCAGCAGGCTTCACATCCTTCGCTTCTCATGTTCAGCATTTGTAATGAAATAAACGTAATTTATTTTCTATTTATAGTTCTTTAAACAGAAACATTTAGAAATAAAATAAATACTTTTAGCCCTCTTTCTATATAACAGCACAGAAGTATTAGAAAAGAGTTTACGCCTTATAGTCAGAGTAATTTCTTCAGTGTGCGCGGAGGGACAGCTCTGCCTGGCCCTGACACAGTGTAAGATGGGCTCGGAGCCTCACCTGCGAATCTCAGCCATGGCCCCCGTGCTCAGCAGGAGGCTGGGACGGTGGTAGAACTCTCCGAGCCCAGATTTCATCATCTCCCCGATGGGGATGCGGCTCCCACGGCATGGTTTGGGAGGATTCAGTTAGACCAGCACCCGGAAGCGTTCGCACATGCGGTTCTCTTTGTTTCTCTATGTCGAGGAGTATGAGATGGCGAGCAGTAAGATCTCTCTTACCAGACTTGGGTAGGCTCTGCCTGAGTTTTGTAAGTCAGTATCCATTCAGAATTCTTCCCAGGAAGCTTGGTTTCTACACCTTGCTGTGTTACATGGCTTCATAACTATAGTCCGTGTGTTCTATTTAAATTTGTGAAGATTCTGCCTGTATGTTCATTATCAACATACAAGTCTGGCTTATGTCCTAGAGGGTCACACATCTCTGAGGTATCTATTTTTGCCTTCCCACTCCCTAAACAACTGTTTACACAGTAGCCAGGGAGAACTGTTTTAAAAGCAGATAGGACCAAGTCATTTCAGCACCTAGAGCAGTTCTTGGCAGATGGTAGGTGCTCAATGGATATTTGCTAAATAAATGAATGACTGTCGCTTCCATGCTGACACTTTGTAATGGTCCTCTGAACTTAATTCAGTTCTTGTCACGGTCTTACCTGGATGCAGGTGCCAGACAAAGTTTCCAGCCTTGTTTCCTACTACTTGCCACACTCCAGCTCTCGAGACAAACTGACCTTTCACTTCTATAGAAGCACGATGTTATTTTCTGCCTCAGAGGCAGAAATATGTATCTGTGCTGTGCTTTATGGCTATTCCCATTGCCTGGAAGATTTGCTGTTCCGCTCCTCTCCTCCTCCCTGGCCCCCCAGCCCCTTCATCTTTGCCTGGCTAATTCCAAATGACCCTTAAGGTCTTAGTTTGGATGTCACTTTTAGGGACACCCATCTTGACCCCTGCACTATATTAGTTTAAGTTTTTCAGTAATGTGCTTTCATAAGATAATATCCAGTACTTCTCAGTACTTATAATTGTAATAAATTAAATATGTGTGATTATTATTTTTTAATTAAAAATTTAAAAAAAAATTTTAAATTTATTTTTGAGAGAGAGAGAGAGCGTGAGTAGGGGAGGGGCAAAGAGAGACGGAAACACAGACTCCATAGCAGGCTCCAGGCTCTGAGCTGTCAGCACAGAGCCTGATGCGAGACTCGAACTCACAAAACACGAGATCATGACCTGAGCTGAAGTCGGATGCTTAACTGACTGAGCCACCCAGGTGCCCCCATGTGTGATTCTTTAAGGTCTTCTTTTATCGTCTTGTTCTGCCATGTCTGTGTGGCTTCCATTTCTAAGGCTATCTGATGACCTTGGGTGTCTGCTTTGGCTCCTGCCCTTACACCCACAGTCCAAGCAATAGGAAGGGAGAACTCTCTAGAAAGTTCTGTACAACACAGCTATTTAGTCCCATTGACTAGAGCTGCTCTGTCCATTCTAGTAGTTTTTAGCCACATGTGGCTCTTGAATATTATAAATATGGCTGGTCTAAACAGATGTGCTGAAGTATAAGGTATACAATGGATTTCAAGGACTTCATATGGAAGAAAAGAACAAAATATTTCATTAATTCAGATGTTCTTTTTATTTAAAGTAATCTCTACACCAGCATGGGGCTCAAAGGCTCAAACTCATGACCCCGAGATCAAGAGTAGGATGCTGCCAACAGCCAGCCAGGTGTCCCTAATTTGGACATTTTGATTCTATGTCAAAATGATAATGTCTTGTCTCTATTGAGTTAAATATAATATTAAAATTCCACCTGTCTTTTCATTTTGGGGGGGATTTTTGTTTTGTTTTGTTTTGTTTTCACTTTAAAACATCTATCAGGGCTTCTGGGTGGCTCAGTCAGTTGAGCGACCGATTCTTGATTTCAGCTTGAGTCATGATCTCACAGTTTGTGAGTTTGCGCTGTGCATTGGGCTCTGCGCTATCAGTACAGAGCCTGCTCTTGGGCTTCTCTCTCCCTCTCTCTGCCCCCCCTTTCAAAAATAAGTAAGTACACATTAAAATCTGTCTGTCTGTCTATCTATCTATCTATCTATATCTACTAGAGAACTTTAATGACTTCTGAGGGTAGTACTGTATCTCTATTGCTGCTGGGCTGGAACTTAGTCACATGGATAAACCTAGCTGCAGGGGAGTCTGGGAGATGTCATAATTGATGGCATAACTGTATCTTCAGCTGACAATTGGATTCTGTTACTAAGGCGGAGGGAAAAATAAGTGTTTAGAGTAGGCAGTGAACAGCGTCTGCGGTATTGCTTTTTTTTCTGGGAAGTTGGAGGACAGACAAAAATTCGCATGGTAAATCACAGGGGCATATTTGCATATTACAGAAATAGCCAGAGTGTCTGTCTTCAAGGATCTGACCAACAAATTTGGGAGACATACAACATATACACTGTAAAAATGTGATGGTTGAAGTAGCTAAACTGTATCAGGGGTGGGTAGAGGAGATGAGTCCAGGTTAGTATGGGGTTGAAAACATCGATCAATTTCCACATGCTTCTTGGAGCCTTGAGGAGACAAGTGGTGTGCTGGCCCAAGAAGGCACCTTGAGGAGGGCTGTTGGAAATGAAGCTTCCTCCATTCAGTCTTTTGAGATAGTCAGTAGCCAAGTAAGGTTGGATTGGGGGCTGCAGGTGGGCAATTCTTTTGACTTTTCCCTTCCTTCCTTCCTGCATCACTAGGACACTGTATTCAGCCTTCTGCATGGAGCTGGCCTCCCATGGCTTTGTGGTGGCTGTTCCAGAACACAGGTGAGGGGATGACGGTCATAACGAACTATCATGGCTTGGATGCCTACCGTTGGCTAGGATATAGGCTAGACCTGTATCGAGATAGTATTTCTAGTCTTCACAACAACCATGCAAAGGTATTATACTCATTAAAAAAAAATCTTTTTTTATGTTTCATTGTTTTGTTTATTTTTGAGAGAGAGAGAGCAAGCACGGGGGAGGGGCAGAGAGAGGGGGAGACAGAATCTGAAGCAGGCTCCAGGCTCTGAGCTGTCAGCACAGGGCCCTACACGGGGCTTGAACCCAAGAAGCATGAGCTCATGACCTGAGCTGAAGTCGGTCGCTTAACCGACTGAGCCATCCAGTCGTCCCTATACTCATTTTAAAGAGTCTTTTTTTTTCTTTAATGTTTATTCATTATTATTTTGAGAGAGAGAAAAGACAGTGTGAGCGGGGGAGGGTCAGAGAGAGAGGGAGACACAGAATCTGAAGCAGGCTCCAGGCTCCAAGCTGTCAGCACAGAGCCTGATGCGGGGCTCGAACTCCCAGACCAAGAGATCATGACCTGAGCCTAAGTTGGACGCTTTAACCGACTGAGCCACCCAGGTGACCTGCCCCTATACTCATTTTAAAGGTGAGGAAACGAAGATTGCTAAATTGGGGTTCAAACCCAGCAGTCTTCAAAATCCATGTTTTTTCTCCTCTCCTAGTTATGCCCCCAGATCTTTTTCCTTGCTAGCTGAAAGTTGATCTAGGGTGTCTTGGCGGAAATGGAGGATTTGGTAAAGGGGAGAAATAAGCTGAGGAGAAATCTTCTGACTTCTCTGGTGGCATGTGTATTTCAGGGACGGGTCAGCCGCGACCACCTGTTTCTGCAAGCAGGCCCCAGAGGAGAATCAGCTCACTAATGAGTCGCTGGGGGAGGAATGGATCCCTCACCGTCAGATTGAAGAAGGAGAGAAGGAGTTCCATGTCCGCAATTGCCAGGTAGGCTCGGTGCCGGTTGGGGAAGGGAGAGTTAAGCCCATCGACCTCCTACTACAGTCTTATCTACACTCTGGCTTCCCTTGTGAGGTTAGAACCGCAGCTCATGACAGTCTGAGCTTGCGTATGTGTGAGCGCCCCATCTGAGACAATGGGGCTGTTTGGGGGCTGCCTTCCAGTCGTCACACCTGCCTCGAGCTGCAACATGAAAAACCCTGGAGGGAGGCTCTTAGACTGGGGAGAAGTACCCAAATGGGAAATTCCCATCCGAAGTACAGGGCTAGATTTGAGGGGAGCACGATCCTCAAAAGTCAGGGCGAAGTAGGGGCAGGTAAGTGCCAGACGGACCAAAGCCATAGATGTGTGTTGTAAAGAGGCCAGTGGAATCCAGTACCGGGTTGATTAAAAAACATTCTTGTTTCTTTTGTGTTCGAGGCGCTTTCGTAGGTGTCTTATTTGGTCCTCTAGGCGCCCCCGTGGGGAGGTGGGTAGAATCTGCACGGCAGCGCACTGTTAGGAGGTGCTTCTGTGAGCTGCTAGGATCTGGCTGGGCCCTTCTCAGGATGTGGACCCCCCGCCCAGTGCTTGCGGAGATGTGGGTGGGCACGCTAGCCCTGCGTTCTTCCTCGGCTCTGTTGGAGAGCGAGGTCCTTGCCGGGTAACTGTCCAGTGTTGCAGCTCCCACCGGGACTGTGTTGCAGGTGCATCAGAGGGTAAGCGAGTGTACACGGGTGTTGAAGATCCTGCAGGAGGTCACTGCGGGGCAGACCGTCCTCAACATCTTGCCTGGCGGGTTGGATCTGATGACCTTGAAGGTATGGTGGCCGTTGGTATGACCCTGAGCACGTGCATTCATCAGGACTTCAGTTACGCAGAACAGAAACCTAACTCGTTAGCTTCAATTCAGAGAGAGTTTATTGGCTCAAGTAAGTGGGAAGACCCAAGGCTGACTGGCTTCAGGTGAGTGTAGCTAGATCCAGGGTCTCAGACGTTGTCATCCAAGCTCTGGCACTTTTTCTTCCTTCTCCTGGCTCAGTTCCACTCTGTGTGTGTGAGCCCCATTCTCAGGGCACACCCCCCGTTAGTCAAGAAAGATGTTGCTAAGTTTATTTATTTATTTTGAGAGAGAGAGAGAGAGAGAGCAAAGCAAGGAAGGGGCAGAGAGATAGGGAGGCAGAGAATCCAAAGCAGGCTCTGCACTGACAGTAGAAAGCCTGATGCAGGGCTCAAACTCACAAACCGTGAGATCATGACCTGAGCCGAAATCAGACACTTAACCTACTGAGCCACCCAGACACCCCACCCCAAGCATGTATTTCAATTCAGCTCTGGATTTAATAGGAAAAGAGATTCTGTTGGCCGCCACTGTTCCGGGAAGGCCGTGACCCTTGCTTGGGTTACGTGTCCCTTCTGGATCAGTTACTGTGCCAGGACAGTTGTAAGTGGGGCAGATTGGCTTGCCTTGGTTCTACCCCTACTTCTGGGTCAGGGGAACCTGAGCGCCAGGACTGGCAGCCCTCCAGAGCCACAGGGATAAAGAAGAGATGGTTCGGTCCCCAGAGGAAGGGCTGTCGACCAACAAACAGGCTGTGTCTACCGCAGGCTAATTCCTTCCCTTGGGGGGCTCTCAGAAATCCTCCCGAGAGGATAGCAACTGTTCTGGCTGTGGAATTTGCTGCCGGTGAAGATACATTCCCAACCCCCCAGTCTTTCCCACCTAATTTCAAAGATAGCTCAGGCTCTATTTAAAAAAAATTTTTTTTAATGTTTTACTTATTTTTGAGAGAGAGAGAGAAAGTGTGAGCAGGGAAGGGTCAAAGAGAGAGGGAGATACAGAATCTGAAGCAGGCTCTAGGCTCCGAGCTGTCAACACAGAGCCCAACAAGGGGCTCGAACTCAGGAACTGTGAGATCATGACCTGAGCCCAAGTCGGACGCCCAACCGGCCGAGCCACCCGGGCACCCTGCTCAGGCTCTATTTAGACTACCAAGAAATCACACAAAAGCATGAAGAAAAAAAGTTTTTTTACATTTTGATGTTTGTCCTTCCGGTTCTTCTACTTATTTATCTATTTATTTATTTGTTTATTTTTGAGGAGGGAGCCTGCAAGCAGGCGGAGAGGCAGAGAGAGAATCTTAAGCAGGCCTGTGCTCAGCACAGTCTCCATTCTCCATGTCACAACCCTAGGATCATGACCTGAGCTGAAATCAAGAGTCGGACACTCAGGGTGCCTGGGTGGCTCAGTTGGTTAAGCGTCCGACTTTGGCTCAGGTCATGATCTCATGGTTCATGAGTTCAAGCCCTGCATCAGGCTCTGTGCTGACAGCTCTGAGCCTGGAGCCTGCTTCGGATTCTGTGTCTCCCTCTCTCATTCTCTGTGCCCTTCCCCAGCTCACGTTCTGTCTCTCTCTGTCTCCCAAAAATAAATAAAACATTAAAAAAAAAAAAAGTTGGACACTCAACCCACAGAGCCTCCCAGGTTCCGCAGGCCTCCTAGTTCTTTTGAAATGCATAAGGTATGTGTATACATATTTCAAAACCATAATGTTATCATTTAATACAAACTTTTTTATGTTCTTTGTTTTTCACTTAGCAAAATAGTCTGAATGTTGTCCTATGCCAGTTAATATTTTTCTATGGCATGATTTTTAATAGTTATGTAATATTCCATTGCAAGGTGAGAATAGTGTATGTATATATATAAAAAATAACAACTAATTTCTTATGAGTACTTACTGTGATGAGAGCCCTTCACACAAACTTATGCAGTTAGCGTTATCTCTTACATAGAAAGAAACTGGGGATCAAAGAGACTAAGTATTTACCCAAGGTGATGCAGCTAAGTAAGTGGTAGATTTCAAACTGGGGCTTTTGGATCCCAAAGTTTGTGCTGTGTGCCCCCAAACCTCATTACAAAGTGCCTTTTAGGGGCACCTGGGTGGCTCAGTCAGTTGAACGTTCTACTTGATTTCAGCTCAGGCCATGATCCCAAGGTCATGGGATTGAGCCCCATGTAGAACCTGCTTGGGATTCTCTCTCTCTCTCTCTCTCTCTCTCTCTCTCTGTGTCTCCCACTCTCTACCTCCCACCCCCCACCCCTCTCCCCTACCACTGTGGCTCTCTTTAAAATAAAAATAAAATAAATTTAAAGAATACCTTTTAAATCTCTAGTAGTGTGCTCCGGGGCAGAGTATCTGCCTGGATGGCCAGTTGGTAAGGTAGAGATCTGAAGTTCTTTACCAACTATTTGATGAATGTCATCAACCCCCACCGGACAAGCAGGGTCCCGACACTAAAGTGCAGGGCTGCACGTCTATGAGCTTAAGACCGGCATTGGGCAGGCTAGAGTTTAGTTGGATTGTTATATTTTGGAGAACTACAGAATAAAAAAAGCTAAGAACATTTTTGTCTATCAGATTGAGATTTGAAAGTTCATTACTCACTCTTGTTGGCAAAGCTGGGGGAAGTAGAGAGTGCAGATTGCCCCATGCAGGGCAGTTTGGCGATAGTTATCAACAGCACAAATGCACGTATTCTTTGACCCAGCAACGCCCACTTCTCGGAATTTATTCTATAGATACCTGTACACATGCAGTGTCATGTATGTACAAGGTTATTCTTTCCACTGTTGTTTGTAATAGCCAAAGCTTGATAGTATCTTATGTGTTCTCCAGTAAGGGAAGTGGTTTAATAGATTATGGAATAATGGATGTATTCGTTTTGGGAATGTTAATTACTGTAACTCCTAAGTCCCAAATCTCAGTAGCTCAACACAGTGGAAATTTACTTGTCTCCCAAGTAAAGTTGAAAATGGGTGCTCCCATGCGGGAGCTAACTCAGGGATCCAGGCTCCTCTCAGCTCGCAGTTCTACCCTCTTCCGCTTGTGAAACCCAACTCCATCATGTGCAGTAGCAGTCCAGGCATTGGAAAGGGTGTGGAGATTTGTATGAAGCACTTTTTATGGGCCAGGCCTGGAAGTGGAGATACCGCTTTCACACTCATGCCGTTGGCTAGAACTCGGTCCCAGGGCCACATCAACTGCTTGGACATAGAGCCTAGCTATCTGTCCAGGAAGAAGAAGATTTGGTGATCAGCCAACTGTCTATGCCATGATGAAACCCAATGTAACTGTAGAAAGGATAAGGAAGGTGTTTATGTACTAATATTATTATGCACAAAGGAAAGACACAACGTCACTTGGGTAAAAAGCTGGGGGACTATAGAGTCACATTTACCTGTATGCGCCTCAGCAAACTCAGCAAAGACCCTGAAGAAACTTACCCGCTTGGGGGTGGGCGTTGGGCAGCTTGGGGACAAGGGAATGTGGTACATGGGCGGTTTCACTATATACTCCTGATTTTAGGGATGTATAAATAAATGAAATTAACCTATTTAAAAAAGGTGAAGTGGCCACCAGCCCAGTTGGTCAGAAGGTGCTGAGCGAGAGGGGGGAATTTAGATACAGAGCCTTGGGTTAGAAATTGCGCAGAGCAGAGGAGAGCACAGGAGCAGAGAAGAGGCCAGGCAGCAAGGGCTAGAGAGATTTTCTGAGCCCCTTCGCGAGCAGCTGCAGCAGCTTTTATATACTCAAGCCCTGCGGGCTTCTGTGGACAACCAGAAATAGATACTTGCAGACCATGTTATAGCAACCAGACTCTGCTGGAGAAACGTCAGAACAGATGCCCAGAGGAAGTAGAACCTGAGTCTGTTTCTGGGTGAGCACGCCTCGCCTCGGAGGAAAGTGGACAGGGGCCAGGAGCTCTGTGTTCTGTCCTTGTCACCCCACTGGCCTGGCTGTAAGGCGGGGACCAAGAGCCCGAAGACCATGTGTGTTCTTACCTGGCTCTGACACCGATGGGTCAGCGTGGAATCACATCATTTCTGCCCCTTCATTTATTTGTAGATCTTTGAATGTCTCCCCTGGTCCAGGTGTCACAGGCAGTATGATTACAAAAGGACAGATGAAAAACATAGTTTTCAGAATTCCTGACTCCAGAAAGCTGTTCGGCCTGGGGGGACTGCCTGCCTGGCTGCTCTCCAGGGAGCAAGAGATTCCTAATGTGCAGGCGGGAGCTCACCCACTGTACTCTGTGTACTCTGCTTCCGCATCACTGTCTCACTCTTTGCCTCTTGCCCTAAAGAATTCCTGGAAAAGCAGCCCCGCCTTTCTGATTTGGCTCAGTTCTCCGCTTTCCTCAGGGCGGCATCAACATGAGCCGTGTGGCCGTGATGGGACATTCATTTGGTGGGAGCACGGCGATCCTGGCTTTGGCCAAGGAGACCCAATTCCGGTGAGTTTCCCAGCGATGCTTCTGTGAGCTCCACGCACCATTCATTCATTCAGCGCATATTAGTCACACAAGTGTTATATGCTATACACTGTTTTGGGGGCTGAGGCGTCAGTGGCGAACAAGAAGACAAGGTCTCTGATTTCATGGAATTACGTTCATGTGGGAGGAGACGGAGGAGGAAACAAGCTAACAATCACATCCCAGCACCCAGGTGCCGTGGAGAAAGTAAGAGGCCGATATGCCAGAGTCGTTGGAGGTTTTTTTGAGAAGGTGACAGAAGCCAAGACTTAATAAAGAAGCCAACCATATAAAGGTCTAGGGGGTCATTCTAGGAAGAGGGAACAGCTAATGCAAAGGTCCCGAGGTAGAAAGAAGCTTGCTGTGTCAGTGTGGGAGAGGCACAGTGAGTGATGGGGAAGTGGTTCAAGATGTAATCAGAGAGATAAACGGGCTAGATCACAGGGCCTTTTGGCCACAGTAAGGAAGTTCAATTTTATTCCAAGTATGATGGGAAACCATTGAAGGATTTTAAGCAGAGAAAAATCTTTATTTTACTTTAGTTTCGTTTTTATTTATTACACTAATTGCTGTACCCCACATGGGGCTCAAACTCACAACCACAAGATCAAGAGTTGCATGTTCCTCCTGAGGCAGCACCCCCCCCCCCCCCAGCTCTGCCCAAAGAAGAATCTTATTTACACTTGTAAAGATCCCTCTGGCTCCTGTGTGAGGAGTGGACTGTAGCAGGACTAGACTGAAAACCTAGTTAGAGGAAAGCTATTTCAGAGTCAAGGTCAGAGGTGATGGGTTTACATTAGGACAGAGGTGACAGGATAGAGAGATATGGATTGAGTCAGGATATATTTTAGAATTTTCTGGACTTGGTGATGTATGAGGTGAAGGAAAGAGAATTCAGGTTCTTCATTGTTGTATACATCATTTCAGTGGGAGATAAATGTCCTTCACTGATCTGGAGAAGACTGGAGGGACTTTGGGGGTGGGGTGCTAATCTTGGGGCCTTAGTTTTGCCCCAGGTGACAGATTATTGCTTGACACGCTGGCCGTGTCTTTGAGTTGTGGCATCAAGGAGGCTTTCGTGACCTCCCGTGCTTGCACACTGTGGGCTCACATAGCTCCTTGTGCAGTCAGCACACTAAGCTGTATTTTGTTACCTTGTCCGTTCTGTCTCCCTTTCTAGACTGGGAACTCCTTGAGAGCAAGAACTGTGTCATTTATCTCTGAATCCACAGCACAGGGCTAAGCACATAGTAGGTACTCAACAAATGTTGAATGACCTTCTGAGTAACTCAAGTCAGCGACCTGAGTAGATCCGGGAGAAGGTCTGACCCTTGCTCTCAGTGAGTTTAAAATCTAGAAAGATCTTTGGTGACACAAAACTGATCTCCATCCAAGATCCTAACTGAAGTGTCTGGGCCCTGGTACCCCCTTCCTGGCTTTCTGAGTCTTTGTCCCACTGAATGGAAGAACCCTGCCCCTTCCCCCCTCTACCTTAACTATTCTTACCTGGGTTTCTACATGGCTATTCCAAATGTCTGGTCCCGTCACAGGTGTGCTGTGGCTCTGGATGCTTGGATGTTTCCTCTGGAACATGACTTTTACCCCAAGGCTCGAGGCCCTGTGTTCTTTATCAATGCTGAGAAGTTCCAGACAATGGAGAGTGTCAACTTGATGAAGAAGATATGTGCTCAGCATGAACAATCCAGGATCATAACTGTCCTGTGAGTAAGCCCCAGGGTCACCATCCCCAGTGTCCTCTCCCTTTGCTACCCAGCCGTGGCCTCTCTTAATGTCTCCTACAGGATCCATAAGCTCTACCCGTTAATATAGTACCTAAATACTTCCTGAAACACGAAGCCTTACTCATTCTGTTAGGATTTCGTATCTGTCCTTTGCCACTTTGCTCCACTTACAGCAATTCCTTTACTAGCTTATATGACTTGATGACAGGATTTACCTGTTGCTTTCTGGAAAAGGGTATTGTGGGAATGTGTGCGGGAGAGGAAAAGTGTGGATCTGGGTAGACTCCAGAGATCTCAAACCTCATTTGGGAATTTTATCGAGTCTTTTGAAGACTGTACATGTAGTAGACCTTCGACGTTCACAAGATAGACTTTGGGAGACCTTGAATACCTAAGTTCAGATACCTTCCCCAAACCATCTATATTCTGCCCAAGAGAAACCATATTCTCTTCACTTCCGTTTCTAGCACTATCAGACAGTTTTCTTTCAGGACCCCTATTTCACAGAAATAAAATTTTTTGGGTGACTTTCAGATAACGTACCGTAGATTGTAAGTGGCGCACAGTTCAGGCGCGGGGCTGAGGCTCACTGACTGATCTCTGACTTGCTTCTGCCCTGCACTCGAGCCTGACAGAGCCTAACAGCACAGGCATCAAGGATCCCACGTTCTATTTTAGCAAGATGACGGGTAACTATGTGTCATGGGCCCTTGGAATCACTCAGATAGTTGAAACGCTAAGACCAAAGCGCTGGAATGCTAGGAGTCCGCTCGGAAGTCAGTACTTCCCTTGCTCACGTTGGCCAGGCTGTCTTTCTGAGGGCCAGCCCTCCCCTTGGCCTTTGATCTCATGCCAGCTTGACAATTTCCCTAAACCAGTCAGATTGAGTATAATGGTGGGAAGGGAGGTGAGAGCAGTTGGGAAGGGGGTGATTTAACTGTTGGCAGTGTCTCACTTCTTAAACCCAGTGCTGGATATCCAGTGTGTTTATTCTTTACACTTTTTCATGTGCCTCAAATAACATTTTCTTTTTAAAGTCAGTCTTCCTGCATGATTAACAACCAGAGTTTGGCATTTAGATTTTCTTCCCTCATTGAATGGACTAGTACATTTAGTTGTGAGCAGTAGCCCAGAATGAATCTGCCAAGAACTTCATCTTTGAATGAAATGTATTTGATATCAGAGAATTTAAATTCTAACCCAGAAAACCTCTTTTACAAGCGTTTGCCCTCACTTTTCTGATTACTTAAATAAAGACAGGGGATTCCTTTTCCTCTTTACTCTGTGGTACATTTCTGAAGAAGGAGGAGCTGATATGTTTTGTGAAGGCTCAAAAATCACCACAGAAAAGCCACAGTGCGGTGGTTTATAATGACGTAGGAATGGCCGGCGTGGCAGACCTTGCTTCCTCACCCCTGTGCCTGCCCGCTGCAGCTAACTCAACCCTTCCCTGCACCATCAGATGCTGTGTTCTAGGGACTGAGGCAGCTTTGCAGCCAGGCACGTTTTCGAATCCTAACCCTGTCCCTTACTAGCTGTGTGACCCCAGGCAGATTGTTTCCTCGGATTCCGTCAAAGGGGAAATGCTTCCCTTAAAAGGCTGTTGTGAAAATTGAGATAATGCACATAAAACAGCTTGCGCCTGGGGAATGCTTATCAAATACTTGTGCCCCTTAGCCTCTAAAGCCCATACCGGTTATCTGTTCCTCTTTTCCTCTAGTGGTTCTGTTCATCGGAGTCAAACTGACTTTGCCTTTGTGACTGGTAACTGGATTGGTAAACTCTTCTCCACTCAAACGCGTGGGAGCTTGGACCCCTATGAAGGTCAAGAGATTATGGTGAGGGCCATGTTGGCCTTCCTGCAGAAGCACCTTGGTAAGGAGAGAACTGGGGTTTGTGGGGAAGTTGTGGGGTCCCTTAGATCTCCCTCCACAGTGGTCTATACCGGCAGGTCCCAGAGCAGGACGATTTATGGCAAAAGGAAAATCTGAGCGAAGGAGAGAGTTATGTAGAATTACAGAAAGAACACTCAGCTGAAAGTTCAGAGACCCTGACTCTGTCTCTTACTACGTGAATGACCTTGGCCTTGTCATGTAACTCCTGAGCCTTGGTTTCCTCACTGTAAACAGAACATTCACCTCTCTCTACACCATTACCCGTGTCCTAACTCACAATCACTCACCTCATGTGGATTGCAGAGAAGGTTTATGATGAGAAATGGGCTAAATTTGTGAAGTGTTTTAAACAAAACAAAGCACAAAAGGCCTGTGACCAGTGTCGTGCATCACAGACCAGCTAAGTGGCAAGGCCTGTAGAGGTCATTGGTCCAGCCTCCCACCCAGAGGAGAAAGCCTCTTCCGCCTTCCCTGCCGCACGGTCCAGCAGTGTGGGGAGTGCACTGCTTTGAGGGCCAGTCTTCTTCGCCTCTCCGTTGCAAGACAGATGCTCTAGTTAGGCTTTTGCTTTGGTTACAAGGACTAGAGACTGACTCAGTTACCTCAAGAAGAAAAGGGGAGTTCGCTGATGACAGTACACCCAGCCAGGTGGGAAGCGAAAAGTTACAGGCACGCAAGTAACACCGCCCTCCCTCTCTCTCTCATCTCTCTCATGGGCTTAGTCTCGCTGTCTCTTCCTCTCATGACATCTCTCTTTCTCTTGGCTCCGGTCTGTATTTTTCTTATTTCCTACTCTAGTTTTTCTCTTGCCGATACCTCTGCTGACTCGTACCGGTCAGCTCGAATCCCTCGTGGCTTGGTCTTTCTTCCTCGGGCACCGTCATCTTTGGGCCCCACTGCTCACTGCCATGTTTCTCTGGATTTCCCAGACCAGATTCCAGATTCCCAAGAGAGACAGCTTGATTCTCCCAGCTCATCTTTACCTAGCAGCTATGCATTGTCGGCCACTGTCCAGCCTCAGCCCGGAGCTTTCTGGATCACATGTCCCTCCCTGATCCAGCCAGAATGGAGGGGGCTGCCACTGCGGACACCAGCTGGTCTCAGCATTGGTGTGTGTGCTCGCGCAGTGTCCTTCAGAAAGGAGCCAGGCTGCCCTGGGTTTCCAGGGTTCCGCCTCACCCTAGCCTCAGACCAAAATGTCCTACTTTGTGACTCCTTCCCGCTTGCCCTGATCATCCCCTCGAGGGCTACCTGGAGAAGCCTCCGACCCCTTGCACATGGCAGGTCTTCAGATACTTGAAGTCCCCTATGGTGTCCTCTCCGAGTTTCCTGCTCAGTGAGTTAAATATCCACGGTACCTCCGCCTGTTCCCCGGGCAGCTCCCCACGTTGCCATTTATTATCCCCTTTGGATGCACTGTTGGTCACCACGGCTGCATGGTGCCCCACTTGAGATGCGGGGTATGGTACAGCAGGACCCTCCCCTCTGTGCTCTGGATGCTAGACTTCCGGCTGCATGGCCTGAGCCCATTCTCAATTCCAACAGGTGCCTAACAGATAACACATCCATTCTTTTATAAGAGTTTATTGACTTTGTGAACCTACGTTTGCATTTCTAACTTTACGCCTGTTCATTTTATCTTGCTCATTGTGTGAGCCATTATGCCGGCCTGGGTTCAGACACTTTAGGGTTAATAGAGACCTTAGAGCACCACCCTGTCACCTCGTAGGGGAAGAATGGATCCATGACTCTAGACTCTAGTGGGGACTGACTATGGGGTCCTCAGCCCGCTTTCCCTCTTTCTTACCGGCACCATGCCGTTAGGTAAGAGCTAAGTATGACAGCAGAGCCCACCATGGCATGATTGAGCTGCCTTTAATACCAATGTCTGTTGAGCTAAGCTACTTCTTACTGGAGATCACCAGAAGAGGGGATGGAAGGGAGGCGAGCCTTACACTGCAGGGAGATTATTGAGGACTTGCATTGTGCCAGGCTTTGCACTAAGTACTTCAGATTCACTATGAGGTATAATCCTGAAGATGACTCTCCCGGGCAGGTGCTTTTTTTATTTAAAAAAATCGTTGTAATGTTTATTTATCTTTGAGAGAGAGACAGACAGAGTACGAGCAGGGGAGGGGCAGAGAGAGAGGGAGACACAGAATCCGAAGCAGGCTCCAGGCTCTGAGCTGGCAGCACAGAGCCTGACGCGGGGCCCCAAGTCACAAACTGCGAGATCGTGACCTGAGCTGAAGTCGGATGCTTAACCGACTGAGCCACTCAGGTACCCCTCTGGCAAGTACTTCTATTAGCTCCATTTTACAGATGCAGATATGAAGCTTAGAACATTTAAGTAATTTGTCCCAGGTTATCTGGTTATTAAGTGGCAAGGTCAGGATGCAGCCTAACTTGTCTGATTCCAAAGCCCATGTACTTAGTCAATGCTTGTACAAAGTGATGCTTGTCTTTAATCTTTTTTTTTTTTTAATGTTTTTATTTATTTTTGAGAGAGAGAGAGATAGCATGAACAGGGGAGGGGCAGAGAGCGAGAGGGAGACACAGAATCCGAAGCAGCTCCAGGCTCTGAGCTGTTAGCACAGAGCCCAACGTGGGGCTCGAACTCAAAAACCACAAGATCATGACCTGTGCAGAAGTGGGAGGCTTAACTGACTGAGCCACCCAGGCGCCCTTGGTGGAACACACCAGCAGAGAAGTGGGCAGAAGCCAGAGGAGAAGCCACGTACTTGCTGAAATGAGAGTGGATCTTATTCCACTGGTGGGGGAAGGTCATGATCAGACTTGTGTGCGCATGCTGGCTGCAGCCTGTCTGAGGCTGTGGCGGAACCAGGCGACAAGAGATGACGCAGGATCTGAAAACCCAAAGGCTTTCCACTTGGGGGCAGTTAGCTTTGCAGTGGGAGAAAAGCATGTGGTGGCCACATGGGAAACTCAGATGGGTGGTAGTGAGCTGACCCTCTTAGGGCTCTGCAGAACACCTCTGGGAGGGTGTACACCACAGATCCGGGCATACTCGTTCTTTTCTGTTAAAAAGAGTGGTGCTTCTGGGGCGCCTGGGTGGCTCCGTCGTTTAAACATCTGACTCCCAATTTCAGCTCAGGTCATCATCTTGTGCTGACCGTGCAGAGCCTGCTTGAGATTCTCTCTCTGCCCCTCACACCCTTCATTCAGTCTCTCCCTCTCCCTCCTCCCCCACTTCTCTCTCAAAATAAATAAACAAATAAACTTTTAGGAAGATTGGTGCTTCTTTCCAGTGAACTACAGGTAGCTTCTGTCTCCACCGATCCCTCCTCTCTTCCCCTCTCCTGGAAGACTGTTTCACACCTGCTCCTTTATGGACCTCTGACACCCTCCCCTTTCCTGGCTCTCAGCTGATGAACTTCGCCTTCCATCTCACTAAGAAAATGGAAGGAGTCAGGACTTCCTCGAAATCCCAGCACCTCGTCTGCCCGCCTTCACACATATACTCAGCTCTGCGTCTGGCTCCTAGAGATTCCCAGCCGGTTGCCTGAGGCCACCCCTCCACTCGCGTACCAGGTTCCCTCTTCCGTAGGCCAGCAGTTTCTCCGTCTTTATCATCCATCATCAGTTTTCCCCTCTCTCTTTTGATTGACTTCACCCTGAAATTTCTCTTTAAAGATACCTCTCTTGGGGCGCCTGGGTGCCTCCATCGGTTGAGTCCCGACTCCTGATTTCAGCTCAGGTCATGATCCCAGGGTCGTGGAATCGAGCCCTACACTGGGCTTTGCCCTGAGCATGGAGCCTGCTTAATATTCTCTCTCTCTTTTCCCCTCTTTCCCTCTGCCCTCTCCCCCACTTGTGATTTCCCTTTAAAAAATTAAAAAAAATTTTTTTTTTAATTAAAGATACCTCTTTTGACCTCACTTTCCCCCTCCCTTTTCCTTGTTTCTCCTAACAGCAAAACTCCTCAAAAGAATGTCCATCTTCACTTTCTCTGGTCCTTGTGTTCGCATTCTGTCTTTTATTTATATATTTTTAAATTAAAAAAATTTTTGATGTTTTTATTTATTTCTGAGAGAGAGAGAGAGAGAGAGAGAGAGAGAGAGAGAGAGAGACAGCGTGAGCAGGGGAGGGTCAGAGAGAAAGGGAGATACAGAACATGAAGCCGGCCCCAGGCTCTGAGCTGGCTGTCAGCACAGAGCCTGGCATGGGGCTCGAACCCACGAACAGTGAGATCATGACCTGAGCTGAAGTCGGATGCTCAACTGACTGAGCCACCCAGGCACCCCAAATTTTTTTAATATTTGTTTATTTTAGAGAGAGAGAGAGAGAATGGGGGTGGGGCAGAGAGAGGGGGAGACAAAGAATCCAAAGCAGGCTCCAGGCTCTGAGCTATTGGCACAGAACCTGATGCGGGGTTCAAACCCACGAACCGGGAGATCACCACCTGAGCCGAAGTTGGACGCTCAACTGACTGAGCCACCCAGGTGCCCCTCCCTACATTCTCTCTTAAACTCACTCCAGTCAGGCTTTTACATCCCAGTTCCCCATGAAAACTGCTTTTGTCAGCGTGGCCAGGGACCCTCCCCACCCTCCATCTGGTGGTGTGCTCTGTTCCTCATCTGGTACACTCAGCAGCTCCTGACAGTCAAGGACCCCCACCTCTGTGAGACCCTGTGTTTGCTTCCGGGATGCCCCACGGTGGGTTTTCCCCCCACCTCAACGGCTATTCGTCTTTGGTCTACTTTGCTGCTTCCAGGGCTCAGGACTTAGACCTCTTCTCTACCTGTATCCCCCAGCTTGCCACTTTAAGCGTCATCTCCATGCTGACGACTCCCAACTTTATGTCTCCAGTTGAATCTCTTCCATGAACATCGGCTTTGTCTAAACCCACTGCTCAAAGTTTCTACTTTATCACCAGCAAAACCTGATTTCAGCTGCAGTCTTTCTCTTTGAGTTACTCCAGCCGAAGTCCTCATTCTTGTCTCTGCTCTCACATCCCCCTTTCCAGTCTTTCAAGAATCCCCTCGGCTCTATCATCAGATTACACGTGGAATCTCGTCCCTGTCCTCACCCCCGCGACTGCCATCCTGTCCAAGTCGTCTGTCACCGAAACTACTGTAAGAGTTTCCCGAGTGGCCTCCCTGCTGCCACTCTTTCTCCCCACATGGTCTTTTCTGAATCGAACAGCCAGAGTGATGCTGCTAGAAAGTAAGTCAGATCGTTGACGCCCCTGTTCAGGTCCTCCAGTGGCTCCCCATTTCTCTGAGAGTCAAAAGCCAGCATCCAGCATCCTGCTGGGCCCATATGATGCGGCCTCTGGTCCCTCCTGACCTCCTCTCCCCTGCTCCTCCCCAGGCCTCCTTCAGTGTCGCTGCACGAGCCTCCCGCGCTCCAGTTACTCAGTGCTTCCGGGCCTGTGCACTGCTGTTCCCTCTGCCTGGAACGCTGTTCCCATATAGTCTCATGGCTTCTTCTCGCCTCCTTTAAGTCTTTTTGCAAATGTCACCTCAGTGAGGCCCACCCACCTTGACCACCCTTTTCATTTTTTATTTAATTTTTAAAATTTTAGGTTTCTTTATTTATTTAAGTAATCTCTACACCCAACGCCGGGCTAGGACTCCCGACCCTAAGGTCAGAAGTCACACATTGTTCCAACCGAGCCAGCCAGATGCCCCTGACCACCCTTTCTAAAACATTGTCCCTTCCCTGCCTCACCTCACCCAGTCCCCCAGCCACCACCACTGCTCTCTTAACCTCACTCTATTTTTTTTTTCCCATAGTATTTCACACCGTTTCCCATCCTATATAATTTCTTGTGCGTATTGTTATCTCTGCCTACTAGATTATGAGCTCCGTGAGGATAAAGGTTTCTATTTGTGTGCGCGTGTATTTTTAGCACCAAGGACAGATTGGTACGTCACGGGTTTGCTTGCTGTTTTTTGCATTCACGAATCTGTAACGCTTCCTTGTTGAGGACCTGTTTGTGCGGGGTGCAGGGTGCTGGGTAGCCAGAGATGAAGGGGAGCGGTCCCTGCCTTCTACCCCAGCGTTGATTTGTTTCAAACGAAAGCACACTTGGCATGTTCGGCTGTGCCCCGCTCCCTCAGCCTGAGCTCTGAGGCCCTTTTTGACCATCACTGCTGTGTATTTAGACCCATCTGTCTACGATGCCAGGGCCCCCTCATGAATCATACCCAGTGTTGTGCTGCCTCACGATACTGCCGTCCTGCTCTCTCCTGCCCTGCCTCGAGGTGGCCCTGAATTTGCTTCCGCGGGCTGGCGTGCCAAAGGTCTCTCCCTGTTCAGCTTTCTCTCCCTTTCTGACCCAGTGGTGAGTTCTGTCTCTACCATTTGGCAGCCATAAGGACCTTATGGGAGGGATATTGGAAAAGAGGAACGATGCATGTTTCTCTTCGGATTATCCTTCAGGAAATTCTGCCCTGTGTTATTATTATCATTCCTGAGTTGTTATGGATTAAGCAAGTCGTTTATGAAGCACATGTAAAAGCACTGAACGCAGCACAGTTACACTGCCGTCACCATCATGACCACTGTGACCGGCAGCCATAAGGACCTTGGGTGAATCAGGTAGCTTCTCTGAGCCTCAGTTTCCTCAACTGTAAAATAGGGCTAATACAGTACTGAACTTGGAGGGATATTGGAAAAGAGGAACGATGCATGTTTCTCTTCGGATTATCCTTCAGGAAATTCTGCCTTGTGTTATTATTATCATTCCTGAGTTGTTATGGATTAAGCAAGTCGTTTATGAAGCACATGTAAAAGCACTGAACGCAGCACAGTTACACTGCCGTCACCGTCATGACCACTGTGACTGCCCTTGTTGGTGTCCCAGGTGGCCCCTCTCGAGGCCGGCCCACTAAATCCATGGTAGCTGCTCTTTGATCTAACGTTGCAAAGATTGACCTAACCGTCCTGTGTTTTCCCCCATTCAGACCTGAAAGAGGACTATGACCAGTGGAACAGCCTCATTGAAGGCATTGGACCGTCGCTCACCCCAGGGGCCCCACACCATCTGTCCAGCCTGTAGGCACACCCGGCTATTTGTGAGAGGTCACTGAGCTGAGTTCCCATTCGGGGCCTGCGCAGGGACACCCGTAGCCTCCTATCAAGAAGTGGTTGACGGTGACCCTTCTTCACAGATTGAATGGATGAAATCACATTGCTGATTAGATTAACTGGGTATTTTGATTTTGGACTTGTTGATCTCAGACTTGTTGATTCTCGGACTTGCTGATCTCAGACTCATGCTGGGGCGTGGGTCACTCACTGGTTGGCAAACTGACTTTCTGGGAACTGAACCTTGATGGTGTGGGGAACAGGCAGTGGGGTGGATTTGAGGGGGGGGGGCGGTGCTTCGGGCCCCAAGCACTATTGACCCAGCGGCGTACTCCCTCACCTTGGGCTGTTGTGGCTTCTGCAGTGGAAGAAATGAAGCCGAAGGATGGAGTGAAATTCCCGTCTTCAGAACCGCCAGCCCAGCCTTGCACTAGCTCTTCCCACCTCTCAGCCTGCTCCCTCCCAGGGCCACTCGGTAAGTTCTGAGCACTTTAGGTAACTTCCTAGGATAGAGAGCACCATTTTCTGTTTATTTTCAAGCCTTCTTGTTATATGGAACATGCTCAGGACTCAGACTTGTGAGCCCGCGGAGGGCGGAAGCACTGTCCTCACAGCCTAGGGAGGGAAGCCGAGCCCAGACCGGTATTGCAGAAGCTCTGGATATCATGGGCATTTGTTGAAGACGTATCTCGACGAGAATCAACACAAGTTGGTTGAGATGGAGAAGACAGATAAACACCATTAAGTGGACTTTTGAACGTGCCCTTGCCACAAGAGGGAGGTAGTTCGGTTGTCAGAATTCAGGCAGCCACCCCTGGAGAGCTCTAGGGACTCTTTCTCGCCCCTTACCTCAGGTACTATGAGCCTTTGCTTACTCGGACTCAGGTGCTGTAGGGTTTCTGTTTTCTGGCTCTGGGGCCCTAGCCTCAAATGTATGTCAAGCTATAGACTGAATTTCCATTCTGTTCCATTTATGATATGAATCATATTAATACTCATGTTTGCCTAATGATATGTTGGAATATTTTCTTTATTTAATCTGCATTAGAGCAAGATGGCGAGCCATCTGGAAGTGACTTTTCCTTCAGTCTTTTCTTTGTTCGCTTACCACTTACGCCCATGTGGAAAAAACCTTCGAAAGGAAGGGAAATCTTCCTGGGGAGCTAACTCAAAGCTGTCTGGGAACATCAACCTGAAACCGTCCTCTCCGCTACGCTAGACTTCGTACCTCAGCCCAGGTAGTAGGGGATCCCAGATGAGGCAGGAGAAAGGGGAAATACACCTACACAGTAGGTCTGAGGTCAAGCGCCACCAAAGCAAGCTTGGGACAAGGTGGCTCCCATCTTGCAACAGCTGTTCTTTCTAAGATGTGAAGCGTTGGATCCCCTGAGGCTGTGGGGGACCTTGGAAGGACCTATGAATTCCAGTGAGACTGAGCATAAGGAGAGTATCATTGAAGCGCTGGGCTCTAGAATTCTGTATTCTGGTCTTGAGTCCTGACTCTACCACCACTGAGTAAATTTGAGCAAATTATGTTCTTGTTCCATTCTTATTTCCTGAATTCTAAAATGGAGATCTGCATCATGAATTGTTAAGAGGATTAAGTGTCAGGATGTGTGACCCAAGGGTTGTTTAAAAGTATGTTTCTGGGGCACTGGTGTTTCAGTTGGTTAATTTCCACTTGGGTCGTGATGTCACGGTTCTTGAGTTTGAGCCCCATGTAGGGAAGGTTCTGCACTGACAGTGTGGAGTCTGCTTGGGACTCTCACTCTCTCCCTTTGCTCCTCTCCCATGCTCTCCCTCAATCTCTCTCAAAAATAAATAAACATTTAAAATTAAATAAATAAAAGTGCCTTTCCTACTTTCCGGATATGTGAGATTTTTGTAGTTCTCTTCTTAACTGTTGTTTTCTGGTTTAATTGCTTTGTGGTCAGAGAAAATAACCCATATGGTGTTCATCCTTCAAGATTTGTTGAAACTTGCTTTTTGGCCCAGTATAAGGTCGTTTTTATAATTTAAATGATTTAAAAGACTATATATAAGAAGTTTTTGGCTTGCTGTTTTACTCAACAACACATTATGGACTTCCTTCTAGGAGAATGCATTCAGATATTTAATAGATAAAGACTTCTAGCCCCCAAATGGGGACCAGAGCCCCTCTGTGCTTGCAGAACCAGTATCTACTGGTTCTTGAGCCTGGGGCCAGTTCTGGCAGTATTAGCATGAGACCCAACTTCTCCCTTAAACAAATAAATAATGCAGATATATTTTGTAAAGAAAGTACTCAGAAATTAGATCCATCTTGTCCATTCAGTTCATGTTCTGGTAATGACCCATTTATCTAGCAACATTGGAGTAGGTAAATTTTTATATAATTGAAAATTATATCCTGTAAGCTACAGAATATGATATTGACTCTTGTTTTTGTTTTTTTTTTTTTAAGCAATCTCTGCGTCCAACACGGGGCTTGAACTCATAACCCCAAGATCAAGAGTTGCATGCTGTACCAACAGAGCCAACCAGGCGCCCCTAATATTGACTATTTTGAATGTCACTCTACCAAAAAGATAATGCACATACTTCATAATGTGAACCGACCTCATTTAACTCTTTAGGATGTTTCTGTGAAGATAAACTAAATTATATGATAGTAACAAGCAACCCCAAACAGCAGCCAAAGTTTATTTCTTGCCCGTGTTCTTTTTCTCTGTTGGTTGGCTGGAAAACTCTGCCTTGTGTCTGTTTTATACTCATGAGACATAAAGGATCTATGAATTCCAGTGAGACCAAGCATAAGGAGAATATCGTTGAAGTGCTGGGCTCTAGAATTCTGTATCCTGGTTTGGGGACCCAGGCCGGTGGAGCTGCCACTGTCTGAAAGCGTCCACTGCCAGTTGCCATGGGCACCCACTAGCTCTAGCAGCTTCCACCCAGAAGTGCCACTCACTATTTCCATTCATATTTCATTAGCCAAAACTAGTCATCTGGCCATCCCTAACATCCCATACTGCGCCCAGAGGGCCGACCTATCTGTGATCTAATGTCTGTGCAATGGTGCCCTCTGATCTGTAAAGATGTGGATAGCTGTTTGCACCTATCCTGTGTGGCCCCCCAGCAGCTGTCTTCTTAGTTCTTTTGGTTGCTTTTCAGAGTTTGTGTTTGTCTCCCTTGTGGTCAGGCTGCCAGCCATCACTCTTCATTGCCTTTATTGTGCCAACCCCTCTTTGCTTGTGATTTGGGACTTGTGATCAGCCACATTATTTACAACTGTCTAGAGTAAAACCACGTAGTCAGAGAGGGCTTTGGAGACTTCTGCAGTCAGAATGCACTGCCTTCAGCGCTTGGACTTTATAATCCTTCCTTTGACTGCTCAGCAGGGATATCACAAGGCCTTTGGTTCTTTGTCCTGGTTTTTTGTTAGCTCCCAGGGCATCGAAAGACACCAGATAAATGGCCTTTAGATAAGTAAGGTGATCTGGCATATTATTTGGCATTTGCTGGTAAATTACATGCTGGTGAATCCTTTCCAAAAGCAAAGAAGACGTCTCAGATTTCTTTTGCGTCTTATTCTCCATCCCATTATTGGACTGAGCCCATGGAAGCCTCCCTCGTGGTATATTGGGAGGTGTCTGCACAGGGGATGGTGCACCAGTTAGGAGGGAAAGTTAGTAAATACAGACTGGAATGAGAGCGCTCATCCCTCCCGCTTCCCGCACTTGTCAGGCTGAGGCTGGTTGGGCTCTTGCTGTGCCCCCAACACAGCCCCAGGTACGTGTCCTGACAGGTGCTGTCTACTTGCTCATCCTCAAGAGGACTCCTAGGCTCTTGAAATGCCAGTCGAACTCCAACTCCATGTCTTGGCCTTGTGCAAGACAACATCTGCTCCCCTTTTCTTCTGGGACACCACTTACCCCTGCGCCTGCAGACCAACAGAGGGAGGGACGGAAGGAGCCGTACTCTGTACTCAGGACCGTCCTCCTTAGGAAGCTTGCTTTCTGTCCTGTCACAATCACACACAGATGCCGAGTGTCCCTGGCCATTGCCACATGGCAAAGTACCAGTGATCAGGACCATCCTCATAGCCTGGGTTAATGAGCCCTTCCTGTGCATCAAAGACTATGCCCAGGGCTTTACATGCGTCATCTCCCTTCTCACAGCAACCCCCTGAGGTGAGGTGGTATTGGCCTCATTTCATGTATGAGGAAACAGAGCCTTAGAGGAGCGACTTGATCAGGTCTCACAGCAAGAATTTGGCAAAGCTGGGATTTTGGTGTCAAAATCCAAGCTCCTAATCACGGAGCTGTATTGCCAGATACACGTACACCGTTTTGCACCTGCCTCTGTCTTTTAAACTGTCAGGATATGAAGAATGTAATTTCATGAGAAATTGAATCAAAAAAATCAAACTCCATGGGGCACCTGGCTGGCTCAGTCAGTGGAGCATGTGACTCTTGATCTCGGGGTTATAATTGAAGCCTCACACTGGGTGTAGAGCTTACTTAAAAATAAAATCTTGGGGTGCCTGGGTGCCTCAGTCAGTTAAGTGTCTGACTCTTGATTTTCGCTTGGGTCATGATCTCATAGTCCGTGGGTTTGAGCCCCCATTGGGACCTGTGCTGGCAGTGTGGAGACTGCTTGGGATTCCCTGTCTCCCTTTCTCTCTCTGAAAAATAAATAAATAAATAAATAAAACACTTAAAAACTCTTGGGGAAAAAACTTAAGTCAAACTCCAGCAATTTCCTTTTTTCTTATTTTAATTTTTTAATGTTTATTTTTGAGAGAGAGAGAGAGACAGAGTATGGGTGGGATGGGGCAGAGAGAGAGGGAGACACAGAATCCCAAGCAGGCTCTAGGCTCCAGGCTGTCAGCACAGAGGCCAATGAGGGGCTCGAACTCACAAACTGTGAGATCATGACCTGAGCCAAAGTTGGACACTTAACCGAATGAACCACCCAGGCGCCCCAAACTCCAGCAAATCCTATATGACTTATATTCAGATTCCGTGACATCCTCAGCATTATTGAGAACCGGGTTGGGGGAGAGAGTTGCCTTTCACCGAGGACTGTGGGTCGGGCGCTCGGTTAGTCTGGTTTATGAGGAAAGCAGTTCAGGTGTCAGTTAAGAAGATGGTTTTTGAGATCAGTCACCCCTGACCCCAATAGCCCTGTGGCTTCACGCTGTATATTCTGTGAACTCTGTTTTCCTCGTTTGCAAAATGGGAATTCTAATAGTATTTACCCCTTTGAGTTATGGTGATGGTTAAATGAAGTTAATGCATGTAAAGCGCTTAGGCCGATGTCCATGCAAGCGCTCAGTCTACACGACCCGTGACCGGCAGTGTTTCCCTTGCTTCTCCTTACGTGCCGGTGAGGTCAGGCATCATTTGCCCTTCGCTGTGTGGACCCCAGTGGTCCTGGTCGAAGTTCTTATGTCAGCCCGTCCGGTTCCCCAGGCCCCTCCGTCACGAGAAGCTGTTTCCCCTGTGGGAGGTGGAGCTGGATGGAGAGAAGGTTCTGTTCTCCTTGCCCTGGTTTCCCTGCTTCCCACATCAAAGCTCAAAGCCCACGCTGCAGTTCCAGCCTCTCTTCACCACCAGGGAGAGTCTCCACTCCTAGGTTCTGGGTTGGGGTTTAGTTTCACACCTGATCATCCGAACACGCATGTCTGTGCACCAGCCGTGACCCAAAGGTGGGCGGCTCAGAGGGTGGTGGAGGGAAGAGGGGAGTTTGTGGCTAGTTGCTAGTTTGAAGCTAGTTGCAGTGATCATTGTGTGTCGTGTTCAGGGCGGGCGTGGAGGGGTGAAAGCGCCCCATGACCTCCTCGGGAGACACCCCTCCAGCCCTCCCCCTCACTGCCTGCTCTGCTTTCCCACCGGGTCCGCTTGTGCCCTCCCACGGGCCAGCTGTCGCCTTTGAGGCTCGTCTCACGGCCGCTCACCCCTGGATTCATTCTTACAGCCTCCTGGACTCCAGCCCCTTTCCCCCTGCGTCCTGCTGCCAGACCCGCCGACAGCACCGCTTCTGTATCAAAACGCCGGCCTGGCGAGGTGGTCTGGGGGGAGGGGGACCAAACTGCCTATTTGGAGCCCAGGGTTTTGGTCTCGGCTCTCAGTCACCGACCCTCTTGTCACCGTCTCTCTTGCTCGGTGCTTTCCCTCTTGTGACTTCAGTTTCCCTGCCTGTAAATTGGGACGTGGGGTTGGGACGTGGGGTGGGGGGTGTTGAACTGGCGGACCCCTGAGGAGACCCCTGCTGTTGTGCCATTTCCTGGCTCCGTCACCGTCACCGAGTGGGTTTNGCCCCCCTCCCCCGCTTCTTTTTTTTTTTCCATGTGTTACATTTAATCAGATTCTTCAATATTAATGCATAAAAAGCTTTGAACAATTCAGTCTCAACCAGAAACAGTTCGTGTTAGAGAAAACTAGAATAGGAGCTAACATTCAATTTTCCATGTTCACAATGTCTGAGAAAGTGTATTTTGACTATTAAAAAAGTTTATTTAACAAAAAGTTCAATATGAAAATGCACGACCTGATTTTTATACTGTAGTAAAACAGGTACTATGGAGGGGACATGTGGAAGCAGTTGGATTCTTCAGGTGAACACACCCATTGTTGATACTCGTTCCAAGGCTTCTAACATGATGATGCTATTTCCTCGAATTACCACCATTCCAGTATTGTTCTGTTGCCCACCAGTTGCCATCTCCACACATTTATCTATCACCAGATACATAAAGGGATCGAATCCCCGCAATATTCCTTGGACATGTCTGCCACCATTTAATTTCAATGATAATTTCTTGTCCATAGATTTTTTCGACTCAGGAGGATGTGCTTTGCTCATGGTGTCTACTCGGCGAGCTCAAAAATCCCCCTGTCCCCCGCTTCTTACCGCACCCTTTTTCCACAGCCCCCCTCGTGTGCCCGCCTGTTCCCCAGACACACACGCGTGCCCTTTCTCACGATGCTTTCTTCCCAACCTCCTCCCTGTACATCCAAGCACTGCTCATCTCTTGGGCCCCTTTTGAGCTCCCGCTCTTCTGCAAAAGCCTTCCTGCTTAGACTCGCCTCAAATTTGATCTCTTGGCCCCCTGCTCCCCAAGAGAAACACGTCCGCGCCATATTTCGTATTGCGCTTAGTTACGTTATTCCAGGGGCGGGACCCATCTGTTGCACAGGACAAGCGTCCTCCTGTTGGCTGACATGGGGAGCAGGGATCACCGTCCCCTCCCCCACCACCCCCCTCATCAGCAGGCTTGTTCCCCAGCCAGACTTGGGAACAGCTGGTGTTCGCCCAGCCCTCCCACGTCTCCAGCTGCCCCTGTTCCCTTTTCACTGGGTTTTCCCAGATCCCAGGTGTGGGGCCCAGGGCAGAGCCAGTGACATTGCGGCCGAGGGCAGTGCGAGCGAACGGAGATACGGAGATCCTTGGACACGTAGCGTTTGAGAGATGGAAGGAGGGCAAAACTGAGCACAAGTCATACCGATACTGAAAATGAGGGAAAGTTTGCCAGCTTATTTTTCCCATCTTGCTTTCGCCTAAAAAAAGAAGCTGCTCAGAAATACAGTCCTCCTCAGCCTGCTAAGCCAGATGGTCCCTAGATGCTCGGCCTGCCAAGTGTGCGTGTATAATTATTCATTTTCATGGTGTCACACCCGGGTCTGAATCCAGACACTGACGCTTTCTTACCATTTGAGCTGGAGCCAGTGAACCCTTCCGAGCCTTTATTTTCCCGTAAAATGGGGTCATTAATATCTGCCTTGCCCACCTCAGGATTCGGGGGAGGGGGAGAGGGGTTCTATATAAGACGTAAGGTGCTTCGTAATTTACAAGGCACTAGACAAATATATGTTGCTATTAATACCAAAAGTGCCATATTTTGTTTTTTGCCAGTGTGCTGCTATATAATGAGCCCTTGTTTTGTGCCAGACTCTGTGCTAAGTGTTTTACATACATCGTATCATTTAATCCTAACACCATCCCTCTAAGGTAGTATGCGTTATCCCCACACAACAGCTCAGGAAAGTGAGGTTCAGAAAGATGCACTCGCTCGGCCACAGTCACCCAGCAGGTCAGTCAGTCCTGGGGCCAGGATGTGAACCTAAACTGTTGGCTTCCAAAGTCAGTGCTCTTAATTTCTGTTCATCCCTATCTCACAGAAAGAAAGCAGTTCTGTTCCCTCTATAGGCTAAAATAAGCCATGATTTGATCTCCAGTAAATGCCCTAAACAGTTGGGCAGTACAAAGACTGATTTTTGGTGAAGATCCAACTGAGTCCTGATGGTACACTTCGAATTGCTTTTCTAGCAGTAGAGATGGGCCGGTTCCAGCAGTCCATCCATCATCCCTCCGCCCCATATAAAGTTAACAGTTCAGAGAACAGACCGATTAGTTCCGTACTCTGTAAATCATGGAGCCAACCAACTGGCAGGAAAAGAAAAATTTCTAATCTCTAACTTACATATTGTAGATCAGTGAGTCTCAGCTCTGGATGTATAAAAATACAGATGCCCTGAGCATGTCTCCAGAGACCCAAAGAAGCTGATTCAGCAGGTATACGGTGGACTCCAGGGGTGTGTGTGTGTGTGTGTGTGTGTGTGTGTGTGTGTGTGTGAACTGTTATAAACTCCAGGGATATCCTGATATGTAGCCTAGTTTGAGAACCCCTGTTATGGTTTAACACTATTAGCCTATTTTTCTCCTCGTTATGGAACAAGAGTAATTACTCACTGAAAATATAGAATCATTACATTTTAGACCTGGAAGAACCTTTAAATCTGGTGCATGAGGAAACCAAAGCTCAAGGAGGTTCAGCAAGTAGTTGGCAGATTTGAATTAATATCCAGATCTGAATTCCAGTCCAGTCCATCTGTAGATGCCTCTATAGATGCCAGGGGTTTGTTGGATTATTAAGAAAATCCTCAGGGGGCGCCTGGGAGGCTCAGTTGGTTGAGCGTCTGACTCTCGGTTTCGACTCAGGTCACGGTCTCATGGTTTGTGGGATCGAACCCTGCAGTAGGATCGCTCTTCCGCTGACTATGTGTGGAGCCTGCTTGGGATTCTCTCTCCCTCTCTCTCTGCCCCTCCCCTGTGGATACTCTCTGTCTCTGTCTCTGTCTCTCTTTCAAAATAAAAATAAAGAAAAAGGAAGAAAGAAAGAGACGGTGGGAGGGAGGGAGAGAGAGAGAGAAAGAAATAGGAAGGGGAAAAGAGAGAGAGAAAGAAAAGAAAGAGAAAGAAAGAAAGAAAGAGAAAGAAAGAAAGAAAGAAAAGGAAGAAGAAAGAGAAAGAAAGAAAAGGAAGGAAGAAGAAAGAGAAAGGAAGGAAGAAAGAGAAAGGAAGGAAGGAAGAAAGAAAAGGAAGAAAATAAGAAAATCCTCAGGACATACTCATCGTGATATCCATGATTTCCATAAGTCATAATTGGAGCTTTTGTGTGGGGAAGAAGCCCAGGCTAAAAGTTCTGTGAGAATTAACTCAGATGGCCTTTCTCACACGTGTTCATTCACGCTACAAGCACTTACACGGCTTTTCACAATCGGCTCTGTCCTCCTGGGACTGAATCTAGAGGGTAAGAAAGGCAAGTCAACAGTTAGGCCCCGTGTCACGAGTGCCGTAAGAGGGAGATCTAAAGCTCAGAAGTGGCACAGGGCGATTCATCAACCCCAGCAGAGGAGAAAAGCTAAAAAAGCCTCGCAGTGTGTCATTTGCTTGAACTTGGTATTTGTATTAGTTACCTATTGCTGCATTATAATCGCAAATGTAGCAGCTTTGCACAGCAAACATTATCTCCCACTTGACGGCTCAGGAACCCTGGAGTGGCTTAGCTGGGTGCTTCTGGCTTAAGATCTCTCAGTCAAGATGTCAGCTGGGATCACAGTCGTCTGAAGCTTGACTAAGACTGGAGAATCCTCTTCCAAGCCGGCTCACTCACATGACAGGAGGCTGTTGGCAGGAGGCCTCACCTCACGGAGCTCTCCGTGGGGCTGCTGCTCAAGAAACGGCAGCTGGCTTCTCCCAAAGTAAGTGATCCAAGAGACAGTAAGATGGCAGCCACAGTATCTGTTATGACCCATCCTTGGAAGTCACGTTCCATGGTATCCACAATATCATATGATACAGGCCAGGCCTATTCGGTGTGGGAGGGGGCTCTACAAGGGTGTGAACACCAGGAGGTGGGGATCACTGGGGGTCATCTCGGAGGCCGGCCACCGCAGTATTGAAGATGAATGGAGTTTTCCAGACGGGCAAGGGAGAAGGCCTTCCAAGGCCTGTTCCTTCCGTAACATGCAAAGGCACAGAAGTATAAATAGCAAGGCATGGCATATCCAGGACATTATAACTGGAAGAAAGAGGTAAGAAATGGGGACAAGAGGGAGCTTACTGAAGAAATCAAGGCTTCTGTGACAAGTGAAGGAGTTAGGCCTTTATCCTCTCTATCAAAAACGAAACAGGAACATCTAAACTTTAGCAGCCCCAAGAAAGTTCCCATCATCCTAAATTGCCTATTTATAAATTTCCAAACCTAACATTGATGCCAACATTCTTACATTAACATAATCACTCCAGAGAGGGATTTTCCCTCCCCGCTTCACACTTTCATATATGCATTTCGCTATTTCTGCATGGTCCTCCTGTCCAATAGGAGAGTGTTAATTAGGGGCATGGCCTTCTGAAGCAGATGGACCTCTGAATTTGAGTCCTGATGTCATCACTTATTAACTTGTTTGGTGACTGAACCTCGCAGGGCTTCAGCTAACTCATCTGAAAAATGCAATCCTATCAAAAGATGCTTGAAGATATTAAATGAGATTATGTATGCCAAGGCCTCTCCTCAGTGCCTGGCACATGGTGCTCAATAAATGTTTATTATTATTCAGCATTCCAAATGACATTTAAAAATTTTTTTTAAATGTTTTATTTATTTCTGAGAGAGAGAGACAGCATGAGCAGGGGAGGGTCAGAGAGAGAGGGAGATACAGAATCTGAAACAGGCTCCAGGCTCTGAGCGAGCTGTCAGCACAGAGCCTGACGTGGGGCTCGAACCCATGAACCGTGAGATCACAACCTGAGCTGAAGTCAGACACTTACCCAACTGAGCCACCCAGGCGCCCCATCCAAATGACATTTTTAAAAGTTTATTTATTTATTTTGAGTGGGGGGGGTGAGGGCACAGAGAGAAGGAGAGAAAGAGAATTCCAAGCAGGCTCCACACTCAGCACAGAGCTTGACGCGGGGCTGGAACCCATGAACCATGAGATCATGACCTGAACCGAAGTCAAGAGTCAGATGCTCAACTGACTGAGCCACACAGGCGCCCCTACAAATGATGTAAAAAATTTTTTTGTTATGTTTTTATTTATTTTTGAGAGAGACAGAGCATGAGTAGGGGAGGAGCAGAGAGAGAGACACAGAATGTGAAGTAGTCTCCGGGTTCTGAGGTGTCAGCACAAAACCCGATAAGGGGCTCAAACTCGTGAACTGTGAGATCATTACCTGAGCCGAAGTTGGACGCTTAACTGAGTCACCCAGACACCCCTTAAATGACATTTTAATATTCTGTTGCATCAACCACTATCCTTTTGTTTGGGTCTGCTTAGTGATTCCCCCGATTGCCAGGGTTTTGAGGCATTTTCCGTTGTTTTTAGCTGTAATAGTTTACATTTCTTTGTATAAATTGGTGTGGTTTCACTTTAAAGGTCTTTCCCTAATATATATTTTTATCTTTTCATTCTTTATTCTTTCCTTTCTTTCTCTCTTTCTTTACAAATCCTTGTGTTGATGGCTGACTAATGTTTTAGATGTGGAAGCTGAAGATTGGAAAGATGAAATAACTTGTCAAACAAAGGTCTTCCTGTTTGTGAGTGTCAGAGCCAGGACCAGGGCCAGTCCCAGACACCCTGAGGCTTACCTTCGTGTTCTTTCTCCCCTGACACCCAGACGGCACAGTCACTGGAGACTTGAAGACTGGCCCTTCTTGCCTTCTCTTCTCCAGGCTGAGTGATTCGGATCTCCCAGTGTGCCCTCTGACATCTCCTCCCCCACCCTTTCATCATCCTCGAGGCCCCTCATCAATCCACTATAATTGGTGCAGCAGCCCTGCTGGGCCCCTGAGGCATGGGAGCAGACGATGACTAATGCTTTAGAGACCGGAACTCCTCTCTGGGCGCTGCTGGATCTCCGCTGGTTGATGTTGTGCATTCAGATGGGGGTGGGGATCCTGTCTGACTCAACCCCTCTCTCCTACCTGGAACACTGTCTGATTTCATCAAATCCACCTTTCCAGAACAGTAGAGCTTGAAGGGACCAGAGAACTCATTCTCTAACTTAGCCCCTGTTGTTTACAAAAGGAGGAAACAGGCTCAGGGATACAGGTCCATCAGTAGCAGATCTGGGACTGGGACCCAAGCCAGGAAACTTCTAGTGTGATGTTGGGGAGAGGGCGTCGGAGCCAGGCAGGCCTGGGCATGTATCCCAACTGTGTGAACTTGGGCAAGAGAGTTGAGTGATGCCCAATTTCCTCTTCCATAAAATGGCAATACCCAGCTCAGGGATGTGGTAAGGAATGAATGAAATAACTTACGTAGAGTATAAATGCTAGGTAGTCAGTAGAGCACAGTGGTGTTAAGAGTCTGGGCTTTGGAATCAGAGAAACTATTCAAATCCTAGACACCCACTGGCGAGTTGAGCTGTGTGTTCTTGGACGACTTACTTAACAAGAGCTAATATTATTGAACTTGTTGCAGGCATTGTGCCAAGTGCCTTAGAGATATTATTTCATGTGATGTTCGCAGAAATTTTATGAGATGGGTACCATCAGTATCCTGTTTTTACGACCAAAGATACTGAGGCATGAATCAATTTAGTAAATTTACCTCACCATCCTGTATTTTCTGATTATTCTCCCGTTTAAGTTCTTTTCTGCCATTCCAGCTTCTTCCCTCAATGCTGAAGAATCTTCTCCCACTTTTGAGCTTTGGGACAGGCCACAGTCTCTTAAAAACCCTCTCCCCGCTTCTCTTCATCAACCTCCGTTCCCTCCATCTGGCTCCATACTGCTGCTGACTCTCCTCCGCTACAAAACCCACCCTGCAAGCCTCACGCAGGCTGCTCCAGCATCTCCTCTGGCCTGTCACCTGTCAGTGCCTGGGATCGATTCCACAGGGTTGTTAAGTGCTCGTTGTACACGCTGGTCCCCCTGCTCACAAAAGACTTCACACAAGACAAGCATCCACAGCCACCTCAATTCAACCAACGTCACAGCTGCTTGTGTCACTGCTGGACCACATGTTGGGTACTGTCCCGACTGTTAAGCCAGGCTGACAGATCACATACTGCTCACCCCTGCCCTACAAAAATGAAACTCAGATTTCATTCCGCATTCCTGAAATGCAGAATTCTGAAAACATGAATACCAGCATAAATGTGGAATTTGGGGGAATACTCATTGGGAACACCAGTAAGTTGGTGCAACCACTTTAGAAATAGTACAGAAGGGTGCCTGGGTGGCTCAGTCAGTTGAGATTTCAGCTCAGGTTGTGATCTCATGGTTCGTGGGTTCGAGCCCTGTACCAGGTCTGCGCTGACAGGGGGGAGGTGCTTGGGATTCTGTCTCCCTCTCTCTCTGCCCCTCCCCTGCTCATGCTCTCTCAAAAATAAGTGACCATTAAAAAAAAAATTGTATGCAGTCAGCAATGTGTATACTCTACGATCAGCAAGTCTGTTTTTAGGCAAACCTGAAAAAACTCTTGCTCACATGTATAAGGGAACACATACAGAATTGTTTCTTGCAGCACATATGTGTTTTTTCATAACAAAAGTCATTGTTTCCTTAAAAGTTCCAACTAGAGTTTTGGTGTTTTTTAATGTTTATTTATTTATTTTAAGACAGAGAGAGAGAGAGAGAGAGAGAGAGTGTGTGTGTGTGTGTGTACACAAGCGGGGGACGAGCAGAGAGTGGGAGAGAGAGAACTCCAAGCAGGCTCTGCACTATCAGCACCAAGCCCAAAACAGGGCTTGATCACGAATTGTGAGATCATGACCTGAGCCAAGATCAAGAGTCAGATGCTTAGCTGAGTGAGCCACCCAGGTGTCCTGAGCTCCAACTAGTGTCTGATAAGTGGGCAGGGCCCATCAGAAGCAAGCCTCCCTTTAGGCAATCTTGGGATCCCCGAAGTTCTAAAATAAGGAGTGGAACAAGGTGTTACTGGTCTGTTAGTTGCAATGGCCAGAAAACAGGCATGGTCCAGCTTAAGCAAAAACAACTTACAGGCTTAGGAAGTTTGGAGTGGGGTTGCTGGCTATCTGCATGGTGGCAAGATGGCTGCCAGAAGCCCCCCGACTCTCATCATCTTTAACCACAGTCTTTATCCATCTTTGTCCACAATCTCAGAGGAAGATCCTGGAGTATTCTCTCCATATTATTAGATGCCAAGGAAGGAGGCTGACTCTGCTTGGATTCTGTATCTTAGACTGGTCTTAGACCAAGTCACTGTGGACAGGAAACAGGTACTAAAATTGGCCAGGACTGACCCATGGCGCACTTCTTATGCTGGGGGCGAGCCTGACACTGTGACTGTTTATCAGCATCACACGGGATGGTAGAAGGACAGGCAGTCCCACAAAGGGCACAATTCCCGACAGGGAAAACACCCATGTCCTCATAAGGATTCTAGGGCATTTCACTGCCAGATGGAGTTGCCTCTTCTTTTCCCTTCTGGGCCCTCTGGCTTTTTCACTTGAGAACCCTCCCTGAGATCTCTCGTTCTGTTTGGAAAGCACTTCCAACACCTTTAGCGGATTTGAAAGCAGCCATTCAACCCTGGAATGCATTGGTACAGCACCATTCATATGAGGACATCTACCCTAAAAACCAAACCATTAAATTTATAAATTTTACAAAATGTTTGTTTATTTACTTTTGAGAGAAGGAGGGGGGCAGGGAGGCAGAGAGAGAGAGATACAGAGAATCCCAAGCAGGTTCCCTGCTGTTAGCCTGGAGCCCAATGTGGGGCTCAAACCCATGAACCATGGGATCATGACCTGAACCGAAACCAAGAGTAGGTTGCTCAACTGACTGAGCCCCCCCAGAGCCCCTTTAAATTTTTTTTTTTTTTTTTTTACTATCAAGTACATGCAAAGCAGACCTCCTCACTTCCACTCTGAGCCCCACCCAATGCCAGCTCTCACTGCAATGAAGAGGGGGGTCAGAGACATAGTAGAAATTTGAGAAAGGAAGGTTTGGATATGTCTCAGAAGCTACTTGGTAATTTATGTTTGTTCCAAGCTTTTTTCTTTAAGTTATTTATTTATTTATTTAGAAAGAGAAAGCATGAGCAGGGGAGGGGTAGAGAGAGGAGAGATAGAATCCCAAGCAGGATCCGAGCTGTCAGCACAGCTCTCTTCAATCTCACCAACCATGAGATCATGACCTGAGCTCAAATCAAGAGTCCAGCTTAACCGACTGAGCCGCCTAGGTGCCCTTGTTTGTTTCAAGTTTTTATTTAAATTCCAGTTAGTTAACATATGGTGTAATATTAGTTTCACGAGTAGAGTTTAGGGATTCATCACCTACATACAACATCCCGTGCTCATCACAACAAATGCCCTACTTGGTAATTTTTAATGGTAACTTTTATTTTGACCGTTCTATCAAAATGTCCCTCATATCAAATTGGGTTTGCCAAACTGCCCTGCTTTGAGGCCCAGTTGGAATGAGACTCAGATAGATAGCTGACTCCCAGGCCAGTACTCTTATCAGATAGTACACATTCTCCTTACAGAGAGGCCCAGACCCAGGCAGGGAAGATTCCAGAGTCTTCCCTCATTTGTCCCCCGTAGGTTACTGCCTGCGCAGATGCTCCACCCATCCTGTGTCTCTCTCCCCACACCCCCTCCCTCTTCCTCTTGGGCTCAGGTCAGGAAAGCGAATGTAGAGCAGGCAAGGGTGAGCTAGCAGGCAAGGGTGAGCTAACAGGCAAGGGTGAGCTAACAGGCAAGGGTGAGCTAACAGGCAAGGGTGAGCTAGCAGGCGGCTCCGATCCTCTGCCCTTGGCCTTCTGTCTCTCCAGCCTCCTTGTCTTCCATAAATAAGGCTGAAGCCCAGAGGATGCCGTTACCTCCTTGTGGTTCAACACAGGAACCCCAGACAGAGCAATTGCCTCCCCAGGAAGCAGTCCCTCCTCACAGTAGGGTCTCGGCCTTGAGTCGAAATTTTTGGTTTTAATTTGGTTTCTCTTCCCTTTTTACCCTCTTGTATTTTCCTACATGCACACCCCACCACCCCCATTCTTTGAATAAGAGATGCTGTCTTGGCCCGGGCTGCCATAACAGAATATACACTGGGGGCTTAAATGACACACATTCACTTCTCACAGTGCTGGAGGTTGGGAAGTCCAAAATGAAGGTGTCAGCTGAATCGGTTCCTGGTGAGGGCCTGCCTCCTGGCCTGCAGACAGCTGCCTTCTCCCTGTGTCCTCACGTGACAGAGAGAGAGCAGTCTCTCTCTGTCTTCTGTTGCTAGAGCCACTAATTCCATCATGAGGCCAGACGCTCAGGACCCCATCTAAACCTAAGTACCTCCCAAAGGCCCCGCTTCTCAATACCATCACACTCCAAGTTAGGGCTTCAGCATATGAACTTTAGGGGGACACGAACCTTCAGTGCATAGTAGATGTTTATTGTAGAAAATTTTGACAAATCCAGAAAAGTAAAACAGAAGAAAAGTACAACCTATACTACCAACTAAGGGTAAATAATATTTAGACATTTCTAGCATATTCCTTAAAATATAGGTATCAGGGGCACCTGGCTGGCCCAGTCATTTGGGCGTCCAACTTTGGCTCAGGTCATGATCTCACAGCTCATGGGTTTGAACCCCCCCCACCCCGTCGGGCTCTGTGCTGACAGCTCAGAGCCTGGAACCTGCTTCTGATGCTGTGTCTCCCTCTCTCTCTGCCCCTCCCCTGCTCACTCTGGCTCTCACTCTCTCTCAAAAATAAACATTTAAAGAAAAAACAAAAAGAATCAGTTGCTTAACCAACTGAGCCACCCAGGTACTGGGTGAATTAAATGACTGAATAATATTTTATCCTATGACTATACCACAAGTTATGTGAGCAGTCTCCTGATGTTGAGTGCTGTGCTTAGTTTTACTTTTTTCACTGTAAAAATTAACATTATTCCTTGTGACAGAACGGTTCAATCTTGACTATGGGGGTGGTCCCACAAATCTACATGTGATAAAGTTTCATACAACGAAATACAACGAAATACAACGAAATACAAATGAGTGCACGTAAAATAGTGAAATCTGAATAAGGTGTGCGTATTGTATGAATGGCAATTCCTTGATGTGTGATTATATGAGATATTTTATTGCCATAGATCGAACGTGTCCCCTCAAAATTCATATGTTGAAACTTATTCTCCAGTGTGATGGTGTTAGGAGGCCAAGTCTTTGTGAGGCGATTAGGTCGGGAGGGTGGAGCCCTCGTGAAATCGGGTTAGAGAGAGCTATCAGAGTCCCTTGACCCGTTCTGCCATGCTGAGGACATAGCTAGAAGACCACCACCTCTGAACCAGGGAAGGGGCTCCCACCACACCTGTAATCTGACACCGCCTTCAGCGTGGACTTCCCCGCCTCTAGAATTGTGAGAAATACATGGTTTTTAAACAACTCTGTCCTTAGTGTTTTTGTTATAGCAGCCTGAACAGATGGAGGCAGCTACCGTTGGGGAAAGCTGGGTGAAGGGAATAGGGAATCTCTCAATATTATTTCTTACAACTGCACGCGAGTCTAAACATTAATTCAAAAGAAAAAGGTTTCAGGGGCGCCTGGCTGGCTCAGTCAGTTGAGCATGCGACTCTTGATCTTGGGGTTGTAAGTTCAAGTCCCATGCTGGGCATAGAGATTACTTTAAAAAAAGGAAAGAAAAGAAAACGGTTTTAGGAACCCCCTATAGTGGACATCTTCTGTATGTCCGTGTACACATCTCAACTCCTGGTTATTTCCTGCGAGTAGGTTCCTGTGAAAAAAATTACCAAATTTTCAAATTTGGTAGAAAATAAGAGCTCTCAGTCTCGGCACAAGGAGGACTGATCTGTACGTCCGCAGAGGAGGAGGGGTAGCCATCCTCACGGACTGTTCTATAAGCCCAGAATGCTAGTCCACTATTTACAATGAAAGATGTGGGCCGCCTGGGTGGCTCAGTCAGTCAAGCGTCCGACTTCGGCTCAGATCATGACCTCACGGTTCGTGGGTTCGAGTCCTGTGCTGGGCTCTGTGCTGACAGCTCAGAGCTTGGAGCCTGCTTCTGATCCTGTGTCTCCCTCTCTCTCTGACCCTCCCCTGCTCATACTGTGTGTGTGTCTCTCTCTCTAAGAAATAAATAAAACATTAAACATTTAAAAAAAGAAAGAAAGAAAGATGTGAGTGGAGGGGACCCGACTCCCTGTCCTTTGAGCAGGGCCAGACCCTCCCCTGGCAGAGCCAGGGGAATTAGGTGATGTGATTCAAATGTTAAAGATATCAAGCTAAGGCTGACTACACACACCTTGGAAGTAGGCTGAACCACTGTTAACTGCAGGACAGACAGATAGGTTCTTGGGCCAGGGCGCCCCTCCCTTAGCAATGGGAACTAAGAATGGAGACAGCCTGTATTTGCCTTCTGTGCTCCCAAGGTTGATTAACCCCTGTTCCAATTAGCACATTGTTCCTTTAGGCGTATGATTCCATTCTAGTGAGTTACAGCCAAGACTTGCTGACCCTGGAGCCCTTCTGTCTCATTAAGGCACTTGATCTTAACCCCTTGTTCAGTAGACCTGGAATGCTTTGGAAGGCTCCTATCCCCTGTGAAATCGTATGCAAAATTTTGAGTGTAAGGTCAAGGGTGCATTTTTTCTGCAGAGAGTTTGTTAACGTTTATCAGATTTTCAGAAAAGGCTATCAGTTTCACAGTGAACATTACATGGGCCCCATGTTCTAGGCCTTGTACTCAGGGTTTCATACACATTATCTCACATTTTCCCCACTGAGTCCAAAAATTTGCCCCCAGTTATCAGTCCGGGCAAGCTAAAGAACCACTGTTTTCAAGTGACTTTGTATATCTTTTCTCTGGTACAGTCGATATCTGTCCTCCAGGGAAGTCTTATCCCTCCAGCCCCCACCACCTTTTTTATCTTCCTAAATGAAGACAAAGTTATTGGCAACCAGCAGACCCACGATCCGTGCCAGACGAGGCTGTGGAACGGCTTTGTTGATTCTTCCTAGAGACTGAGCGCCGCTGTCTGTGTCTGCGTTTCTAGTTACCTGTTTTACTTTCTTATTCACAGATCCCTGTGAGTACCCGCATTAACTTGTGAGCTAGCACCTCGTATCTGCATCTCACCCCCCTCGCCAGCTTGAATGCCATCATCTGCTCCCCTTCCTTCCAAAAGGCAGGCCCACTGTCTGTTTACTCTGCCTTTTACTCCATCAGAGTCTAGAACCCTTAGGTTTTCTAGAAGATCATTGGGTTGCGTTTTATCAAAAGCAGTATGCATGTCGATGTTAGCTTTCCAATAGAAAGTCAGGCAAGAGGTTTTTCAACATTCACTTACTTGTGGAATATTCATGAATTCGGATACTGTTCTAGACACTACGGATATGAATAAAAATCTTCGCCTTTGTGGAGCCTAGTTTTTAGGGGAAGAGAACAGACACTAAACAAACAAGTAAAGATATAGTTAAGTCAGATGTGCTTTTTTTTTTTTTTTTAAGAGGGAGAGAGTGGGGGAGGGGCAGAGAGAGATAGAGAGGGAGAGAGAGAATCCCAAGCAGGCTCTTTGCCATCATCATAGAGCCTGAGGCAGGGCTCAATGTCACAAACTGTGAGATCATGACCTGAGCTTAAATCAAGAGTCAGACACCCAACTGGACTGAGCCACCCAGGCGCCCCAGGTCAGATGCTTTTAAGTGCTGAGAAGAGAAATAAAACAGAGGCAGAGCCTAGAGAATGCCAGGGATCTGGCACCACATGCTGCCTTGGGGTCCTCAGGGAAGGCCTCACTGAGAATTGACACTCAAGCAAGGGCCTCTGTGGTGTAGTGGACAAAACATGGGTTCAGGCCCAAGGTCAAATCCTGACTCTATACTTCTAAATGTGTGACCTTGGGCTAGACCTTGGCCTGAGCTTTAGTTTCTTAATTTCCAGCATGCAGATACTTGTGTCTGCTCTGTGAGAATGCTATTAAGATTGGAACAAAATAAGGTCTATAAACTATCTGTCCCCAAATACACGAATGGGAATCACTGTCATAGCTTTTGCTACATGATCTTGAGAGTCCATCCAGTCCAGGGGTTCCTTTAATTTTGGAGGGTCTTACTTGGGTCCAGAGTCCCAAGGCTGGAATCCCTATCCTCTATGAGTCCAGCACCAAGATGAGGTCTGAACCTTCTCTAGTGGTGATTTAGATGCTAGTCACTCTGCAGCAATATGAATGCTCCTCTCTGAAATGAGAGGCTTTTTGTTCTTTTTTTTATTTTTTTTTTATTTTTTATTTATTTATTTTTTTAAATGTTTTATTTATTTCTAGGAGAGAGAGAGAAACAGCGTGAGCAGGGGAGGGTCAGAGAGAGAGGGAGTCACAGACTGAAACAGGCTCCAGGCTCTGAGCTGGCAGTCAGCACAGGGCCCGACGCGGGGCTCGAACCCACGAACCGCGAGATCATGACCTAAGCGAAAGTCGGACGCTTAACCGACTAAGCCACCCAGGCGCCCCAAGAGAGGCTTTTTGTTCTTAAGGAAGACCCTTCATATTTGTCTCTTCCCTGCCTGACAAGGGTGTGGTCTGCAATCCGTTCACTGATTGCAAAAAAACTTCCATTGATTCAACACCCTTGATCTATTTTCATCTCTCTACCACTTGTTTAAAATAAGGAGCTCATTGCTATTCTGCCCACGGCTGCATCTAAATCATAACTGGGCTGGGAGTTGAATACATTTTTCTCTCTTCTGCTAAATACCACTTTCATCCTTCCGAGCCCACCAGCCCTCAGACGACAGTGTCTGCTTAGCAGTCCGGGTGTGGGCCCCGGGGAAACACAGAGGTGAGGGACCCCCTGCCTAGCTCACAGTGAGCCTCCCTCCCCATGACCTGTTTGTCTCCCACTGCAAATTCTCCCGCACCTGGAGCTAGCCAAAGCCACCTTCCAAGCTGTCACCTCCTCCTGTTTTCACCATCCTTCGCTCCTGGGTGGGGGCGGAGACTTTGTGAGCCTTTGAGTCTCCAGTCTGTCCTGGGAAGGTTTGAGACCCAGCACCCTCGGGACTTCTGTCTCCCCCTTTCTGACTCCTGTTATAGGAGGGAGAAGATTAGCAAAATGAGGACATTATGGAATTTCATAAACATGACTTATAAGAGACTTTTGACTCTGAAAAGGAATGATGTCATATTCTAAATTCAGCCTGAAATTCATGCATTTTCATCTCTAATCTTTTCCCATCTAAGTCTTAACTCCTCCCACATACCTCCTCTCCCTTTCCTTCCCATGAGCAGGGTCAGCATTATCACCATCTCATAGACCATCAAATCAGCCCCACTGGGGAGGGAGGTGAGTGGCTTGGACCAGATTAGGATGTGAGACTCCCCCAAGGACAGAGGACAGAAGAGCCTGAAGTGTCCCTTGACTGCCTCATTATTTTAATCATTATGAATCTTTCCTTTTCAGTTAGCCCCTGTGCACTTGTGACAAAAAATCCTTGTGCCCACGATTGCAGACATCCGGAAGAAGAGCAAATGCCCCTTCCTGTTGTTGGGGAGACGGAGAGTAGCTGGGGCCCCAGAGAGAGTCAGGAATATAAGACAGAGAATCAGAGGCAGCCTCTGGCTTAGCCGCAGAAATAGCCCTCTGAATAAAAGGGTTTTCCAGCAGTGGAGGTGGATGGCGACGAGCCAATGACAAAATGGCAAGAACACAGGCTTGGAAACTAGTCCGCCTCTCTTCCATCCTGAGTCTGCTATGTACTGGCTGTGTTACCTTGGACAAGTTGCTTCGCGTTTCTGAGCCTCAATTTCCCCATATGTAAATGGGAATAATAGTATTTCTCCCTTGAGATGTTGTTGTAAGGATTACGTGACAGGCTACATTAAAAAGTGCCTAGCGGGGCGCCTGGGTGGCTTAGTCGGTTAAGCGTCCGACTTTCGCTTAGGTCATGATCTCGCGGTTCGTGGGTTCGAGCCCCGCGTCGGGCTCTGTGCTGACTGCCAGCTCAGAGCCTGGAGCCTGTTTCAGTCTGTGACTCCCTCTCTCTCTGACCCTCCCCTGCTCACGCTGTTTCTCTCTCTCTCTCCTAGAAATAAATTAAAAAAAAAAAAAAGTGCCTAGCACAGCGTGCGACAAACGGTAGCTGTAATTACCAAATGCCCACAGAATGCGGACCCTGTGCGGGTCACTGGAAATACTTACATGAATAAGGCAGAGTCATCCTCACTGGGGAGTTGATTCTGTGGACAGGACAGGTGAGCAAACGCTCACCACACAACACGTCGGGCGTGGCGCTGTCTGCAGCCATGAATAGAGCCCCCGTCTCTAGGCAGCATTAATTGTGTGAGAGCAGAGACTGAACTCATAACCTTAATAATGGAAATGGAAAAAAGTAATAATAGCAAGTAGCAACTGGCCATTTCCAGGGAGAGGGTATAAAATGTCACAGTAGCCATGATTTCATTTTCTCCTCTGCAAGCCTTGATAAAATTGAAGAGGGGAGTGTGGCTTTTCTAGGACCCTTAATAAAAGGAATCGTCCCTAAGAGCCTGTGCATAGGGGCTCCCACTCCGATAAAGGCCGGCAAGGCCAGACGCGTATGGGCTCCCCACCCACCTCTTAGAGGGGAAAATAAGTAACAAAATGGCCAAAGGGTACTTTGGAAAGAGGCTGCTGGCTAGAACCTAGGGACTCTAGGAAGCAAATCCCCAGATGCCTGGCTGGCTTCGTCCATGGAGGATGGGACTCTCGATCTCTGGGTTGGGAGTTCCAGCCCCGTGTCGGGTATGGCAATTACTTTAAAACAAATAAGTAAAGTGATCTCAAAATAAGCAGATCGTTTTTATGAGGTCAAGGAATTTAGGAAAATGCCTCGTTTGCAGGTTGAAGTTGAAGTGGAGGAACCCTCTACCCCGTCCTCCCATCGATTGGCCGTAGGACATGGCAGGAGAGGTGGGAATGACGTGGCTGAGGGCAGTTTGCCCTGTCGCTGTGCCAGTGACCTCCGCCCATACACAGAGCTCCATGTGAGGAAGTGTCCCCGCACGGTGAGTTCAGACTTGAGGCCTTGCCCACCTTGCTTTGCCATGTCATTTTTGTCTTTCCCCCTCCCATGTGTATGATGTCTCAACAGAGCATCAATTCTCTTCAGCTCTAGTAACCCCCAGATTCTATAATAGCCCTGCGAAGCAAACACCTGTCAAATGAGGTAAAAGTAAACGAGGGGCGCCTGGGTGGGTCAGTCAGAAGAGTGTCCGACTTTGGCTCAGGTCCTGATCTCATGGTTTGTGGGTTTAAGCCCCACGTCGGGCTCTCTGCTGACTGACAGCTTAGAGCCTGGAGACTGCTTTAGATTCTGTGTCTCTGTCTCTCTCTGTCCCTCCCCTGCTTGCTCTCTGTCCCTCAAAAATGAAATAAAACATTAAGAAATTAAAAAAAAAAAAGAAAAAGAAAATGACTTACCCAAGATTAAACAGATAGAGGGGCGCCTGGGTGGCTTAGTCGGTTAAGTGTCCTACTTTCGCTTAGGTCATGATCTCGGGGTTCGCGGGTTTGAGCCCCGCGTCGGGCTCTGTGCTGACTGCCAGCTCGGAGCCTGGAGCCTGTTTCAGTCTGTGACTCCCTCTCTCTCTGACCCTCCCCTGCTCACGCTCTCTCTCTCTCTCCTAGAAATAAATAAAACATTAAAAAAAAAAAAAGATTAAACAGATAGAACATGGAAATCCCAAATCTGGAACCCAACTCTGCTGCTGTGAGCCCAGTGCTTTCATGGTTCTAGATGCCTCCCTCCCAGGGGCCATGGATTTGGGCTTTTGCTAAGATGGAGACGGTCCCCCAAAGGGTTAAAGATCCATGACCTCAAAGCTCCCTTCCTTTTTCTGATGGCCCCTTCCACGTGGGAGGTCACAGGAGCATCAGGAAGCCAAAGCTGGGGGTGGAATGAACCCCCGCTTCAGATCAGAGTCAGGAGGTCAGCGCTCTTCTCCAACTCCAAGCCATCTCTCCTGTGACACTGAGCAGGTCACTGCCCTTCTCAGAGTCTTGGGGTCCTTTTCTACTGTGGGGAGCCATAGCCTGCTCCCTGTCTACTTCCTGGGTATGATGAGACTCAAAGTAACAAGTGACATTAGAAGTGCTTTGGGGGGCGCCTGGGTGGCTCAGTCGGTTAAACGTCTGACTCTTGGTCTCGGCTCAGGTCACGATCTCATGGTTTTGGGAGTTCAAGCTCCGTGTCTGGCTCTGCACTGGCAGCTTGGAGCCTACTTGGGATTCTCTCTCCTTCTCTCTCTCTCTCTCTGCTCTTCCCTTGATCTCAAAATAAATAAATAAATTTTTAAAATTTAAAATTAAAAACAAAAAAAAAAGAAACACTTTGAGAGTATTAAAAGCACAGTAACAAATGATGCCAGGTGTGATTCTGAACATCTTCATACAAAAAATGAGATCTTCTTTCTCATTGTTATGTTTCATGCATTCACTCAGTGCTGGAAAAAATGTTTATAGACTACATTTATATATATTGTTTTATAGACTACATTTGCCCCAGACACTGCAAAAGCACTGAGGACCCAAGGAAATCTCCAGGCTTTGAGGAATTCAAAGGGAGAAGAGACAGATCTAAACAAAGAATTATGGCATATAGACGTGAGGACTTTATTTTTTATTCTCTTAACTTTTTTTAATGTTTTATTTATTTCTGAGAGAGAGAGCGAGAGAGCAGGGGAGGGTCAGAGAGAGAGGGAGACACAGAATCTGAAACAGACTCCAGGCTCTGAGCTAGCTGTCAGCACAGAGCCCGACGTGGGGCTTGAACCCACGAACCGTGAGATCATGACCTGAGCCGAAGTCGGATGCTTAACCGACTGAGCCACCCATTTGACCCTTATTTTTATTTACTTATTTTGAGAGAGAGATAGACAGAGTATGGGCCGGGGAGGGGCAGAGAGACGGGGAGACAGAATCTGAAGCAGGTTCTGACTCAGGGCTCAAACTCACCAGCGTGAGACCACGACCTTGAGCGGAAGTTGGATGCTCAACCAACCGAGCCACCCAGGCGCCTCCCAACACACAAAGACTCTAAAATGATGTCCACAGTTGAGGAGCCTCTCATTGAGGGGCCCTGAGCAGCTGTGGAATCCAGCAAGGGGTGTGGCGAGCAACATTTGGAACCAGGGGAGGCCCGACAGAAGGAAGATGAGCAGGAGGGTGACAGGGAGTGTGTGGAGGGGGAGGGGCAGTGGAAAGAACCCGGATGACCGTGGGAGCGTGTGTGAGTAGTTTAGCACGAGAGAGCCAGGGCTGTTGGAGGAAGTGTGGTAGCTGTTTCTTATTGTTGCAGTGGAGCCTAGGGGTCCCCCCGGAGTTGCAGACTCTGGGGCATGTTCAGCTGTGTATGTGTGTGTAGTGGGTTGCCTTTCCGGGTTACAAGAAGCCCATGTCGATGAAATTCAGTGACGGAGCTTTGTTACGAGGTTCCACTGGAAGAAGAGGGGTTTGGGGGTTGCTGTTTTACACTGTCTCAGCTACTAGACCTGCCCAGGAACCCTAGCTTCCAAGTCAGGGCGGTGCTGTTCAGGTTACAGCCTGAGCTGCAGGGTCCCATGTGCACCTAGTGTTGGCGGTTCCTAAGAGGTGGTGTCGCTGGTCTGCCCCAACGGGCATAACTCGCCCCCTTACACAGGGCTTTCAGCCAAGCCACCATGGCAGGAGCTGGTTTCCATTGGGCCCAGCATATACTGGCCCATCCTATTCCAGGTCCAAACAAGATGGCTTTTGGTCGCAATCCTCTATCACCTTGTACAGAGAGAGCTCCTCAGGACACCTTCCTCAGATAGGGCTGTGAATAAGGCAGGTAACTTAGCTCTCTAGGACTCATCTTGTGGATGGCATTTAATCTGTATTGACTGTGCTATTTCTTTTTTTTTCTTTATTTTTAAAAAATGTTTTATTTATTTTTGAGAGAGGGGGAGAGAGAGAGACAGAGTATACACAGGGAAGGGGCAGAGAGAGTCGGAGACACAGAATCAGAAGCAGGCTCCAGACTCCGAGCTGTCAGCACAGAGCCCAATGTGGGGCTTGAACCCACAGACCGCAAGATCATGACCTGAGCAGAAGTCAGACGTTCAACTAACTGAGCCACCAAGGCGCCTCACAACTGTGCTATTTCTTTACTGAGCCCCTTCCAGTGGGGACATTAGGGTCCAAAGTTACCATTTCATGATTTTTTTTCCCTTTAATTTATCCCGATCTTGACCCAGTTTCCCCTATGGAGAGCTGTGTGGATTTCTCCCTTGGACACAGGGTGTTGGAGCTGAGGAGGAAGCTTTAGAGATCACAGTCCAACTTACTTCACAGATGGAGAGAGTGGGGCTCAGAAGAGGCAATAGACTTGCTCAGAGTTGCACAGCAAGTTGGCTGCAGGGCTAGGCCCAGAACCAGGTCTTCTGACTCGAGTCTGATTTTTTTGGCTGGCATATAAAGGTGCTTCCGTGCTACTGAAGTGTTCATGAACCCATCTGCCTCGTACAAGGCAATATGCCATATCCTGGGAAGAGACAGCCATATAATCCCTGTCCTCCAGGAAGTTCACAGGCAGGCTAGCAGGGCACAAATAGAAAAAGATAGCTGTCTGATTTAAAATGGCCCTGGGGGAAGCCAATAGAGTTAGGTAAATTTTACTATGTCCAAGGGAGAGATCTGGAAAGCTCTGAGTACCTGCCTAACCCTCCATGAGCTTCTGAGAGAGTGATCGTCAAGATGTTTTTGCTTAAAAAGAAAAAAAAAAGGTTTCAGTCTTGTGAGAACCAGACAGGCCACAGCAGGGCTTCTGGACCAGCCACAGGCTAGCAGAGCGGCGAGGAGCCTGAGGGAATGAAAGGGAGTAAGACTGCGGGCCTTATTACCAGTGAACCTGCTCCTTAAGCCATCCGTTCTTGCAGACCCATACTAGCAGCCCAGAGCAGCTAGGGAGCAGGACAGGGGTCTCTGAAACACAGATCACCGGTGATCATAAGGCCACTGGGCAGGAGGCTGTGTGTCTTTCCTCTCTCTAAGTGGGAGAGGTTTTGTAAAGGACGCATGGAGTATTCTTTCTGGCTGGCCCAGTGTCCTTCGCACGCAATGGCTATGGGATGCTGCTCTCAGAGGCTCCTGGGAGTGCCAATGGATTGGCTTGCAGAACGACAAGTTAAAACCCTGCTCCAAGGTAAGCTCCAGAGCCTGGACCCTGGCAAATTAGTCTTTTGGCCTGGTTGCCATGGAGACAGACAGGCAGCAGCTGCGCTGGGAAAGGGACCCGCAGCCTCACCACCATCTAGGATTCTGAGACAGCCATGGAGGGGGAGGGGGCACGACACCACCCTTTCTTCCCCAGATACAGAGGCTCCTGTGTGCCCCCGCCGCGCCCAGACTCACAGGATCTGGTGAGTTGTCACGGTCATAAAAGGAGACAAGGCGGTGCTGGCTCTTGAAACCCCGTTTTTCTGGCTTCTAGGCCAGTGCCCTCCTGCTGCACCATAATTGTCTCCTGCTCAGCTTTTGAGGCAAACACATCTTCCAGTGCTGAGCTCCTGGGCCCTGGAGGGTTCCCAAGCTCCCTCCTTGGAGGGGATAAGTCATCAGAGGTAAAGCCCAGAGTGGTGGCCACCAGAGGCCGATTGGGCCCCATGCTCTGTCGCAGTCTCTCTGCAAAACCTGGCAGAGGCCGTGTGGGGATGTGACCAGCCATTGTCTGGGAAAGGGGCTTGAAGCTGAGCCTAGAGGGAACTCGGCAGATGATGGGGTTTATTGTTCCCTCATCTGATGCTACACTGAAATCATTAATTTGTGGCTTCCAGCCCTGGCCCTCCCTGCCCTGGTGGAAACAGTCCTCAGCTCTCCCTTCTTATGGGTTATCTCTGGAAATTGAAGGTGGGAGAGGAGGGGCCTGGGATCCAGGTCACCTGAGTCCACTTTCTCAGCAGAGCTGCCAGAAGGCTGTGTCTCGGCGGCATCTCCGTTTCCTCCTCTTTGGTAAGAGGAGAAAGGAGCAGGGTATTGTCTGGGGCTTTGAGCGCCTGGGCGGTGCATGTGACCGGGCTGGTTACCTAAGAGAGCCGAGCCCTAGAACAGGGACAGCGGAGCTGGAGAAATCCAGAGGCTACTGCCGATCAGACAGGACTTTGGATGTTGCTGGTCTAATTGTGAAGGTAGCTCGTGTGTGGGTGTAAAGGAAAAATCAGTACCTACAGTATATAAAGTCAATTGAGAAAATTACCCATCACTTCAAGCCCAGATACGTCATTCCCGCTGAAAACTGCTGGTGATTTTATTATGTATCTTTTTAGAGTTTTCTCGATGTATATTACTTCCCCCCTATATTATGTTTTAATTACACAAATGATACCAGAATATACGTTTATAAAAGACACAAAGGCCGCAGACAATGTAGAGTCCAAAGTATATTCCCTTCCCCAAAGACAACTGTTGGTAAACTGTAACATCCTCCATACACTTATGTACAAACACACAGTTTCAGCTTTTCTTTCTTTTGCAAAAATGCAGTCATGGCACCCATAATCTTCTGCAAGTTGCCTTTTCTGCTACAATAATATGTGACCTGTAGATATTTCCACGTTGGTTTTCCTACCCCGTTCTCCATAACGGCTGCTTCATACTCTCCATCATGGATCTCCTGTGCTTATTAAGTGGTTTCCTCCGATAGACACTCGAGGTGTTTCTAATCTTTTGTTATTCATTTTATGCTTTGGGCATTTGTGTACCTATCGATGTAGGTTTACTTCTCGAGGTAGAATTGCCAGTTTAACATGTTTGTATATCTTTAATTTTTCTAAATACTGTGGAAATTTATTTCTAAGGTTTTTTTTAAATTATCCAAGGTATGAAAGCTCATTGCAAAACAAAGTGGAAAAGTATAGAAAGCCACATTAGGGAGAAAACGTCACTCACCATCCCTCGACACATTTGCCATAATTGCCTACTTTTTGTCGTTTGCCTCCAATTGTTTTCTACGTCTTCCTATTGTTACAGTGACCAGATCATACTGCAGGGATGATTTTCTCTCCAGCTTTTTTATTTTTACCTAACGTTTTAAACATTCTCCCGTGTCACTAACATATTTTTGTAAGCATCCTTTTCTTATGATTTCATGATATACATTACATGTACATACCATCATTTTCTTAGCTATTCTTCTATTGTTGGGCGTTTCAGTTGCCTACATACTTTTTCACTAGAACACTTCAGTGAATATCTTTTTGTATAATCTTTGAAATCCTATAATTTCCTTAAGCTAGATTCCCAAAAGGAGAATGCGTCTAGAGGAAGGGTGTTAGTGAATCTATTTTTAAGTGGAACTTGGAACTGCTAATATACATACATGGAACAAAAGTCCAAAGGTACTATAAGTTAGACAATGAAAAAAATGTCTTTATTCTACTTGGTGCCCCAGCTGGGGTGTCCCCCCAGCAAAGTAACACTATTACCTGGTTTGTTGTGTATCTTTCTTAGGAAAAAAAAATATGCATCTACATAGACACACCTATACATACACATGTATGCACAAATGTATACATACATATATATTCCTTTTTTTCCACTTATAAATAGTAGCATATCAGATGCATACTTTTGTACTTTTCTTTCTTCATTTACTATTTCCTTTTTTGTTTGTTTTATTTATTTCTGAGACAGAGAGAGAGAGACAGCATGAGCAAGGGAGGGTCAGAGAGAGAGGGAGACACAGAATCTGAAGCAGGCTCCAGGCTCTGAGCTAGCTGTCAGCACAGAGCCCGATGTGGGGCTCAAACCCACAAACCGTGATGTCATGACCTGAGCCAAAGTTGGACGCTTAACCAACTGAGCCACCCAGGCGCCCCTTCATTTACTATTTCTTGATGATTGTTCCATATATAAAAAGGCGAACTGCCTCATTTTCTGAAAATATTGCATAGAATTTCTTTAAATGGATGTGCCACAATTAATTCTATTGAAATGGTTTTAGGTTGGTTCCCAGCTTTTGCTGTCGGAGCTGTGCCATAATGAAGGTCTTTACACATACACCATTTTGACCATGTGCTAGTACATCCATCTGTAGAATAGATTCCTTTGAGTGGAATTTCTGGGTCCCTGGAAGTGTGCATTTTGACATATATCGCCAGCTGGTGCTGTCTCCCTAGAAGGTGCCCATTTCCTCATTAAAGGGCCAGGACAGTTCTTCAAGCTCTTGATTCAAACAGCCAAACTGCTTTCCAGAAACGTGTTACCTGTTTGCTCTCCTGCCAGCCATACTCAGTGCTCCACGCCCTCCGCCCACTGAGTAAAAATAGCGGCTGATGTCTGCAGTGTTTGTGATCAGTTGTCAGTTTTTCAAAAGGCTCAGTGAAAGACGAGCAAGAGTGAGCACATGGTCCATTTTTAAAACTTGTTTAACTGAAGTAGGTGTGTTTATGTGGCAGTTTTTAGGAAACAGTAAAGCACAATGCAATTATGAAGTGACTGTTATTAAAAACATTCTAATTTGCTTGGGGGGAAAAACTTGTTCAGTTAAAACAAATTTTAAAACACAGGACCTGGGAGAATCTCCTAATCCCACTTTTGCCACTCTGTATGTGTGACCTGGGGAAGTTGCTGCTCCCGGAGACTAAGGTCTTAAAGCCGACTGGAGGGGGAGATGGGATAATGCACTCAGTACAGTGCTTGGCATATGACGAGCGATCACAATGATCACAACGTGGTAGCTAAGAAGAAAAGTTTGCTAAGGAAAAAACCCCAGCCCCCCAAGTAATCCCAACTGTGAGAGGAAGGGAGCCTTCCAGGCTCTGAAAAGGAGGCTGGGTGGTGCCAGCTTTGTTCTTTCCCTCCAAGTCTCCCTCTGGTCTTTCGTGCCTGGAAGAGGAAAAAGGGAAATCTGGCCACGGGCCCCTGGGGAGGAACACCTCACACTAGCACTAGCTCTTAAGAGGGGCTGGGATCTGGGACCTCACCCAGGTTGCCCTGGAGTTGCGGGCATCGTCCACTGGGGTCCCTGCCGCAGCCCGATGGGAGCCTGGGAAGTGAGAAGTGCTGACCCGGCTTTGCATTTCTTACTTCGAGCTAACCGGTGGCTGCCTGTGCCTCCCGGGGTCTCAGAGCGGCCCCAGGGGGCGCGGCTGTGTGCTCGATGGCTCGGAGGTCCTTGGGACTCGTCGTTACTGGCGTTCTCTGCAGCGCTCGCTCCCTTCCAGCCACTCAGGCGCGGGCTGCAGAGGCCGGCCAGTGCCAGCCCACCCTTGAGGTGCTGCAAGTGGCAGGGAGGGGTCGCCGGGGCTCGTGCTGGGCGCCGGGTGCCGCGTGCCTCCGCGGTCTGCTGGGCGAGCCCGGGATGCAGGGCTGCCTTTGGGGGCTCCGCACCTGCACAGGTCTGGGAGGCTTGGCCGAGCAGGGCTGCTGCTCTGAAAAATCAGCTGCTAGAGACGCCATTTCTGTCCCCACCCTTGTCTGGGCTGGAAGAGCCAATCACTGTCGTGGTGCGGCGCTGCAGGTAGAAACTTCCCCGGGTGGGAGAACAGATCGGTGCAGCACAGCGAAGCCATTTTCTGGGAGGATCTGGAGTCATTTCCACTCACAATATAATCGCCATGCTGGAGCATTTTAGCCATTCCCTCCCCACCCGTCTCCTTATACTGTAGCCTGTCCTGGGTTTTCCCGGGAGACGTGACAGTGAGGATACTGTGTGGTGCAAAGATTGAGCTCCGAGGAACCAGGGGCCAGCCATGTGGGGTTCTGTCTTGGCCCTGAACCCTTACCTGCAATGTGACCATAAGAAAGCAATACAGCCGGAGGCCTGTCTTCTCACCCATAAACATGCAATGAAGGAATGAAGGAATAAAGTTAGACCGTGTCAAGAACTGGTGAGGCTGTGGGGAAGCAGGTTTATACGCTGTACCCTGACAATTCTGTTTCTTGGTTTCTACCCTGGAGAAATACTTCCAAGGGGTGTTCAAGCAAGCTGTCCATTGCAGGATTCTAGCTAATAACAAAGCACTGAAAACCATTCAATGGCCATCAATAGGGAAAGTATAAATAAAATAGTCTATTTTCATAATCGGCCACTAGATTGCATTTGGAAGGAATAAATTGGATCTATAGATGCAAGGACACGGACAGAGATCGAAGAATCTTAAGGCAGAAAGTTGTAGAATAATGCATACAACATAATAGCATTTTGCAACGTATCAAACAGAACTGTGGAATATTCAAACATATATAATGCTTTTTTTTTTTTTAATGAAAAGATACACACCCAACTCAAAAGAGTGGCTTTCTCTGGGGAGAGGAACAGGGAGCTGGGATAGCCAAGGGAGGTGAAAGGGCACTTTTGCTTTCCTGGTAACATTCTAATTTTTCCTTAAAGAAAACCAACAACAACAGTGCATTCCTATATTGCCTAAGGAATTTAAAACTATATAGTCATAAAGAAAACACTGGAAACAAATACGTCAAAATGGAAACAATGGTTAATTCCAGGTGATGGGGAATGCAGTAATTTTGGGGGTTTGTTTTAGCTTTCAAAATGCAGGGAAGGGGTTCAAGAATGACTTTGTGACCCCTCAAACCCCTCAAGTCAGAGAGCCGCGGTCTTGTGATTCTAGATCAGCATCCCTAAAGTCTTGGCCCCACCCTGAAGAGTTTTCAGGGGCTCTGGTGCTTCCGCCACACCCATTCTCCAGGCCTGAAGGCTGGAGTCAGGGCAGAACACCGTATGGGGCTTACTCTCTCTTCTGGCCATTTTGTTGCCCTGTTTCCTCTAGAGGAAGATACTCCCTCAAAGCCCTCAGAAGGAGCCAACACTGCCATCACCTGATTCCAGACTTCTAGCTCCCAGGACTGTGAGACTGTCATTTAAGCCAGCACCCAGTTGGTTGGCTCTTTGGTAAGGCAGGTACTCCAGGGAAGGGTAGACCCCACCCATCCTGCTTGGCCAGAGGCTGCACTCTCCAGGGACCTGAGCTGGCAGGTGCCCATGTGCGGAGAAGATTTGAGGTGGGGGCAGGAGGGAGACCAAGGAAGAGGAGGCTGGTGTGGTAATCCAGTGGAGTGGTGGGGTTGGCCAAAGCCCGGCACTGCCGATACTTACTAATCGGCAGTGCTGATACTTACTAATTGATGCGAGGGCTTAGCAATAAGCCAGTGAAGGTCTATAAATCAACCCGAGCTCCAGTAACACATTAGCTTGTCTTCTCCTTGTGTATTTTCTCTCGCACAGCATCCCACCCTCCTCCTGACGCCTCAGCCACCCCCACCTTCTGGGCTTGAATTCTACTCGGTCTTTACTTTCACCCGCCTTCCAGTGGGTGTGATTTCAGCAGGCTTGGTTTCAACTTCCTGTGACAGCTGTAACCTCTGTTCTCACTGAATTGCTAAGAATGCTGAATAAATGCCAGCTGCTTGGAAGTCTTGTAAGTAACCGGGAACATGTTCCCATGCCAGGCCATGGAGAAATGGCCTATGAAATGGTCCAGAAATTTAATGAATTAAAAGTAACGAGTAACTGCCCTCTGTCTTTAGGCCTATAAATGCCCATTCAAGAAAAACACTAGATCTGGGCGCCCGCGTGGCTCAGTCGGTTAGGCTTCCGACTTGGTGTTGTAGTATTATAGAGTTGTACTGGTGTTAACGTTTTAGTTTGGATAAATGCTCTGTGATTATGTAAGATGTTAATGTTAGAGCAAGCTGGCTGAGGGGTAAATGAGAACTCTGTGTATTTATTATCTTTCTGAAAACTCTCTGGAAATCTGAAATGATTTCAAAAGTAGAGCTTAGGGGCACCTGGGTGGCTCAGTCAGTTAAGCATATGACTCTTGATTTCAGCTCAGATCATTATCTCACGGTTCTTGCGATCTGAGCTGTCAGCACAGAGCCTTCTTGGGATTCTCTCTCTTCTTCTTTCTCTCTGCCCCTGCCCTGGACTTACATGTATGCGCTCTCTCTCTTTCTCTCTCTCTTAAAACCTTAACTGGGGTGCCTGGGTGGCTCAGTCGGTTAAGCATCCCACTTCGGCTCGGGTCATGATCTCATGGTTGGTGAATTTGAGCCCTGTGTCGGGCTCTGTGCTGACAGCTCAGAGCCTGGAGCCTGCTTCAGATTCTGTGTCTCCCTCTCTCTCTGACCCTCCTCTGCTTGCACTTTGTCTCTCTCTCTCTCAAAAATAAATAAACATTAAAAAGATTGAATAAAAAAAGTAAAAACTTAAAACCAAAACAAATATTTTTTAATGTCCCTGGGATGGTACTTTTTGAATCACAAGACTCTAGACTCCAGGCTATAGTCTCAGTTACACTGTCTGATAATCAGCCCTGAGTATTTTTTTTTTAACATTAAAAAATTTTTTTTGAAAAGTATTTATTTTTATTTTTGAGAGAGAGCATGAGCTGGGGAGGAGGCAGTGGGAGAAAGAGAGAAAGAGAGAAAGAGAGAGGGAGAGAGAGAGAGAGAGAGAGAGAGAATCCTAAGCAGGCTCCACACTCAGCACAGAGCCCTGCATGGGGCTCGATCCCATAACCCTGGATCATGACCTGAGTTGAAATCAAGAGTTGGACATTCAACCAACGGAGCCACCCAGGTGCCCCCTGAAGTGTTGTTTAGTGGTCAAAAAGACTTCAGCCCAAAGAGTCAATATTTGCTGAGTGTCTATTCATGGCACTATCGGGATACCAAGAAAAAGTCGTATATAATCCTGCCCGCAAGGAACTCATTCTCTAGTGAGGAGGACAAAGATGTGTATGGATAGACTCAATACCAGGCATAATATGTGTGAGTCAGAGAGATTAATCAAGACTTTGAAGGTAGAGAGAATTTCAATAGGGACAGAAGCCAAGGGATTCAAGGCTGAAGGTTAATGATAACAGGTGTATAATTTTCATGGAGCTGGGGAAATAGTCCAATAAAGCTGAGATTTGGAAGGGGGGTGTGGTAGGGTAGAGGTCTCAGAGACATGGGGGTACATAAGATCAGTAAGGAGGACAAAATTCTGTTTTAAAAATAAAATTGTTTTATGTTAATAAAATAGTGGATGTTCACTTTAAGAAGTTTGGAAATTCCAGAATAGTATAAAGAAGAAAACTAAACTCAACTGTTATTTTACCCTCCAAATAAATATCTTGGTGCATTTTATTTTGCTCCCACCTGAGTTCATATTGTGCACACAGTTGGGTAGCCTTGGCTTGTTTGCTTCATTAGCATAATATCACCAGGAGCCTTTCCTCAACTCATTAAAGAAGGTTCTTAAAGCATGAGGGGGGTCCACCTTCCTCCTAATGCAAGAATCCTTCTTGCATTCCCAGCAGCTGACTGACAAATCTTCGTCTGGATACTTCTCATAGCAAGAATCTCATTAATTCTTACAAGGTCCATTCTGTTGTTAGCTAAGTCCTTCCATACACCTTAATTGTGATACACTCTAACCATCCTTTTTGCAGATGACAGAGCTTCAGATGCATCAAGAACCAAAGAGTCTCAGAATTTAATTGATCTTGAGATGGATTGCAGTAACCTCGTGGAGGGTCTCAAATTCCATGCCGACAATGACCCTTGGACGATAAATCTAAGGGAGTCATCAAAAAAATTTTTTTTAGACTTCAGGAATTTTTATGTTTCTTCTATGATGTGCCTCAAAGTTTTTTTTTTTTTAATTTTATAAATGTTTATTCATGAGATCATGACCTGAGCCGAAATCAGATGCTTAACCAACTGAACCTCCCAGGCGCCAAATGTGCCCCAAAGTTTAATTTATCGAATTTTTTAAAAACTATTTTTATTTATTTCTAGGAGAGAGAGAGACAGTGTGAGCAGGGGAAGGTCAGAGAGAGAGGGAGATACAGACTTGGAAATAGGCTCCAGGCTCTGAGCTGGCAGTCAGCACAGAGCCCGACGCGGGGCCCAAACCCACCAACCACGAGATCATGACCTAAGCGAAAGTCGGACGCTTAACAGACTAAGCCACCCAGGCGCCCCCATCGAATATTTTCAAGCAGAAAAGTGGCATGATCAGAGCCATGCTTGATGATTAAAACTGCAGCCATCACTTATTGAGGGTTTATTATGCATCCGACACATGCTAGGAACTTTACAGTTAGCTTTTCAGGTGGTGGTTCCTGAGAACAACCCTGTGAAGTTGGGGCATTCTCCCCATTTCACAGATGATGAAACACAGGCCTAAAAAGGGAAAAGTCATCTCCCAAGCTCACACAAGTAGTAACTCACCAGTGACCTGCAGCATCATTTAAAGCACCAGAGTAAAAAAAAAAAAAA
>NW_027532008.1:3700100-3708134 GCF_008692635.1 Crocuta crocuta
AAAAAAAAAAAAAAATTAAAAAAAAAAAATAAAGCACCAGAGTCAAATTCCTGCTGTGACATAAATTAGCCGTGTCACCTTGGGCAAATGTCTAAACTTCTCTGGCCCTTTCTCCTCAGTCTGTCAAGTACCAGAGTTAGCCAGCTACAACAGTTTAGAGTGATGGCTAAAAGCATAGACTCGGAACCAGGCTTCAAAGACTCTACATTTCCGGGTAGCCTAGGTGGACACGTGATTTATTCCTTTTTTAAAAAAAATGTTTATTATTGAGACAGAGAGAAACAGAGCACAAGTGAGGAAGGGGCAGAGAGAGAAGGAGACACAGAATCCGAAGCAGGCTCCAGGCTCTGAGCAGTCAGCACAGAACCCCACGCGGGGCTTGAACCCACAAACCATGAGATCATGACCTGAGCCAAAGTCGGACGCTTAGCTGACTGAGCCACCCAGGCGCCCCAGTGGACACGTGGTTTAATCTCTGCAGGCCTACTGCTAACATCTGCCCAAGGCAGGGTATAAAGGAAAAGCCCACATACCTTAGGTCTAAGTATTTAAGAGTTATCAAGTATTTTTTTTTAATACGTGTTTTATCCTCTCACCTTGACAAATATACCTCCGTAATAATCTAGAAGTCCAGGGTTTGAGTTGAGAATTCTTGGATTCCTTGGAGTTCCAGGTCAGAGTGTAACAGAGTCAGCCCCCTTCGCTTCCTTTTTCTGGCTCCTCTTCCTGGCCCTTATGCCCAGGTTCTGTTCATACCTCTCCCAGTAGTCAGTCCTGCACTCTGGCTGGGAAGTTAGCCCTTGGGAAGATGAACCAGGAAAGGGGCTGGTGGAGATGCTGAAAGTGGCCATTTAGAAAGGGAATTCTAGATTCCTGGATGCTCAGATGTGGCTTAGAAGGTATGCCCGTTAGAAGGCTCCAGGTGCGCTCATACCTTGGCCCCAGGGGACTGCTTGCCTGTGAGAAGGGGCGCAGCTGGAGGGTCAGAGTGCAGCCTTTGAACATACAAGGCCTAGGACAAGGACCCTGTCTGATTTGTCTAAGGAAGATACAGTCTCTCTGTGCCTCAGTTTCCTTTAGGGTGACCAGCTCATCTGGGTTTGCCTGGGACTTTTCTGCTTTTAGCACTGATAAGTCCTGTATCCCAGAAAAACTGTTCCGTCCTAGGCAAACTGGGACAGTCAGTCACCCTTGTTTCCTCAGCTTTATAGTTAGTCTAATAATATTTCATAAGACTGATATGAGGATTAAATGAATTGTCGCATGGGGAGTGTTTAGACCAGTGTCTGATTCATGGGAAGCGTTCTATAAGTAGGTAAGCTATTATCAGTTTTCCAATTATTTTTATTGTAATAAAATACACATAACATAAAATTTGCCATCTTAACCATTTTTAAGTTTTCAATTCAGTGATATTAAATACATCCATAACGTGCAGCCACCATCTCCATCCATCTCCCTAACTCTTTTCACCTTGTAAAACTGAAACTCTGTCCCCAGTAAACACTAATAGTCCCTCGTCCCTCTTCCCTGGAGACCCCAGCAACCATCATTCTACTTTCTATATCTCTATGATTTAAAAAAAATTTTTTTTAACATTTATTTATTATTGAGAGACAGAGACAGAGCATGTACTGGGGAGGGGCAGAGAAAGGGGGGAGACACTGGATCCAAAGCAGGCTCCAGGCTCTGAGCTGTCAGCACAGAGCCTGACGCAGGGCTCAAACTCACGAACCGCAAGATCATGACTAGAGCTGAAGTCGGATGCTTAACCTACTGAGCCACCCAGGCGCCCCTATATCTCTATGATTTTGACTCCTCTGAGTTTCTCATAAAACTGGACTCATGCAGTATTTGTCTTTTTGTGACTGGTTTATTTCACTTCGCTTAAGAGCCTCAAGGTCCAAGCATGTCGCAGAGTGTGCCAGAATTTCCTCTTCCTTTTTTAAGGCTGAATAATATTCCATTATACAGATAGACCACATTTTGCTCATTTCTGTACCCGTAAATGGATATTTGAGTTTTGCTTTCATGTTTTAGCTATTGTGAAAAACACTGTTGTGAACATGGGTGTACAAATATCCCTTCAAACCCTTACGGTATGGAATCTCCATACTGTTTTCCTCAGTGGCCAAACCATCTGCCATTCCCACCAATAGTGTACAAGGGTCCAGTTTTTCCACATCCTCTCTGACGCTTGTTATTTTCTGCTTGTTTGTTTTTTAACAGTAGCCATCCTAATGGATGTGAGGTGGTATCTCATTGTGGTTTTGATTTTCTCTCCCCTAATGATCAGTAACATTGAATATCTTTTCATATGCTTGTTGGCCATTTGTATGTCTTCTTTGGAGAAATGTCTATTTAAGGCCCAAATTGCCCATATTTGGGTTAGGTTGTTTGTTTTTTCATTGTTGAGTTCTAGGAGTTCTCTCTGTATACTGGATATGAATCCCTTATGAGATCTATAATTTGCAATTATTTCCTCCAGTTCTGTGGGTTGCCTTTTTACTCTGTTGATATTCTTTTGCTGCACAAAATTTTAAATTTTCATGAAGTCCAATTTTTTTTTTTGCTGTCTGTCCCTTTTTAAGAAATCATTGCCAAATCCAATGTCATGAAGCTTTTTCCTCTGCGTTTTCTTCTAAGAGTTTTGTAGTTTTAGGTCTTATATTGAGATCCATTTTGAGTTGATTGTTGTATATGGTGTGAGGTAAGGGTCCAGCTTCATTCCTTTGCATGTGGATCTCCAGTTTTCCCAGCACCATTTGTTAAAAAGACTGTCCTTTCCCCATTGAATGAGTCTTGGCATCCTTGCCAAAAGTCATTTGACCATATATGCAAGAGTTTATTTCTAGACTGTCTATTCTGTTTCATTAGTCTATATGTCTGTCTTTATGCCAATACCACTGTTTTGATTCCTGTAGCTTTATAGTAAGTTAATGAAATTAGGCATTGTGAGTGCTGTAGGTTTGTTGTTCTTTGAACTATTATCATTTTAAAAGTTCCATTCAACTAGAAAATAGGAAGATTCCCTAATTGGAGGCTCGGGTGAGAAAAAGGGAAGAGTTGAATCTGACCGAAGTTTTAAATGTGGAGGGTAAGTGTCTGGCAAAGCCACTAACTAACTGGAAAACCATAAGTTTCTTCCTCATTCTAGAAGATAGAGTGAGAAAACTGACAGGGACAGTGATACATCTTGGCCATTCTACCCACACATTTAATATGGGTGCACTTTACCACATCTCATTGACTCAAAAATGCCATTGATGGGGCGCCTGGTTGGCTTGGTTGGTGGATCATGTGACTCTCAATCTTGGGGTTGTGAGTTTGAGCCCCCCGTTGGGTACAGAGCCTATTTCTTAAAATGCCATTGGTTTTTAAGACACCATTATTTTATGTCCCACTAAGAAAATATGCTATCAGGAATTATTGACCATGAGGCACAACCAATTTCAGAGATACAAGAATGAGAGGGGAAGAAAAAAAGTTTTTGAATTAATTTAAAAAGATACATGCCAGGCATTGTGTCAGGCATCGCGGGAGAGGAGTGGGATACCGCCCAGAAAAAAAGATTGTCTTCAAAAAGCTTCCAGTCTTATAGTGACACCTGCGGACACTTCTAACACAAGACCGACTGGGATGGGTACCACCGCGCAGGCACCAGAGCTGTTCTGAGATCAGCTGCTGCTTGTCAAGTATTTATAGGAGTTATTAATATAGACAGAATTGACAGTCACGTCTTTCTTGGGATTTCTAGTCCACCCCCTCCTTTTCCCTGATGCCTGAAATTTCTAGGGACAAACCCTTTCAAACCACTTTTGAATGAATGGAAACAATGAATTAAACCATCACATGGTGAGTGTTGAACTAGCATAACTCCCCTGGAAGGGAATTCAGCGCTCTCCAGATTACAAAAGCGTTTGCCCTTTGCCCTTGCGATACCACTCTAGGAATATGTCTTGCGGATATACTCATGCATGTGGGAAATGCCCTATATACCAGGTTACTCATGACAGCAGTGTTTGAAACAGCCAATAATTGGGAATAACCTAAAAGCCACGGATAGGGCACAGGTTATCTAGATGATGGAACATTCATACAGGGGATCCCAGATCAAGAAAATGCTTCATGTACCAACAGGGACAAGATCCCTGCCGTGTATTGTTAAGAGAAAAAATGCTAAGTGCAGAACAGTTACAGTTGACTCCCGTTTGCATTATAAAGGGGGAATAAGAATACACATCTACAAAGTTGCTGAAGAGACTCTTGAATACACAGGAAACTGACAACAGTGGTTACGGTTGGGGAGGGTTGGTGAATTTGGCAGTTGGGGACAGAGAAGGGAGGACTTTTTTTAACTTTATTTCTAAACTATATGAATGGTAATTCAAAATGTGAAATTAACTGAATTAAAAAAATTTTTTTTAATGTTTATTTATTATTTTTGAGTGAGAGACAGACAGAGCGTGAGCGGGGGAGGAGCAGAGAGAAAGGGAGACAGAATGGGAAGCAAGCTCCAGGCTCCAAGCTGTCAGCACAGAGCCCGACGCGGGGCTTGAACCCATGAACCTCGAGATCATGACGCAAGCCAAAGTCAGATGCTTAAGCGACTGAGCCACCCAGGTGCCCCTAATTGAATTTTTTAAAACACCACATATGAAGAGTTAACCAGTGACTATGATTTGCACCAAAGGGTGGGAATTCATTCATTCATTCATTCATTCATTCATTCATTCATTCTTCATTCACTCATTCCATAACCTTTCATAATCAAGAAATTTCTCTAGCAATAATACTTAACATGTGCCAGGCATCATGCTAAATGCTCTCACATTATTTCACTCAGTCCTCACCCTATATGGTGCAGGTGTCTAGCATTACAGAAGAGGAAACTGAAGATGACAGAGACTGTTCTTGCCCACAGCCAACTGTGAGCATCCAGGTCCCACCATCCTGGGCCAGGCCCAGTTCTGTGCACAAGGGATGACAAGACAAAGGCACAACCCTGCCCTCTCGGTCTCGATAGTCTAATGAGGGAGACAGGCATGTCAAATGGCAGATTCACAGACAGGGCTTGGACAGGGAAGGGAGTGTTAGAGCACAGTGCCTACGGATTAGGGGACAAAGGGAACAGAAAGGTTGGGGACAAGGAGAAAACCTCTCCTACAACGCCCTTTTGCCAAGGACAGGCCCCGCAAGCTGCGCTGGAACCCGACGGCGCCCAAGTGAGAAGCAACCTCTGTAGCCTCAGCACCAACAATGAACAAAGGCTGCGGTGCTCTGTAAGAACAGAGGAGATCTGACAACAGCCCGGCTCATTTGATCAGTGTAGACATCCCTTCCAGACTTTGAAGCATGAAGTGCTCTCCTTTAGCTGTCTACGCAGATCAAATAAGCTGGATGGCTGCCATATCTCAACTGCACTTTCTGCTAATCCATAGTCACAGCCAGCTCCACAGCAATCCGACCAAACCATCTGAGCAGAGGCAAAAATAATTCTCACGGGCAAAGGCAGAGAGCTCCAAGATGAGAACATTAACCCCTTGTTGCCGCTTCAGGAGGGAGTGGCTTCTGAAGTTAGTTTTAGCAAGCTTGCAAGAAAGGAACTTCAGCCCCTCTCCAAAGTGAAGGGGCAAAGCTGTTTTCTCTTCTTAGGGTTGAAAGCCCTTCCTATTTCGGGCTCAGGTATGAACACCCATAGGAGTTGATAATTAACAGCTGTAGTCTGTCTCTGAGAAAAGCAGCCCCACCTAAGAAAGAAACAGGTATCATCTCACCACACAAACACCTTTTTATTCACAGGATCATTAAAGGGACAACTGCCCCCCCCCGTCCTCAAGCTGTAGTGAGGAGCTCAGGAAATCCTTGCCACAGAGACCATGGCAGGGCTAGGCATCTAACAACAAACCCACAAGCTGAGTAGCATCGTTAAAAAAGATTAAAAATCTACATGAATTCTAACATCTTCGTTCCTAGCTGTGGTTTCCATGGAAATAGACATCTGCTCTAGGGAAAAAGCAAAGGTGGGGGGAAGCGGTATAAGTGCTTTAAAATAATCCGTGTTTTGAAAGATTTTTTTTCCCTGTCACAACATCAATAGTCAGAAGCGTGAGATTTTTGCATGGCAGTTTCTTATATTAAAAGAAAAAAATGCATCAAATGGGTGGGACCTTCCTCTGCAAACCTCCAGTTTGAGTACAAAGACTTCATGATAAAGGCTGGTACCAGGGGATAATAGACCTCTTGGCCTTGGGTTCTGTGCTCATTTGTGTTACCTGCCAATCTGTCACTTTTCAGTGAGATCTTATCCCCACCCCTCTCCAGCCTTTCTAACGATTTCTGAGATTTCACTCAGAAAACTGACAGATGGAAACACCTGGCTGTTTCGTGGCTAAGTTTGGTCTGAGAGGGAGAAGCCTTTCAAGGCTTAGAATCTGAATTATTCTTGTCCCTGTTCACATGCTAAGGGAAAACCACTTAGATTGGGGGCGGGGGAAAGGCTGACCCCACACAAGGGCGATTGTTGCAGAAAATGCCACAACAAGCATATTTCAGGCAACAGCGAATCGGTAATTGTTTGCTTTGTGTGGGGTGTCTGCTGCCGGTATGATCTAGTTCTCCTTGTCTCAGGCACCTATTGTATTTATCTCTAGTACATCCCCAGGGACTATCAGGACATGGAGAGTCTTTCAAAATTAGGTCTGTTGTTTCAGCAGGGTTAGTCATATTCCTTTCTTGGTATGGGGAAACTGAACCCATGGATTCATAAAATGAAGGTGTCCTTCTGCCCAGTGAGGATCTCAAAGCAGACACGTTGGTGTTATGACCACCACCGGAACTCCAAAGACACAGCCTTGGTCTGGGCAATGGGAGGAGGGATCTGGAAACCATGTTCATTTTATTTTTCTTCTGGCCTTCTTGCGGGAGGAGGGAGGCCAGTCATGGTAAGATAGCTCGGGTCAATTTCCTTTGTACCTTTGCGGTGCTTCTCATCTAACCAGGCCGGGAGGAGCCGTGACCTTGTGGTTCCCCCTTTTGTTCTGATTCTTTAAAAGGGCCCAGCACTGCACTGGGGAGCACGTGCTCCAAGAACAAAAGCAACACTTAACTGCAGTCTGTGTAGTCTAGAACTGCTTCTTGCTCTTCCTTCCCTATCATCAGGCAAAGGCTAGGCTGAACAGATGGAGTCTGCATTTAAACTAACTGTTAGACCAAAGGAGATCAAATTCCAGAGCGTCACGCCTTTCCGCCACGGTTCTCTGGTCACCAGCTTCAGGACCCGAGCATGGTAGCGAGGACCCACATAGTGAGGAAGGGCCACGCCCAGGACCTCTTAGGGCCGAGTGGGTACGGGATTATGATGATGTCACAATGCAGGTTACATGCGGGTTTTGAAGCAGGACGCCGGGTTGCAGGGGGCCTTACAAGGGCAGAGAGTGGCATTGTCCTGTAACAAGGGCTTGGGCGTCTTAGGTGGCAGCACCGGGCGTGGCACCGGAGGGGACCTTCGCTGTCCGAGTGTTGCCCTTGGGGCGATGCGGGGCACGTGGCTCAACAGAGGCGGAGTCCAGGCGGCCACCCTCTGAGAGGTATGGAGGGACCCGCCCCGCCCGGTCCCGCCCGGCCCCGCCCTTTTCCTAGGGATTGGAGAGCTGGTTCGGACCCAGGCTGGGGGCCACAGTACAGCCCTCTTCCGCGGCCAGACAACCGCCCCGGCCTCCTGCACGCACCGGAGAGACCCCCAAACGCAGCCTACCCCTCGCATTGTCCTTCTACCCGGCCAGCTGGACTACACTTCCCGAGGTGCTTGGGGGTCCCAAGGGGCGGGGCCACTGGGCTGTGGGGGAGGGGTCGGCACGTGCCGAGGCTCTCAGCCAATAGGGAGCCTGGTCTGGAGGTCACGTGCCGCTGTTTGGCGCTTTTGTGCGCGCCCGGGTCTGTTGGTGCTCAGAGTGTGGCCAGGCGGCTCGGATCGAGCAGGTGGGTGCGGGGCTTTGGGAGGAGGCGGCGGGAGGCTAGGGGCCTGGGAGTGGT
>NW_027532008.1:3709554-3742718 GCF_008692635.1 Crocuta crocuta
GGAGTCTCGGCTTTGTCCCCGCTCCCTGGGGGCGCGGCTATCGTGGGGAGGGGGCGCGGTCAGCTGGGCAAGTCCCGGGCGTTAGCCGGGGGTGCAGTCGAGGAGACAATAGGGGGCGTGGGCCCTCGTTTGCCTCCTTCCTTCCCCCTGCAGGCGCGGCCCCACTGGGGTCCTCATTGTCTGAAGGGGCGGGGCGGCGCCTCTCGGGAGCAGCGGTTTTAGGGCCAGACTGTTGGCGATTAGGGCCGCACTCCCTCCCCGCTGTCGCCCTCGCCCAGTGACTAGGGCCGAGCCGGGGAGGCTGACACCCGACGAGAGCAATCGTGTTCTCACGGCGAGGGGCGCAGACAGCTAGGCTGGAGGCATGTTGGGAGGGAGTGAAGGGAGAAGGTGGCAGGCAGATGACGGGGCTACCCCACGGCCAGTTCCCCGGGCCTGCCCCACCCGCCGAGCTGCTGCGGGGGTGGGGTGGCCTCGAGATGTTTTTTGGCGGGAGTTGGGGGGGGCGTCCGCGCGGGGAGAGCCCAGGAGGGGCGGAGTCACCTAGATAGGACCGTTAGCCCCGCCCATCCCTCCCCTTCCCACGCGCGCGGGCTCCGGGGTGTTGTGAGTTCGGGGAGATTCGAAAAGGCGCGGGGAGGAAGGGGGCGGGGCCAGGGGCCGGAGCGCAGGGCGTGCTCTGATTGGCCGGGGGCGGCCACCCGCTTTTCCTCGCTTTGACCGGGGCCACGCCCATCCTGGGTCCGGTGCTGCGTCTCATGCTCTGCTGGTGTTAGACCGTTTCGTGGCCTCGGATTTTAATTTCCAGCTGTTGGAATCTGTAATCTTATGTCTTCTTGCCAGGCTGGGGTCTACAAGGATAATGACCTTAAAAAAATCAACGTGGGGGGGGTGTAGAATTTTTCATGATATAAGGCAGCAAATATTATAAGCTAAAGGTTCATAAAACTGATTAATTTTGTCCGCTGTCGGATAAGGAGCTTAAGCCCCGAGAACAATAGGAGTTCAACATTATTGGTTAATATTAGCTTGGGCGTTTTGTTTTCCACCATGGCAGACACAGACAAAGCAGGGGTGGGTATTTCATTTGCACAATGAGTTGTAGGCAGTATTAAGATGGCTCCGGTCTCACTCTTGAGTTGAATCTGGAATATCTTCTCGCCGATTGGGGGGAAAATTTTTAGAGTGTATAGGGGAAAAATATATATTGTGACTTAGCCTTGTCCAAATTTTAAAATCCAAGGGATGTTTTTTGGACAGGGAAGCTCAGTTGACTTGATTTTTCTGAAACCAGTGTTCTGTTTAGTTCAAATTTACCAATGTTTCGGTATTTTCTAGATTTTTATAATTTTCTAGTTAATGATGTCTTATTTAGTTCCATGGTAGTGATTTTTCTGACACTGATTTATGTGGGTGTGATTTGAGGTCCCTTTGGATCAATGACCTAGAAATGCAAAGAAATTGATTGCATGCTTTTAAAAATTGCTTTCAGGGTTTTCCTTGCCAGTGGATTGTGTAGAATACACTGCCTGTCTCTCATCTTCTGTTCACCATGGCTTCTTCTGGTAGGTAATCTATTCGGAAAAGCTGAATAGTGATGGGTTTAGGATTTTATAATAGGAGATGGATTCAGGCCTTAAGCTACTAATTTGGCAGTTGTGTTTTGGTGTTATCAAAAAAAAACCCATTTTATAAATCGGAGAATAAAGAAGAAAAAATGTCACTTGAATATACTGAGAGGTTGTAATTGTTTCACTATGCAATGATTTGGCTTGGTCTAGAGCAAAATTGTGGAGTTTTGCACAAGTCTTTCTTTTGTTTATGAAAGGGAGTGTCAAACACTGATATCTCAGAATGGTATTTATTAATCCAAAAATACTGAGCTTTGGTTTTCTGAGAGGTGGTATTTACGTAATTTCTTGCCTGCAAACACAAGCTTCTTCATCAGCCCTAAATCTATTCATTAGATTCATTTTAGAAAATTACAAGATAGTTTATTAGAATAGGAAAACCCCATTTTTCTGAATACATTATAAATATGATCAAATCCAGATATCCAGGTGAAAGAACTGGAGAAGCGTGCCTCAGGCCAGGCTTTTGAGCTGATTCTCAGCCCTCGATCAAAAGAATCCGTCCCAGAATTCCCCCTTTCCCCTCCAAAGAAGAAGGATCTTTCCCTGGAGGAAATTCAGAAGAAATTAGAAGCGGCAGAAGAAAGACGCAAGGTAAACATCACAATTCACAGAAAACAGGATATTTATTTATGTAATGTGGCAGATCAGTTTTATTTCCATAACAGGAGGAAAACAACTGTAGCTAGATGTAATTATTACACATCTGTGTAATTACACACTGTAAATTACATATGCCAGCAGCTAGAAGGAAATACCAGGCACCACTTACTGAACTGCTATTATGTACCAAGTCCTTTACTTCTTTTTTTCTTTAATACAATGACCCTGAAGGGTAGATATCTGAGATACTGAAATGAGAAAACGGTCTTGGGAATGTTGTCATTTTCCCATGTCTTGTAGCTAGTGAGTATCGGAGCCAGAATCCAAGCCTCTGTCTGAAACCAAAGCCCCTGCCTCTTGTACTTTCTCTTTGAAAAACAGATTTGTTAGTCGATGATTTTTTTTTTTTCTTTTCCTCTTTTGGGGGAGGGAATTAGGTCTGTTTGGTTTTTGTGTGTTGTGTCTGGGGTTTTTTGTTTGTTTGTTTTGCTTTTTGAGAGCTGTACAATAAAAACAGTTTAAATTGCTGGTAACGTGATTGCGTTGCTCCACTGGCGAAATGATACTGGGGCAGTTTTTCTCTTACCTAAGCAATTCTGTGAAGTATCCCTTTTTAAAAGCAGATCAGAAGAATCAACAAATACGAATCTGCTTGTTATAGAAAACAGTGGGAATCGCAAAAGTTTATGCATAGGAAATTAAAAGTATTCATTTTCCCACTTCCCAGAAATAACCATTGTTAACATTTTGGTGCGTTTCCTTTCGTTCAATGTTACTCTTTTCAATGAAGAACTTTATATGTAAATTCTCGTTTCATTCCCTTCCAACAACCCTGATTGAGGTGAGTGGCTTTAATTTTAAAATTGAGGGGCACCTAGCTGGCTCAGTCAGTACGGCATGTGGCTCTTGATTTTGGGGTGGTGAGTTCAAGCCCCATGTGGGGTGTAGAGTTTATCTGATGAAAAAAAAATTCTTTTTTAAAAATTCTTAAATAAAATTAGGGAAAGTAGGCCCAAGCAGGTGAAGCAGTAACCTGCACCTGACCATACAGTTTGAAGTCTTAACATATCTGACCACACACATACGTGTATAAGCCCCCGTTTAAGCTGTACATGCGTCGTGGACATTTCAGTGCCACATGTCATGTGTACGTGCACTGACCGGTGGTCAACACTGTGTGATTCATTTCCCCAGGAAGAGTGGCAGCGTGTCTACAGGTGGGTCATCTCCTACCTGTTCGTCTGTGCACTTAAGAGTTCATCTGGAGGTTCGGGGAGTTTGAGTTTGTGGAGGAGATGCAGCCAATGGCTGGACAAAGAAATTGTTAAGGACTCGACCCCGGCCCTGTCGGCACTAGCCTGTGCTTTATGCAGTAACTGGCCAAACTTCCCATGACTGGCAGAGTTGAAGGAGACAGGTTGTGGCAACAGAGCTCCAGTGGTCCGGAAGTGAATGCAGCTTCCAAAGAGAAAAGCTAATAAATTTTTCCTTGAAACTGAAATCTCTCTGGCTTAAACGGGAATCTGGGGACTTAGTCTTAAATTCCCTATCATTCGTGCATTTTCTTTTTCTTTTTCTCTCTCTTTTTTTGTTTAAATTTCTGAGAGAGAGAGACAGCATGAGCAGGGTAGGGTCAGAGAGAGAGGGAGACAGAACCTGAAACAGACTCCAGGCTCTGAGCTAGCTGCCAGCACAGAGCCTGACGTGGGGCTCGAACCCATGAATCGTGAGATCATGAACTGAGCCGAAGTCGGCCGCCCAACCGACTGAGCCACCCAGGCGTCCAATGTTTTTTTATCGATATGGTTGCATTTTTTCATAAAAAACTAATTTTCTTTGCATGGACTTTGAAGTTCAGTAGCCCAGTTCTTTATAGCACAGCTCCTTTCCCCTATGCACGGCACTCCAGTCCACTTGTTCCTGTTAAGCAGTAAATCTTACAGGGGTTCCCTTAACAGTTGTGCAGGCCTCTGAACAAACCTGGGCGGTTTTCCAAAGTAAATACAAATACTAAAAAAAAGAGCGTGGTTTTCACCGTAGTTTGAGACTGATAATTCAGGCCCTTGGCTTAGGGATTATTTAAGGAGATTTCATTTTCGGTCTCTTTCAATCCTCCCAATTCACAGTTTCTTTTGTCATTGCCACTAATGCTAAATAAACCTCAGAGAGTCTAGCCTGTTAAACATTTTCCAGTCCCATGAAGCCGAGGTCTTGAAGCAGCTTGCTGAGAAGCGGGAGCATGAGAAAGAAGTGCTTCAGAAGGCGATCGAGGAGAACAACAACTTCAGCAAAATGGCGGAAGAAAAGCTGACCCACAAAATGGAAGCCAACAAAGAGAACCGAGAGGCACAGATGGCCGCCAAACTGGAGCGCTTGCGGGAGAAGGTGGGTGTCCTGGCCTTGCTTTGAGAGGGCCAAGAGCTCGAAGTCTGCCCCAGTGAGGTGCCTTGAGCGAATTGCCTTGGTCAGGGTGTTTGGTGTCTCTGTCCTCAGTTTCAGGGCTTAACACCTTAAATGAGACATTAAATGAGAGGTATCTTTAGAATAAGACAGAGAGGGGCGCCTGGCTGTCTCAGTCGATGGAGCATGCCATTTTCTTGATCTCGGGGTCCTCGTTCAGGCCCCACGTTGAATGGAGAGATTACTTACAAAATAAAATCTTTAAAAAAGAATAGGAAAATGAAATAAGATGGACTATTCAATGGTTTCCAGAATAATCATATATTCTGTGGAAGAGTTGTAGGAGGCTCAGTTGTTAGGTTCCACAAATGACCCAAGGAAATTCAAAGATCGTGTTTAGAACTCTAAGTGTGCGATGTGGTTCCCACTAGTATGTCCTCTATGCCCTGATGCTTGCTGCTGTTGGGACTCTCTTGGGGTGAGCATCTTGGCAGGCTTTTGAATTTGACTGATGACGGATGCCGTTTCTTCACAGGACAAGCACATTGAAGAGGTGCGGAAGAACAAAGAGTCCAAAGACCCTGCCGACGAGACCGAAGCCGACTAATTTGTTCTGAGAACTGACTTTCTCCCCTCCCCCTTCCCAAATATCCAAAGACTGTACTGGCCAGTGTCATTTTATTTTTGCCCTCCTGACAAATATTCTAGAAGCCGATGTAGGACTGTATAGGTAGATCCAGACCGTATGATGTTGTTTTAGGGGCTAAAGGGGAGAAACTGAAAGTGTTTTACTCTTTTTCTAAAGTGTTGAAGTCTTTCTAATGTAGCTATTTTTCTTGTTGCATCTTTTCTACTTCAGCACGCCTGGCGTGCTGGGTTAATGGCTAGTACTGTATTGGCTCTGTGAAAACCTGTTTGTGGAAAGAGTATGTAGTGGCTTCTTTCAAACTGTTAGATGCTGAATATCTGTTCACTTTTAAATCCCAATTCTGTCCCCATCTTACCAGATGCTACTGTACTTGAATGGTTAATAAAACTGCACAGTGCTGTTGTTGGCAGTGATTTCTTTCTCTACAGGTAATAAACTGTGAAGTGATAGAGACCCTCTTAATTGCTGTTTGTTCCGGATGGGGCCTCTGGCCTCCAGAAACGCCCAGTGGCGCGCGCATGTGCGTGCGCACACAGCGCCTTGAGTTCTCGGGGCCGGGGTTTCTGGCTCCAGAGTGGTCTGCATTGTCCTCCTCCACAATCCTCACTGTGTTTTGATGCCCCGCCCAGATCAGCTGTCACGATAGTCTTTCAGATGTTTATTCACAAACAAGAGGATTTTTGTTCCTGCGTCCCTGTTAAAAAGGCAGATTAAGGCGACCATGGGCTTTCTAGAGAAGCCTTTAGAGGAAATCTGGAGATCCTAGTTAGAGGGATTTGACAGTTTCTTTGCTTTGTGTTACCGGTGGGGTGGGGATGTGTTCTCCGATGATGCTTTACTCCCGTCGAAGCCGTGACTCCAAATCGGGAACATTCATCTAATCCTCTGCCCATGTAGCCACTTTTGGGAGGTGGTTAAAGGGAACCTTACTTTCCAGAGTAGCATTTGATCTGAGCAGTTATGGTTTGCATCTTGTATCCAGAGGATATAATGTTCGTCATAGAGCATTGTCTCTCAAGTCAGGGAAAGCCTTTGGCAGGTTTCCTTGGCTATTTGGGAAATGGCCTCAATTGCATGGGATCATTCGCTTCTCCGCCACGCACCTCTCGTGAGAAAGCGCTGGTGACCAGACCGCAGGAGGGTCTGCAGGTTGCCACGCACGTGCTTCCTCTATCTGTTTTTAGCCAGAGGCCAGTGAGTGAGCTAAATTTATACTCCAAATGGGAAGGATTATGAGCTTTCTCGTGGACCTTGAATTGACTTTACAAATTTACTTAGACCAAGATGATCAATTGTAGTTCTGGGAAAAAGCCAAAATTAAAGGGTTATGGCCACGTAGGGCAAACGGGGACAAGATCAGGTAGTTTAGTAGGACAGTAGCTCAGGCGATAAATAGGACAAAGCGAGGCTTGTGTGCGGGGACTCAGAATTGTTTGTCCTCAGCCTCCGGCATGTAGCACTTAGAGGTTGGCATGGGTGACCTGGTACCTGCAGGGATCTTTTAGAGGCTGGTGTCGAGTAACTGGGATATAAAGACCCTGTGAAGGTGGCAATTTGTAATGATACTCAGTGTCCTGCACGTGGCAGTAAACTTTGTTCATGTGAGACCTGTGGGGAAGGGAACAGAGCTTAGGAAACCACCAGGAAAGAGTCCACATGGGCTGAGGGAGGGAACCCCAGTTAGTTCCTACCAACCCACAGTGGCTCTGACTTAATATCACAGTGGTCCTGAGTTCACACCTTGCGAAGTGATGTGTCATGAGAAACTGAAGGGCAGATGCATCTTCCCCATGATCTCGAAAATCCTGCCTTTCTAGATCACCTCTGGTCTTTGGAGAGGAACTTAGTCCTGGGCATCAGTGTTCTGGATAAAATGAGAAGGTTGAGCTAGGCTGGGGAAATCCTTCAAGCTCTTTGCCTACAACTTGGAGAGAAGGGGTGGTGGGTGCTTGTGACGTGTGGGGAGTGCGCATGCTCTTCCCCAGCCTGGGTGTCCTCTATCCTGTCTTCCAGTGCCCGTCCCCAGTGGGGCCAACTCCCCAGATAGCACGTCAGGCCAGGCCAGGAGGTGTGACCTCAGCCCGGGGGGGCTGTCCTCAAAGAGCACACTCCATTCCTTTTGGCTTGAGTGGAAAATGAGGCTTGTCTCTTCCTCCTGGGACTTTGGTGCTTAGACATGGGATTGAGAGGCCTTGGTGGAAAAGAGATACTTGAGGGATGTGAAGGCTATTAAATCCGCAGTGGCCGGCCGGGCACCTAGAGTGTCCACCTGGGTTGTCTCCAACGATAAAAAGACGAAACAGGGTTCCAGGGCGGTGTGTGCTTACCATGAAGGGGAGGTCCAAGCTTGTGAGTTAGCACAGTACAGGTTATCCCCATGGTGTAGAGAAGTGAACAGGGTTAGGAAGGTTAGGTAATGCCCAAGATTCTGAGCTGGTGAGGGTCTAAGCCAGGCAGTATGACTCCAGGCCCTGCGTGGGGAGGGGCCTGCTCCGGCCACTCGCGTCTCCTCTGTTGTCCCGAACAATTCCTTGTGCCCCAGACTCAGCCGGTGTCACCCTTCTCGGAAAGTGACCATCTCCGGTTATGCTGAGAGAAGAGAGGCATCACCCCCTCTTCCTCCAGCCCTTTATAAAGTTGTTCCTTCTACTCTGTTTATTATTCTCCCAGTGCTAAGTTCTGATTTCCAGTGATGTTCTAGCACTCCATGTAAATTTGTCCTCTCCGAGAACGGGTTGGCCACCTTACTGTTAATTCAGTTGTCGAAATCACTGTTAAACGTGATTCATTTAGGAAGAATAAGAAAAGCTGGCCTCCTTAAAAGGAGATTTCCCCAGGGGTGCCCGGATAGCTCAGTTGGTTAAGCAGCCGACTTTGGTTCAGGTCAGGATCTCATGGTTCGTGAGTTCAAGCCCTGTATCAGGCTGTGTGCTGACAGTGCAGAGCCTGCTTGAGATTCTCTCTGTTTGTCTCTCTCTCTTTGCCCCTCCCCAACTTGTGTGTGTGCGCACGCACGCACTCTGTCTCTCAAATAAATAAACTTAAAAAGAAAAAGAAAAGAAAAAGGAGCTTTCCCTTTGGGCTGGAGGTTGGATTAGGTGCCAGGAGGACCGAGCCTCTGTGCATACAGGAGGCCTCCAGGCCAGGCCTTCAATCTGTGGCCTCCCTCTTCCCCTCCCCCTCCCTCTGCTGGCAAGAAGCCCCAAAAGCACGAGGGTGGGGGACTACCTGCCCTACCCAGGCTCCCCTCTGTGTGTAGCCGCTTATTATTTGCATGACCTCAATGAGTCCCCAGGACAACCCTATGACGTTATCTTACCCATTTTACAGGCAAGAAATGAGGCAACAGACCCATATTAGGCGATTTGCCCAAAGTGACATACCTTAGGGGTATGGGGTCAGGACTCAAACCTTAGCTTTTAGCCCCCAGCTATACTGCAGGGCCTTACGCATCACAGATGAATTATTAGGCAATTATTTGTTTCGAGTATGTCTCACCAGCTAGAATGAAGGGTTGCAGAGAGCAGGAAGTGTGCCAGTCACATTCACCACTGGATCTCTGGCTCTCAGACTGGCATGCAGTGGGAGGTTAATACATCTGTGCTGAATTAAATCATGACGAGTGGGTGAGTTACTCTTATGGTCCACCTCTGGGCACTTGCTTTGCCCTCTTCTTGTGTGGACCCCATGGGGAGTCAGTCCACTTTTCTAGAGGCAGAGGACGGCTCTGCCCTGGTTTGCAGATCGGCCTCGGAGGTGCCCTACACTTAATGGCATCCTTTCAGATCCAAAGGCACCAAACGAGTGGCCTGCAGCCAGAATCATCAGTCTCCAGGCGGGCTGTGTTCAGCCCATGCTATTTAAATGTTTGAATGAGTTGACAATTAATTCCACTAGAAAATTTGATTTCAGGCTTATCTTGAAAAACCTGGAAGATCTGGCAACCCTGGGTTCACAGTCCCTCCCAGATGCAATCGCCATGCTCTGGGCAGCTGCTGCCGCCTTGAGGTGGGATGTGGGTACTACAGCAACCGGTCCTCTGGCCCGCCCACTTCTGTCCATGACCAGACCCAGGGCCCAGCTGTAGGCCTGCCTTTGCTGTCCCTGACATATATGACAGCAACTCCATCAGTCAATCACACTTTTTTTCTAGGTCAAAGGTCCAATCGGCACAAAAGGAAATGTAATAAAAAGTGACGCCCTTCCTCTGATGGCCCCTAGCTCCATCCCTGGAGGCCACAGGTCCCTATCTGTCCCACAGACGTGCTGCATTTCCATTAGCACGGTCTCCAAACGCTTGCTGGCACCTCTTAGGGGCCAGACACCAGTGGGGCATCAGAATCACACAACAATTATTCAGAACAGACTCCGGGACCCTCATCAGACCTTTGGAGGTAGAATTTCTAAAATTGGAGTCTTGTTTCCTGTTCCTCAGCAAGATGGAGACCACCGTACCCAAGATGCAACATCCCTAAAACGGTTCCCACTCTCCAGTCCAGACTCTGCCGAAGTCTGGCAGAGATGGGCCCAGAGCTCTAGCCATTGAGGCCACTGCTCAGTTGCACAGACTGTACCCTGCCCAACGCACCAGCCAAGGCCTGAGATCTGGCCAGACCCTCTCACCAAGCCAGTTAAACCGCCCTCCCAACGCACAGAGAGCAGGTATCTCTTCTGAATTTACCACATCAACCATTCAATGCAAATACAGGGAGACCTGTGCTATATGGGGGGGAGGGGCACCGAGGAGGGCTCCTCAGTGCAGCTGTTGGCCCAGGATGACTTCCTGTAAGAGGTGAGGCTTGGGCCAAGTTTGGTCTAGGGGTTAGAAGAATAGAGGGCACATCTGTACTCTGTACTTCCCTCTCCCAGTTCACCCCATTCCCCACCCCACCCCACAGCTGCCTGTGTGTGTCAGGGGCCAGGGACAGGAAGATCTTAATGACAATGTACAACGAGAAGGCCCTGGGAGACCGACTGGGGTATAAGGAATTCTCCAATCATAAGTCAGACCAGCATGCTTGGCCCAAGGCTGCTTGGGGTTAGATGGCTTGGTATCCAGAAGGGCTTGCTTGAGGAAGCAGGGGTGCAGGAGCCTTGCTCTTCTGGCCACGGCCCACCCCTCTCTACAGCCTCAGTCAGTGCTATCGAAGAGGGGTCCTTGGACCAGGGCCAGACCACAGCCTGCTACTGGACAGCAATGAGATAATACAGAACTTGAAAGTAAGCATTTAGAAACTTGTATAACAATTTTACAAGGTCAGTTGAATAAAGCTGAGGCTGGTACTTTGCATCTTTTAAAATTTTTATCTAAAAAAATGTTATTGTAAAATCTACATAATATAAAACATGCCATCTGAACCATTTTTAAGTGTACAATTCAGTGGCATCAAGTCCATTCACAATGTTATGTAACCATTACCACTGTCTAGTATACTTCTTCACTTTTACAAAAGTGTAAGTTCTCTGCAGATAAAAAAAAAATTTGGGGGGCGCCTGAGTGGCTCAGTCGGTTAAGCGTCCGACTTAGGCTCAGGTCATGATCTCATGGTTCATCGGTTGGAGCCCCGCGTTGGGCTCTGTGCTGATAGCTCAGAGCCTGGAGCCTGTCTTCAGATTCTGTGTCTCCCTCTCTCTCTGATCCTCCCCTGTTCACGCTGTCTCTTTCTCTCTCTCAAAAATAAAGAAAACATTAAAAAATTAAGAGATGTTTTTTTCATTTCCTTTGAGAAGCACTGACCTAAATCCCATCCTGTGGGTTTCCCAAAGCCTTGCGGTAAAGTAGGCACCTTATTGCAGAGCTTGATACAATGTTTGGCTTCATTTCCCCAAACTGTTGGGGTGAGATTTGCTCCCAGGGAATGGCGAGGCCTGAGGTCCAGGCTCCCTGGACAAGAGGAGTGGAGTGATGCACCCCACCATGGAAGGGAGGAGAGGAGGCTCTGGTGCTGCCTGGGGCTGGGGCAGAACCGGGCTGTCCCTGGGCAGGGCTGCCCCGAGCACCCGGGGCAGGAAAGCTGGATGAGAGGCTGCAAGGCTTTCTGGAAGGATTTCCTCCTGATGCAGCCGGCAGAGGTGCATTTGTTGAGAATTCCAGTAAAGTCAGCTCCAGCTGGGAAAGCCCTCAGCAACCTCTGTGTCCGCTCTCCTTGTGCAGAGAAAGAGCTTGATGCCAGAAAGAAAAGACTTGTCCAAGTTTACAATCAGTTAGTGGTGGCCCCAAATGCAGAGCTTTCAATTCCCAGGTAGCAGCAGGGCAGAGGTTCCTGGAGTCACACAGAATGGGGTTGAAGTTCCTGCTGTATTGATCCCCCAGGGCTGTGGGCATCCCCACACTCATCTGTGAAATAGGGAGAATCCCTCACAGGCCAGGTTGAGTATTGAGCCTGGGGGCGGGTTTAATGAAGGGCATAGCACAGAGCCTGGTGCTTGGGTGATGGGCAAGACAGCTCAGTCCCCTGGCTCCTCCTGTCCCTCCAAGTCCAGTGCTCACCCTGAGAATGTAGGGTCTTCTCTGTCCTTCATGTCCCCTAGTGAGGGGGGACAAAGGAAGGCAGACCCTCTCCAGACTGAGAACAGGGAACTCATAATCTACTGCAACTGGCCTTCTCTGTGTTTTTGACTCTAATGCCAAGTCTTTGGACATCTTAGAGAAATTTTTGTCCTTTCTGGAACTCAGAACATTCATAAAATGAGGGAGTTGAACCAGAAGAACTCAAAAGTCCATTTTGGGGAGAGAGCACTAAAGTTTGGGAGGCTTTACATTTCTGTATCTTTTCTGGTATGAATTCCCAGCATGTCAGATGGGGCTACCACTGGGCTACTAACCACCTGCTTTTTTTTTTCTTTTTTTTTTTAAAGTTTATTTTTATTTATTTTGAGAGAGAGCAAGCGAGCATGGGAGGAGCAGAGAGAGAGGGAGACAGAATCCCAAGCTGCCTTCATGCTATCAGCACGATAGCATGGTCCAGAGCCCGATGCAGGTCTTGAACCCATGAACTGTGAGATCATGACCTGAGCTGAGATCAAGAGTCAGATGTTCAACGGACTGAGCCACCCAGGCGCCCCCTCCCCTCCTAGCTACCTGCTTTTGTGTTGCCTCTCTGTCACTGCTTCCTGTCTCTCTTTTCTTTCTCTTTTCTGGCGAAGGTTTCCTGAGCACTTACCATTTTCTGCACACTGTTGCAAATAAGCATTTTCCATATTCCGTCTTACTGAATCCTTAAAGGGTCCTTGTGAAATATATGCTATTCTTATCCTATTTTCCAGACAAGAAACTGAGGTTCAGAGAATTTCATCACAGGAGGGCTTGGGTGGCTCAGTTGGTTGTGCATCTGACTTCAGTTCAAGTCATGATCTGACGGTTTGTGGGTTCAGGCCCCACATCAGGCTCTGTGTTGACAGCTAGGACCCTGGAGCCTGCTTCAGATTGTGTCTCCTTCTCTCTCTTTCAAAAGTAAACAAGTAAGGGGCGCCTGGGTGGCTTAGTTGGTTAAGCGTCCGACTTTCGCTTAGGTCATGATCTCGCGGTTAGTGGGTTCAAGCCCCGCGTCGGGCTCTGTGCTGACTGCCAGCTCAGAGCCTGGAGCCTGTTTCAGTCTGTGTCTCCCTCTCTCTCTGACCCTCCCCTGCTCACGCTCTCTCTCTCTCTCTCCTAGAAATAAATAAAAATATTAAAAAAAAAGAAAAGTAAACAAATATTTAAAGAAAGAAAGAAAGGTTTCATCACTGACCCGTAGCTGGTCACTGGCACAGCCAGCAGGTGGCGCACTCAACACTATTCCGCAGCTGGTCAGATCCCATCCCAGCCTCAATTCTGTGGATTCAATATGGCGTATGCGCACACTCACTCCCTCCCCCGTTTTCCCCAAGTGGGCTCTGACCCCCATCCCAGAAACGCTCCTGCTGGCACGATCCCTTGGGCAGTCGGGGGGAGGGTTGGGGGGGTTGGCTGTTGGTGAGAAGATGATCACTGGTTGGTTCCGGTTTCTGACTTCCATCTCAGATACGGTGTCCTCCACTCCGGGTCTCCTTCCTCTCCTTTCTCTGTAGGTGTCCCTAAGACGGTGCCCGAAGCAAGCCTCACCATTCATTCATTCATGTATTTATTAAACAAATACAAACATTCCTCCTACATGCCAGTCGCAGTGCTAGGCCCTGGGGACCCAGCGTTGCACAAGGCAGACAAGGTCCTTGTCCTCATGAACTTCCATTCTGGAAGGAGGTGACAGACGATAAAAAAAAAAATACATGAGTGCTGCGGGGAAATGAAAAGGTTGGTATAATAGACAGTGACTGTGGCAGGAGTGAGGGTCTCTGCAGATAAGGTGGGTGGGGGGCGGTGTGTTCCTGGCAAGATAGAATGGCGTGAAAAGACCCAAAGGCATGAGCCAGCAGATGCAAAGGAGCATAAATGAGGCCCACATCACTGGATAAGGTGAGGAAGGGGGTCCGGTGCAAGGAAGGTGGTCAGGGCCCAGCCATGCAGGCCTGGGGTGGCATTACATTTTACTAGTGATGAGAAGCTTCTGGGGGCTTTAAGCAGGGAGGGATGGGATTGGATTATGTTTGTGAAGGATCCTTTGGCCACTGTGAGAAAAGTGGATGGCAGGGAGCAGGGGTGTGGGAGAGAGAGATGAGGGTGGCTTGGATGGGGGTGGAGTCGATGGGATGGAGAGACAACGTCAGGTTCAGGATCTCTGTGGGCCGAGGTTACAGCTTCACTGCCAACGCTGAGAGGGAGCTGGCATGTGGCAGGGAGGAGAGCTGTGCCACATCTGCGGCGGGGGCCTGACGGCGAGATGCTCTGCTCTGGCCTCCCCCTCCCCTTCCCTGGTGTTGGGCTGTGAGCATCTGATGGTCAGGCATAGCCCTTGGCAATGAGAGGTCTGCATCTCCATAACATCTCCTCCAGCCCTCCTTCCTGGGCTCAGAGTTGTTTAAAATATTTTTTTTAACAAGTACATTTAAAAATCTAATTGGATTTATTAAGCAATTTATATGAATCGGTCAGCATCCCATCTTGCAGGTAGAGAAAAGCCCCAAGGAGCTGTACAAAGTGGTTTTTAAAAGCAGAGAGGGGGTCGTCTGGGTGGCTCAGTTGGTTGAGTGTCCGACTTCAGCTCAGGTCATGATCTAGTGGTCCATGAGTTTGAGCCCTGCATTGGGCTCTGTGCTGATGGCTCAGAGCCTGGAGCTGCTTCTGATTCTGTGTCTCCTTCTCTCTCTGCTCCTCCCCAGTTCATGTTCTGTCTCTGTCTCTCAAAAATAAATAAACGTTAAAAAAATTAAAAAGAAAAAGCAGGGAGGGGCAGACAAAAGGAATTTATTGGCAAAGAATGCATTGTCTTAGTCAAGGTCACCCTCCTAAGTGGAATGATACGGAACAGCAGGGGTTACCTCCACCGGTTGACCAAGAAATTCCACTTGGGTTGGTTAAGGGTTACATTTCTGGGAGGTGGAAGCCATTGTTAGGCATTAAGTCGTGGTTCACTGATGTGGGCCCCTAACGTAAGTGACGCCATTTTGAGCCTTTTTTTTCCCCAATAGTTCCTCCCTTTTGATCAGACTCTCAGCTTAACGGAAAGATGTGATCAAAATTTAAGACATCAGCGCCATTCTCAGGAGTATTCCGTGGTTCTTGAATCTTTTGTTTCTCCTTTGGTGCAATAATCACAGATGGTGACTTTTCTTTTCCAGATCATAACCTGTGATATGGTTCTGACTTTAGGTTCACAAAGGAATGTTTGATGACAAATCCACAGCCTGAAAGGCAAGGTTTACCCCCTTTGTTGTGTCTTTCCAGGCCAGGGTCAGACTAAAGGAAAGAAAGGAATGGAGAAAAGGTTGCATATTTATGTATCAAGTCTTTTTTTTTATTTTTTTTATTTTTAATGCTTATTTATTTTGAGAGAGAGAGAGAGAGAGACAAAGTGCAAGCATGGGAAGGACAGAGAGAGAAGGAGACACAGAACTCAAAGCAGGCTCCAGGCTCTGAGCTGTCAGCACAGAGCCCGATACAGGGCTCAAACCCACAAGTTGTGAGATCAGCACTTGAGCTGAAGTTGGATGGTCAACCGACTGAGCCACCCAGGTGCTCCTAATGTATGAAGTCTTGATTCACCGGCTAGAGAGGAAGCATCCACCTCCATTCAGCTGTTTCTCTTCCTCATCAATATGATTAGGAGGTCTCCAATGCTTCAATAGGACCAGATGGCAAGTGGGACCTTTTGCAGCTGTGAGATGCATATCCAAGGTTTAAGTTCCTTGGCTTAAGTTTGGATACCATCTTGGTGGTAAAGAGGACCGGGTATAGCCCCTTCCAAGGAGATTCAAGGACAATCTCCTTTCTTACCAGTTCCAAATCAGAAGAGTAGGAGGAAATTGGAAACACTAGTTGGGAGAGTCATGGCCAGAGTTTTGAAGAACTCAAGGAATTCATGATCCAGCCCAATTTACAGGTATTATAACAGAACTTCAAAGACAACTAACAGGGGTAGAATCTGATATTGACAAAGGTGTAAACATAGTTTCTTCTCTCTACAATTACCCTGTATATGTTTATTTTATTTTTAAACATTTATTTATTTTTGGGAGAGCGCAAGTGGGGGAGGGGCTGGCGGGGGAGGGGAAGAGGACCCATATCGGGTTCTGTGCTGACAGGCTGACAGCAGCAAGCCCAGTGTGGGGCTCGAGCTCACGAACCACAAGATCATAACTTGAGCCGAAGTCAGACGCTCAGCCAACTTAGCCACCCAGGGACCCCTACAATTACCTTATATTTTTAATAGTAAAACTACTTTGTTTGCATTAAACATTGCCTGATTATTCATGTCTGTTGCAGGAATAATGCTTGGTCATATAAGTTCTGTCTTCTTTTGTAAAAGTAATCTCTACATCCAATGTGGGGCTCAAATTCATGACCCAGAGATCAAGAATCATAGGCTCTGTGGACTGAGCCAGCAGGTGCCCTGTATATAAGCTCTTTTCAAAACTTTTTTTTAAAAAAAGAATCCTTTATTTATTTTTGAGAGAGAGAGAGAGAGAGAATGAGCAGGGGAGGGGCAGAGAGAGGGGGACAGAGGATCCAAAGCAGGCTCTGTGCTGACAGAGAGCTTGATGTGGAGTTTGAACTCACAAACCATTGAGTTCATGGACTGAGCCAAAGTTGGACACTCAAGTGACTAAGCCACCCAAGTACCTCTTCTTCAAACTGGTTTGCTGGGGGGCGCCTGGGTGGCTCAGTCAGTTGAGCATCTGACTTCAGCTCAGGTCATGATTTTTCGGTTCGTGGGTTTGAGCCCTGCATTGGGCTCTGTGCTGACAGCTAGCTCAGCCTGGAGCTTGCTTCAGATTCTGTATCTCCCTCTCTCTGGCCCTCCCCTGGTTACTCTCTCTCTCTCTCTCTCTGTCGCAGAAATAAATAAAACATTAAAAAAAAACTGGTTTGCTGGAAAATTGTATGCAAGATACCAGGTTAATTTGTTTTTAGGGGGTTTTATTGGCTCTGTAAAATCAACCTTAGTTCCTTAAAACTGTCTGGTCATACCTGAATCTAGGCACATCTCTTCCAAATATAATATTCCAGTCAAAGCTTTGGTAATATAATCAATGTTTCTAATTGTCTCCCATTACAAGGAGAATCGATTCTCATTGAACTTATGTAAATAAGTACTTATTTTGCCATCAAAAGAATACTCAAGAGTTGTTGAATTCTGAAAGGATCAGAGAGGGAAGAAAGGAAAAGTCTCTTTGTTCACAAAGATATACCTTATCAAACTGTTGATAGTGTAAAACAGACAAAAGATTTCCCCAAATCCGGAAAAGCAAAACATTAGAAAACCAGAGATGTATTTTATTTATTATTAAATGATGTTTTATTTATTTTTGAGAGAGCACAAGCAGGGGAGGGACACAGAGAGAGACAGGATCTGTAGCAGGCTCTGTGCTGACAGTGTCAACTCACAAACTACAAGATCATCATGACCTGAGCTGAAGTCAGTTGCTCAATCGACTGAGCTACCAGGTGCCCCAGAAAACCAGTAATATTTAAAAAAAAATTTTTTGGGGTGGGGACACCTGGGTGGCTCAGTCAGTTAAGTGTCTGACTTCAGCTCAGGTCATGATTTAACAGCTTGTGATTTTGAGCCCTGCATCAGGCTCTGTGCTGACAGCTCAGAGCCTGGAGCCTGCTTTGGATTCTGTGTCTCCCTCTCTCTCTCTGCCCCTCGCCTGCTCTTTTTCGGTCTTCCAGGGTACTTGTCATTTTCCTTTCCTTGAATTTCTCTGAAGATGAAACACATTTTCAGGAAGCTGTTGCAAAACATCCGAGTAAAACACTAACTGTCTGTAAATGTCAAAAGACTTAAACATTGCATCGTTAAAAGTCTGATTAGAGTTAGTTACAATCTAATTGATAATGAAATGTGGTTATTTCTGTTACATTATTTTTAAGATAATAGCTAGAATTATGGCTGATAGTATTATACCAGGGCATATTGGAACTTTAGGAATTGTATGCAAATCTAAAACACGCATATTAATAACACTGACCCACGCAGTACAACCACAAAAGGTTTATCCTCATTTACTGGACAGTGTTTCTTCCTGTGTACTTTAACGTACCAAATAAATCAATTAGGGTAATCTCTCTCTTTGAGATGTTTTAGGAGTTCCCTAAAAAGCCCCAAAGTTAACTAGAGATAAAAATGACTTCATTTAGAATTTGACTTTTGGGACATTTGTCAAAAAAAAATTGCCTTTGGGGTGCCTGAGTGGCTCAGTCGGTTAACCGCCTGACTTTGGCTCAGGTCATGATCTCACAGCTTGTGGGTTCCAGCCCCGTGTCAGGCTCTGTGCTGATAGCTTGGAGCCTGGAGCCTGCTTCGGACTCTGTGTCTCCCTCTCTCTCTGCCCCTGCCCCACTCGCACTCTGTCTCTCTGTCTCTCGAAAATAAATAAACACTAAAAAAAAAATTTTTTTTTAAATTGCCTTTGAGACAGCTTTTTATTATCGTTTCTTTTCAGTGGTCTTTTTAAGAGTGTGGAAGCTTTCTTTTTTTGATAATGTTGAATTTGTAAGTTTCAGGTAACATGTGAAACCTTTTTAAAGATTTTTCGCACAGTTTTAAAAAACTATTAGCCAGGATCATGGTGTAAGAAGACATAATGTTTTTCCTTTAAAAAAACAAAATCAAGTGCTGGGACACCTGGTGGCTCAGTCCATAGAGTTTGCGCCTCTTGATCTTGGGGTTGTGAGTTCTAGCCCCACGTCGGGGATAGACATGACTTAAAAATAAAATGTAAAAAGATTAAAAAATAAAAAAATGTAAGTGCATGTGTAGAGTTAGGAGCTGTTGTACATTTATGATTTAATAAAATAATTCTAAAGGAAAAAAATAGAAAAGGTTTTAAAACATGTGTCAATTATATTCAAATTAAAAAAATTTTTAAAGGTCTAAAACACTTGGGCAAACAGGATCATAGGTCACTGTGAAATAATGCTTAGTTAAGTGGTTATCCATTTAACACCAAATGACAATTTTTCGGCAAGTACAGAAAGTTAAATATTTGTGGAAAGCTATAGCTCTTTGAATATGGAAAGAACTCAGGGACACCTCATTGACTCAGTTGGAAGCACATAGGATACTTGGTCTCAGCATCATGAGTTTGAGCCCCACGTTGGGTATAGAGATTACTAAAAATAAATGAACTTAAAAATATGTATATAAATAAATTGAGAAGACTCATATTTTTAAAAATTCAAAGTGACTATAGATCTGATAAAGGCAAAATATAGAATCTTTGTCTTTCAGGTAGATTACATTGAGGATAAATGAAAACCTTTGTTTACAGTTTCTTATTAAGAGCAAACTGAGGCTCCTGGATGACTCAGTCAATTAAACGTCTGACCCTTGATTTCAGCTCAGGTCATGATTTCACAGTTTCAGAGATCAGGCTCCGTGCTGGGTGTGGAGCCAGCTTAGGACTCTCTCTCTCCCTCTCTCTGCCCCAACCCTGCTTGTGCTATCTCTCTCTCTCTCTAAATAAACAAATAAACTTAAAAAAAAAAAAAAAGCAAACCAATAATCTAAGAAAACTTTGTCCTTGGGGCACCTGGCTGGCTCAATCAGTGAGTGTGAAACTCTGGTTCTTGGGGTCATGAGTTTGAGCCCCATATTGGATGTAGAGATTACTTAAGCATAAAATCTTAAAAAAAAAAAAAAAGAAAAGAAAAAAAGGAAAGGAAAGAAAAGAGAACTTTGTCCTTTTAACAGAGAGAAAAGCCAAATTCTAATTTTGTGCCAGCGTAACTCTGGATATTAAAACTTATTCTAGAATACATTTTATTCTTAGCCAGCTTAACCACACACTAAAATTCCTCTCTAAAGATTCTTTTTCTACAATCTGTCTACAACTTTCTTTTTTATACTCAGGTGTTATCCTATATTTTCCCTCTTTAGCCATTCTCAATTTACAACAAAACTGTTTTCTTTCACCCCGCAACAAGAATGCAGTTTGGCTCCTCATCACTTCTCTCATGGAAAGCACATGTACTACTTTTCTTGCATACGAATATGTTTCCCTTATTATTTTCAGTAGCTTTAATCATGTATGTTAATTAAAATTCAGAACCCTTAGGAACTTTAAGAAGTAAATAATTGTGAGCTGTCTTTTACATTCACATTCTGTGAACAGGCAGACTTAACAAGTATTTTTTGTGATTTCTAGAAATGTGCTTTTTTAAATAGAAAATTTCTCAGCGTGGCATAAAACAAATTTGCTTATAGGCACTGATATCTTTAGTTCTTCCGTGAAAGGGAGCACAAGCGGATAAACCTATGGTCAGTAATTAATGTTTCAGGATTTTATCTTATTTGAAATGTATTTGGATAGTCAATGAATTTACCTTATCAGTTAACTTAGCAAAACTTTAAGGTTTCAGGCTACAAAAAAGATTTGGGAAAAATCCCTAAGAACCTTTTTAAAAAAAATTTTTAATGTTTATTTATTTTTGAGAGATACAGAGAGCAAGCAGGAAAGGGGCAGAGAGAGGAGACACAGAATCCAAAGCAGGCTCCAGGCTCTGAACTGTCAGCGCAGAGACCGATGTGGGGCTCAAACTCAGAGACTCCGAGATCTTGACCTGAGCTGAAGTTGGATGCTTAACCGACTGAGCCACCCAGGTGCCCCCAAACTTTTTTTTACACCTATTCAATTTAATTATTCTTAACAATCATGATTAGATGATCCACGAAAGCTTTGTGAGACATTGGACTAAGCCAGCTCTCATTCTCTGTTGTTTATTTTTTTGCTAACAAATTTTGCAACATAATGAATTTATTTGATTAGTGAAACTAGGTGAAATAAAAAGTTGTATGTTTGCATCATATTCAATGTTGATAACTCGAAGACATGTCCATTTTAATCAAGCCAGCAACTTTTAAACTAGCTTTAATATAAAATATTTTCCCAGATTGCATGAATCTGAAATTCATCTGGGTTAAATTTTTGTTTTATTTTTGAGACTTTTTATGACTACTAAATTTCTATAAGTGCTGAATTTTCTTTAAGCCATTTAATAGAGCTCTTTACAAATTAATTTTAGCAATACCATCCAGAGGTACAAAATGCTGGTTCTCAAAACAAGACGTCTATATTAAGATATTCATAAAAGCCTTTGCAAAATTGGATTAAACCCCACTCATCTTCATATGAATTTAAAATGAACTTTTCTAACAGTATAGCAAGATATGTTTTAAGTTGGGTAGATGTATTCTACAGTTCAAGGTTATCATATAATTTAACAAAATGTACAACCTCAAGGCTCTTCACAATTAATACAAAAAAAATCAATTTTTTCAAACCGTATTCGCTTGAAAACATACCCTAGTAGAATGTTTACTTAAGAAATAAAATAACAGGGGCACCTGTGTGGCTCAGTCTGTTCAATGTCTGACTTTGGCCCAGGTCATGATCTCATGGTTCGTGGGTTTGAACCCCTCATCAGGCTCTGTGCTGACAATGTGGAACCTGCTTCGGATTCTCTTGTCTCCCTCTCTCTCTGCCCCTCCCCAACTCAGGCATTCTCTCTCTCTCTCTCTCTCTCTCTCAAAAATAAACATAAAATGGGGCTCCTGGGTTGCTCAGTCAGTTGGCTCAGGTCATGATCTCACTGTTCGTGAGTTCAAGCCCCTTGAGATTCTGTGCTTTAGATTCTGTGTCTCCCTTTCTCTCTGTCCTTACCCCACTCGTTCTGTCTCTCAAAAAATGAATAAATGTTAAAAAATTAAAAGAACATTAAAATAATTAAGAAATAAAATAATAAAGGGGAGCTATATCACCAATGTAAGATTTATAGTTAATTGTAGATTCTACCATTCATAACAATTCATTGAGATGCTAAGTGTGTTTCATTTCATGTTTAATGAGACTTAAATTGTGTGGGAATGTTAACATTTGTTCCAAAATAGCAGAAAAATTATGAATTATTGGAGAAAATACTGTTATTTGTATATCTGGCATTTAACCTTTTAAACTAGGGAGTCTAGATGCTTTTGTAGCATAATATTAATACAGTGGGGTGCCTGGCTGTCTCAGTCGGTAGAGCATGCAACTCTAATCTCAGGGTTATGAGTTCGATCCCCATGTTGGGTGTAGAGATTTCTTAAAAATAACAAAATCTTTAATATTAGACCAATGATTAGTCTCTTGTAAAATAAAAGGAAAACTAGTAAAAAAAAAAAAAGTTTTAGTTGATGTTATCTACTTGTGAGGGTTTAACTTAGTATTTAAACCGTAAGGCCTTGCATACTTTTCTCTTAGAATATGCAGGTCCCTTCCTGAACCTTTATGCTTATGGTAGAACAATAAAAGAACAAAGAGCTTATTGATATGTTCAGATTTATTGACATTCAGAATTAGTGCCAAGAGGGGTGCCTGAATGGCTCGGTTGGTTGAGCATCTGACTTTGGCTTGGGTCATAATCTCACTGTTCATGAGTTCAAGCCGCACATCCGGCTCTGTGCTGACAGCTCAGACTCTGGAGCCTGCTTTGAATTCTGTGTGTGTCTCTCTCTCTCTGCCCCTCCCCCACTCACACTCTGTCTCCCTCAAAAGTAAATAAACATTTAAAAAAAAAAGATTCAGGGGCGCCTGGGTGGCTTAGTCGGTTAAGCGTCCGACTTTCGCTTAGGTCATGATCTCGCAGTTCGTGGGTTCGGGCCCCGCATCGGGCTCTGTGCTGACTGCCAGCTCAGAGCCTGGAGCCTGTTTCAGTCTGTGAATCCCTCTCTCTCTGACCCTCCCCTGCTCACGCTGTCTCTCTCTCTCTCTCCTAGAAATAAATAAAACATTAAAAAAAAAAAAGATTCAGTGCCAAGAGCTGGAAGATCTACTTTTGGGAGGGAAATGCTATTTAGAATATGTAAAAATAAGTGGTAACAGCTAATTTTTGGGAAATTAGGTAACAGATGCTTTTACTACTCAGGTAAATAGTAAAGATGTTCTATCATCCCTAAGGCACTGGCTGGTACCCATTACTTTCTGATTTGAGTGATAAATAATTGGTAATAGTGACATAACTATATGGTGTTCTACATCACACCTCGCTGTACAGTGTTTGAAGTATTCTTCATATTGATAAAACTATAGGTTAATACATATTGATTTTCCCCTTAACTTCTCCATATTAGCCTCTTTTTTAAGTAGGCTTCACACACAGCATGGAGCCCTACGCAGGACTTGAACTCATGACCCTGAGACCAAGACCTGAGCTGAGTTCAAGACTTGAACACTTAACCGACTGAGCCACTCACGTGGCCCCTCCACATTAGCTTTTTTTTTCCCCTTTTTTTAATGTTTTATTTATTTCTGAGAGAGAAAGACCGTGTGAGCAGGGGAGGGCCAAAGAGAGGGAGACACAGAATCTGAAGCAGGCTCCAGGCTCTGAGCTGTCAGCACAGAGCCCTATGTGGGGCTCGAATCCAGGAACCGTGAGATCATGACCTGAGCCAAAGTTGGACGCTTAACTGATTGAGCCACCCAGGTGCCCCCATATTAGCTTTTTAAAATAACTTTTTAGTCCTTAGTTTCCTGGATTTTTACCTTAATATTATAATGTGTGAAAATATAGTTCAGTTTTATAATGGAATTCTTAGTGTAACAAACTTTTTGTTTTTTAAATTTTAAGTAGGTTCCATGCCCAACCTGGGGCTAGAACTCACAAAATTGAGATTAAGAGTCACATGCTTGACCAACTGGGCCAGCCAGGTGCCCCACTAGCTACCTGTTTTAAAAAACTTCCTCAAGTGGGATATCATATGGGAACAGTAATTACTCCCCTTAATGCAGATCTCAATGCAAATGACATGCACCCAATTAGAAAATAGTAAACAAAATTTCTTTAGACATAATACATAATTGGGTCATGTAATGCTTGCTGAATATGCTTACTGACGAAACAAAGGCATGTTCCAGAAAGGGAGAATGTGGTTTTGTGCTGGTTTTTAAAAATACTGGTTAAAGATCATAAGGAGGTGAAGGGGAATATGGAAAACAGCAATAAATTGCATTTGTATAGCTTAGCAATCAACACAACTTATATTTATTTTTAAGCTGTTTTTTGTTGTTGGTTTTTTTTTGCACAATAAATGTTGGCATTTAATATATTATCTTCCAAATTTTTGTTGTTGTTTTTAATGTTTTATTTTTATTATGAGAGAGAGAAGCGGGAGGGTGCACAAGCAGGGAGGGCAGAAAGAGAGGGAGAGTGCTGAGAGAGAGAGAATCCCAAGCAGGCTCTGTGCTGACCTCACAGAGCCTGACTTGGGGCTCGATCTCATGAACGCAAGATCATGACCTGAGTGGAAATTAAGAGTTGGTCGCTTAACCAACTGAGCCACCCAGGCACCCCTACCTTTAAGTGTTAATATATATGCTTAATATCCATTTTGTTAAAGTGAATTTGTTTAAGCCAGTAGTTAAGAGCACGACCTCAGACCCCAGACTTGTAGATCTGAGTCCCCACGCACTGCTTCCTGGGTGACTTCTCTTTTCTTCGGTTTCCTCTCTGGGAGGGTAATCATGACAGCTACTCCTGGGGTTGTTGCGGAGATTCAATGATTTAATACATGTAACATGATTAAAACAGTTGCCTGACATATAGGAAATGCTCAAATGTTTGTTGTTGTTATTTACACATCAAAGTAATTCAGTAGAATTCAGTTGCCATTGAAGTGGGATAAATCTACATATTTAGGGCATATGTTATTTACACAGTTTTAACACTTGCTTTATTTGTGGTTTATACTCAGTGAACGAATGGTTGTTCGTTCACCTATTTATGCAAGTGCTTTATGGCCGCACATAGTGCTGGAAGTCTGTGCTCTGTGACTGACATGTTCTGTGACTCGAGGCAAATCATGGAGCCTTACAAGGGCTCCATGTTTCTTATAACCTTGCGGTTCTACAGTTGTTACCCTCTCATTTGCTGACGTCACCATGGTCTCGCTTGCTGACGGCACAGCGCTCATGGGACAGGTGACATGGGTGCGAGCCCCAAGTCAACTAAACATAATTAGCTTCATTTTATGCTTTGGCTACACTTGTCCCAAACTTGGACTTGAGGTCTTGTACATATGTGCCCCTGGCCACATACCATCTAGTTTGGAGCCCTCAAAAACTTTAGCGAATAAAATAAGGTAAATATTTTACTTGTGACGGTTCAGTATAGATTTTATTTTTACTGACTGGCTTTTTTAAACCTAGTGATTGCAGTTATGACTGTGTAATTGATTGTTTCTCTTTTTTTTTTAAGTTCATTTATTTATTTTGAGAGAGAGAGAGAGAGTGAGCATGAGTGGGGGAGGGGCAGAGAGAGAAGGAGAGAGAGAATCCCAAGCAGGCTCTCTCTGTGCTCTCAGCATAGAGCCTAATGTGGAGCTCGATCCCAAGAATCATGAGATCATGACCTGAGCCGAAATCAAGAGTTGGATGCTTAACCAACTGAGCCACCCAGGGGCCCCTTTAGTTGATTTTTTCTAATCGTTAAAATGTATATTGAGTTTTTTTAAATGCCACACATCTATAATAGGCACACATAAACATATAAGCAGAGAGCCTATAATTATTGTTTGAACATTTTTAGCCAGGAGATAAGTATGATAATACAAAACTCACTAGTTTATAAAAGGACAGTTGGATCCAAATCGATTTTCATTGAGATGGAATGAGTTAGTTACCTGCTCAGATAGCTAAAGTTTTTCTACTACTATTTGCAGAGAAGACACATGATTTTTCATTTGTCTACATTTCAAATGACTTTTCCCCTTATGTCTTACTTCTGATAAGAATGATATCCCTGAGGTTTGTACTTTTAACATTTTCATCTCAAAGACAGAGGGAAAGAATACACATTCCTCCAAGGACTTTGGTTTCCTAAGGCTAATAATTTACAAGCCTTTTGAGGTATAAAAAGGAGGTTTGTGGTTGGCTATAGGACGAGGTGAGCTCTTAGGTCATGATCTCGCGGTTCATGGGTTCAAGCCCCACGTCAGGCTCTGGGCTGACAGCTCAGAGCCTGGAGCCTGCTTCAGATTCTGTGTGTGCATCTCTCTCTGCCCCTCCTCTGCTTGCAGTCTGTCTCTGTGTCTCAAAAATGAATAAACATTAAAAAAATTAAAAAAGGACAAGGTGAGCTCTGAATTGTCTCTAGAACTGTGTTTCTAGTTTTATAACAATTTGTAAGATAAAGACAGTTGCTTTTCTTTAATTCCTCAAAGAATTGGATTGTAGCCTACGTGTTAAAGAACTGACCAATGTTGGAATTTTTTTAAATGTTTGTTTATTTTCAGAGAGAGAAAGAGGGAGAGAGAACGCAAGCTGGGGAGGGGCAGAGAGAGAAGGAGAGAGAGAATCCCAAGCAGGCTCTGTGCTGTCAGCACCGAGTCCAACGCGGGGCTTGAACTCATGAACTGTGAGGTCAAGATCTGAGCTGAAATCAAGAGTCAGACACTTATCTGACTACCCAGGTGCCCCAGATTTTTTTTTTTTAATTTTTAATTTTAGTTTTCCCTTGGATGCTTAAAGGAATACATAGCAGTTTGCCAGAAAATCTCTCAGTCTCATCACCTCTGAGAGGGGCTCATTAAGGGTTCTACTTTGAAGGGAGATATGGAGATGCCTGTTAAGCCATTAACTTGGCAGACTTTTGTGTAAAGGCAATTCAGACAAAGGATACCTAGAGTGAATGTTCAAATGAAGGAGTGTGGAGGAGAGCAGTAAGGATGACTTCAGTCTTATGTATTATGTTCCTCTTGTGTCTTTTGATTTTTTATCAGCTTTTTACATTTAAACTTTCAATGGAGTTGGACTTTTTTTTCCCTATTCTTGAAGCCTCTGTTGTTGTTTTTTCTAAATTTAAATTTATTTGTTTTTTACTTTAGAGAGAGAGTATGTAAGCAGGAGAGAGGGGCAGAGGGAGAGAGAGAGAATCTTTTTAAAAATTTTTTAAAAAAAGTTTTATTTTATTTTTGAGAGAGAGAAAGAGAGAGACAGAGTGCAAGGAGGGGAGGGGCAGAGAGAGAGGGAGACACAGAATCTGAAGCAGACTGCAGGTTCTGAGCTGTCAGCACAGAGCCCAACTCGGGACTCAAACCCATGAATCGTGAGATCATGACCTGAGCCAAAGTTGGACACTTAACCGACTAAGCCACCCAGGTGCCCCGAGAGAGAGAATCTTAAGCAGGCTCCGGAGCCTGATACTTCCATGACCCTGGGATCATGACCTGAGCTAAAATCAGGAGTCAGACACTGAACCACCCAGGCTCTAAAACTACTGAGACACTCAGGCTCCTCTCACACTTTATTTAAGTGTACTTATTGATCTTATTTACTTGGAACATTCCTCATAAACACCATTGTAATTCTAGGTTGTGATTCCCCTGAGGTCTCATAGCAGTTTCTAGAACCTTAGCCAAAAATAGAGTTTAACTCATATCTCCATATCTTGCCATATCTCACCACCGATGCGGGGGAGCAACTCACAGGCAACTCTGCCTGGCGTTAATTTTCGGCCCCCAACCTGATGGTTACCAAGCCAAGTTCTTCAGGACACAAAACAGCTTAGTAAGATCTTGCCTTTTGAAAAAATTATTATTTTTTTAATTCAAAGATATTTATAACTTTTGGGACCATAGTTGTTGGGTTTTTTTAATGTTTGACTTATTTATTTTGACAGAGAGAGAAAGAGAGAGAGAGGCAGAGAGAGAGGGAGAGAGAGAATCCCAAATGGCCTCTATACTTCACAGAGCCTGACATGGGGCTTGATCTCACAAACCATGAGATCATGATCTGAGCCAAAATCAAGAGTCAGTCACTTACCTGACTGAGCCACCCAGGAACCCCCATAGTTCTTAGATATAAAATAAGCAGGTGTGCTGGAAGGTGCTATGTTTAACTCTTTGGATTTCAAAGATCCCATCTTCTTTATTAATTTTTTTCTTTTAACTAACCCTTTACTTCATGTGCACACAGAAACCAGCAGTAACCCAGCAAGTGGAACCGTGGACACCACCAGTAGCCAAAGAACAGGGGATGGGAAAGGACTGAACTAGCGGACGTCCAAGATCAGAGACTGTTGGGCTGATCCAAGTGAATGGAGAACTGTTGTGTCTGCAGTTCCCAGCGTGGAATCTGAGGACAGAACCAAGGGGTGGGGTGTAGAAGGTCCTATGGACTTGCCAACAGAAGGCCTGGGTGTGCCACCAGCAATTCCCAGAATAAACGAAACCAGCAGATGCCAGTAAATGGGGACTGTGGACTGGAACGGGGAAAAGGGATTCCAACAAGTGGAAAATTGCAGATGGAACCAAGGGCTAGAGACTGGCGCTCTGTCAGAGCCTCCTGTCAATCTAGACGGACCTGTTAACCCTGGCCTGGAAGTTCTGTTCGGTTGGGAGCTAACACACAAAGAGCAGAGTTCAGACCAAGAGGAACTTACCAAGGGTCCTCAGAAATGGTGAGAAAGACGGTGAACTCAAAAGTATTTGCTTTGGATCCCACTGTTGCCACCAAATCTGTTAAAAAACAGAATTTAACCAAGTAAATTGGTATTATTGAATAATTCATTAATATGGCAACATCTCATCTAGCAGGTAGAGGGGAGCTCCCAGGAGCTGTGCAAAATAGGAGGTTTACAAAGTAGGGGGCGGGGTGGGGGAGAAAACGAGGAATTTATTAGCAAGAAATGCATTATTTTAGGCAAGGTTGCCCTCCTAAGGGGAATGGTAGGGGTCTATCAGGTGATTACCTCCTAGTATTGACCAGGAAATTCCAGCTGGGCTGGTTAGAGGTTATTTCCTGGGGCATTGAAACTGTTGTTGGGTTAGGTAGTAAGTCTTGGTTGACTGAAACATTAGTGACACCATTTTGGGTCTATGGTTTTCTTTCTAACAGAGTCTTGTGGCATTTCATGGAGTCACTCTTAGCTCTGTCTTGAAGTGTGATGTTGACATCCAAAAAGACCTGTATGCCCATGAGGCATTGTCAAGGTACCAACAATGCAGGAAGAAACCACAGTCATGGAAGAGGGCTATTATGCCTCTGGCCCTAAAATCCCCTGCGTGATAGCTTCCTTACAGTCTGCTCTTTCCACCTTCCCACAGATGTAGGCCAGTGAGAGCGGCAGGAGGGTGAGTCAGACCCACCCACTGTCCTTTGCAAATACCTCTAAATGATTTAACTGCACAGTGTTTATTGTATGAGGTCATTCCCAAGTGTGACTTTGCTCTGGCCAAACATACACAATTATGCCAGCCTGCCACCAACAGTGAGATAAATATCACCCCCAGGTTGTAAAGTAAGTAAATAAAATAAACATGCAAACAAGCTAATAAAATATATGGGGAGTACCCCACCCCCACCATATTCCCCATAGTGCTAAGCCTAAAACCCAAAGTCCTCACTATGGGAAGGCCCCTGCAGGAAACTGATCTCGTGACTTGCACCCTCCCCTCTGCCGTCCTCAACACACCAGTGGAGACCCTGCTTCAGGGTCATTGTTCTTGTCCTCCACGAAAATCACACAACGTCGCCTTACCCACTTCCCGGGTCACCCCATCGAAACTAGCTGCCTCCCTGCCTCTAGCGTCACTCCGTGTCTCCTGACCCTGCTTCGTTACATTCACAGTATTCCTATTCTCTTCTCCCCATTAGGACACATGCTTCAGAAGCCAGAGACTCTCCCATCCTGTGTCCCCAGCATCTGGAATCGGGGCCAGTGCATAGTAGGTGAGCTCTCTGCAAACCCTTGCTGAAGGAGGATGCCCAGCGCCAGCCCCCCCCCCCCNGCAACAGCCTCCCTCCCATTGCCATGATCTCTGTCTCTCCCCAGCTCTGAGGCACTGCAACTCCCACCAGCTGTCAGGGGGAGAGTGGAAATTTTTACCAGAAGCTGTAAGGACAGCCACGTTCCCAGGCTGTGCTAAGAGGGGCTGAGTGGAAATTTCCACAAACTGTCTGGAAGCATGATGAAGCAGCTGGGGAGTCTGGGGAGGGCCCGGGTTGCTTGCGAACCTCTGTGCAGGTCCTGTGCCCAGAGCGTGGTGCACGGTGTGTTCACAGACCTGTGTGCAGATCTGTGGATCAGGAAGGCCATCTGCTTACTGCACAGCAGGGGTCCAACTGCCAGAGTTGCGGGGGGTGCGGTGCCTGGTCAGGTGCAGCTCGACCCTGGAGCCAGAAGGATCTTCAGATGTTATGAAGTTCAATCCCTTCCTTTTCCAGATGGAGGAATTTAGGCACAGAGAGGGGAAGCAATTTGTCCCCAGTCACACAGAAAGTGACAGACCATGGACTTGAACTCACTGCACCTCCTGGGTTTTTGCTTCTCTTCTTCTCTTCCATTCTTTCTTTTTTAAAAATTTTAAATGTTTATTCATTTTTGAGAGAGAGAGAGAGAGAGACAGAGAGAGAGAGAGAACAAGTGGGGGAGGGGCAGAGAGAGAGGGAGACACAGAATCCGAAGCAGGCTCCAGGCTCTGAGCTGTCAGCAGAACCAGATGAGGGGATCGAACTCACGAACTGCAAGATCATGACCTGAGCCGAATTTGGACGCTTAACCGACTGAGCCACCAAGGTGCCCCTTCTCTTCCATTCTTGCTCTCTTGCCCTTCCCTCCCACTAGTCTCCAACTAATCTTTCCCAAATGCCACTTTGGGCCAGCTCACTGGGAGCTCAGGCTCCCTGGGGCCATGTCACTGCCACTCCTAACAGACCCCCCAGAGCTGCCTGCCTCTCCTCCACACACAACCCGTCCCTTCTAAGACCCCATTCCCAGACTGCTCCCCCTACCAGTTAGATCAGAACGTCTGGGGGTGGAGTACAGGCATTGGTATATTTTAAAGATCCCTAGGTGATTTCATTTGCAGCAGGATTTGGAAACCACTGTTTTAGCCTTGACTAATGAGACCTCCACCTCCTGCCTGAGGGCCCTAGGCTGCAGATCACCTGATGACTTTTTATTTATTTATTTTTTCCAGATTTACTTTCTGGGTTCACAAGTCCCATGACCAGTCCTGTGTCCCTCCTGCTTCTGCCCTTTGTCCAAACCTGGGCCTCTGGTCTCCAACTCTTAATTTTGGCTCAGGTCATGATCTCACAGTTCGTGAGGTTGAGCCCTGAATAGGATTCTGCACTGATAGGAAGGAGCCTGCTTGGGATTCTCTCTCTCTCTCTCTCTCTCTCTCAATAGATAAATGAACATTAAAAAAAAGAATCAAGGGGTTGCCTGTGCTACACGAAGTCTAGCTCATTCAATGACTGCTTCCTCTGGGGTTTGTCTGATGAACGCAATCTGTGCTGGGCACTGATGAAGCCACTGTCAAATGTCAGTGTGGTCTTGACCCTTTCTCTCTCTGGGCCTCTACTTCTTCTAGCTGTGAAATGCCTCCCTTTTCCGAGGGCCTTACCAGACTTTGCCAGTTCATGTAAAAAAGGTCTGAGGTCTCTCAGTTCCAAGTGGGAAAATTAAATGTGTCCTGGGCAATAAGCTCTGGTGAGCTGTAGGGAGCCAGTCAGGCAACGGGTCTGAAATCAGGCGGCACCTTCGAAAAATGATCTCCTCTATACAGTGAGAAGATATAAAAATTTAAATCTGTAGTTTAAAGATGTTAATTGCACTGTCATTCTTAACAGCTTTATTGAGACATAATTTATATACTCTAAGATTTACCCCTTTTATATACAATTTGATGCCTTTCAGGAAGTTTACAGAGTTATGTAACCATCACCACAATCTAATTTGAGAACATTCCGTCATCAGAAAGAGAGCTCTCAGATCTGTTGCCGCCTGCCCCTGGCAACCGCTAACCTACCTTCCGCCTCAGAGAGTCCCCTTTTCTGGACATCTCATGGAGACAGAATCATGCATTATGGTTTTGCACTTGGCTTCTTTCACGGAGCATAATATTTCCAAGGTTCGCCCATGTTTCAGCATGCATCAGCACTTCATTCTTTTTTTATTTTATTTTTTTATGTCCAAAGAATATTCTATTGGATGGGTATGCCACATTGTATTTATCTATTTATCATTGATGTCTGTTAGGGTTGTTCCCATTGTTGGGGGTTTATTACGAATAATGCTTCTATGAACATTTGTGTAAAATTCTTTGCCTGGATGTATGTTTCCAGTTCTTGTGGGTAGCTTCCTAGGAGTTGTGTTGCTGGGTCTTACGATAATGCTGTGTTGAATTCTTTAAGGAATTGCCATGTTAGGTTCCAAAGTGGCTGCTCAGTTTTTACATTCCCATCAGCAGCGTATGAAGAATCCAAGTTCCTCAAATCTTTGACACTTGCTATTGCTTTTCTTCTTAATTATAGCCCGCCTAGAGGGTGGGAAGTGGTAACTCACTGTGGTTTTGTTTCACATTCCTGCAGTGACCAATGATGTGGGAGCATCTTGTCACGTGCTTCATGGCCCGGCCCTTCAACATCCTCTTTGGTGAAATGTGAGTTCCGATCCTTTGCCCCATTTTTAAATTGAATTATTTATCTTTTTACTGAGCTTGAGTTCTTTATATATTCTGGATACAAGTCCTTTGGTAGATACATGATATTCGCAAATATTTTCTCCCAGGCTGACTTATCTTTTTTTAGTTATCTTATTGCAAATGTAAGGGTTTATTTCTGGACTCTTGATTCTGTTCTATTGATCTAGGTCTACTCTTATGCTAGCAACATAGTGTTTTGCTAGAGTAGCTCAATGGTATATTTTGAAATCAGTAAGTCCTCTACTTTGTTTTCTTTTTTCAGAATTGTATTGACTATTTGGGTCCTTTGCATTTTCATATACATATTAGGATCAGCTTGTCATTTTCTACAAAAAATGTCTGCTAGGAGCTTGATACAGATTGAATATATATGTCAATTTGGAAAGAATTGCTGTCATAACAATATTAAGTCTTTCAGTCCATGAACATAGACTGTCTCTCCACATATTTATACCTTTTAAGATTTCTTTCAGCAAGGGGCACCTGGGTGGCTCAGTCAGCAAAGTATACAACTCTTAATCTTAGAGCTGTGAGTTTGAGTCTCATGTTGGGGATAGAATTCACTTAAAAATTTTTTTAATTAAGAAAATAATAAAATCGCTTTTAGCGATTTTGCAAATTATTTTTTTTATTTTTTAGAGAGAGAGTAGGGGAAAGAGGCAGAAAGAGAGTGAGAGGAGAAAGGGAATCTTAAGCAGTTTCCACATCTAGCATGGAGCCTGACGTGGGACTTGATCCCACGATCCTGGGATCATGACCTGAGCCGAAATCAAGTAGAATGCTCAACTGACTGAGCCACCCAGGTGCCTTTTTTTTTTTTTTTTTTAATTTTATTCT
>NW_027532008.1:3742761-3753644 GCF_008692635.1 Crocuta crocuta
GGAAGCTTATTTATTTTATTTCCTTGTTTTTTTTTTTTTTTTTTTTTTTGTAATTTTATTCTACAAGTCTTGAATGATCTTTATTCCCTAGTGTTTATTTCTTCTGAGGTGATTATGGGCAATGTTATTTTAATACGGAATAAAAAGAAAGAAAGAAAAAAAGAAAAATATCCTGAATGTGCAACATTTGAGAAATTAACAAATTATGGTCTTTTCTACTGACGGGAGATTCTGGAGCTATTATTGATTGTTATGTGCTACCAGAAAGATCACTCTGATCATGTAGGACCATGGAGAATGTTGATGGTAGGGACAATATCTAATTGATCTCCATTTTCCCAGGGGGGAGCAGAGAGCCAAGCACAGACTACATGCTCTGTGTAATAGCCATTAGTGCTGGTCACCAAATACATATTTCTTCTCCTGCTGTACTTCTCTACTTCTTGAAGTGAGTTGTGGCCATAAGGCTTGCTTAACCAATGAAATGTCATTCCTGAGCAGAAAGTGGAAGGGCCAATGTACAATCTGCCATCCTCTTAACCTCTGCGGATGTGTCTGTGTGCACCCCAAGGCTGCTCCATCAGCCTGGTGCCTGAAATGAGGATGACAGGTCTAGTGAAGAAGAATTACAAACTGACTTAAGCCCTTGAGAGACTGGTGGTATTTGTTATGCAGCATAGCCCAGCTAGCCTCATTCTGACTAGTATATGGAGAAATGGTGGTTGAAAAAGTAAATGAAACTAAAGAGCAGAACATGAAAGTCTATCTTTTCTGATTGAAACTATGAAAAACAGTATCTGAATATATGCTGTAAACTTAATGAAATGAGGAAACCAAAGCCCACTAGAATGTTGGAGGAGGCGGTAGTGGGTGAATAGTTTCTCTTTTAAATGTGTCTTTTGGGTTCCTGGACCCAGTTCCAATGTTTGTGTGTGTGTGTATATGTGTGTGTCAGCAGGGGCTTCTCACACAACAGCAAGCAATTCTCAGACACCAGCAGGATATCAAGAATTCAACCCAATTCTGACACTATCTACCCAGAGAGACCATCAGATCCCACAGGTTAAGGACTCGGTCCCACACGACCAAGCCCCCTCTCCTACTTTAGATGCCAGTTGCAAGCTCAGGTTGTTACCTGAGGTTTTGACCAATCAGCTATAGATCAGAGGTTCCAATGACCTCCCCCCTCATGCTTGATCAATTTGCTAGTGGCTCACCAAACTCAGGGAAACACTTAACAGTTATTTAAAAGATATGGATGAACACCCAGCTGAAGAGACACATAGGGCGAGGTCTAGGAGGGTCCAGAGTGCGCGAGCTTCTGCTCCTGTGGAATTGTGGGTGTGTCACCACTTGGAAGTTCTCTGAACCCCATCCTATCAGGATTTTACGGAGGCTACATGTGGGCCAGATCAATTACTCACTCCATTTCTGGCTCCTTTCCTCTCTCTGGGGGATGGAGGGTGGATCTGGAAATTCTAACCTTATAATCACAATTTGGCTTTCTGGTGACCAGGAGCCATCCAGGAGCCCGCCCAGGGTCCCCTCCATAGAACAAAAGATGCTTCTAGTGATTTTACCACTTAAGAATTTACAAGGGCTTAGGAGCCCTGTGTCAGAGATGAGGTCAAAGACAGATGTCAGAATAAAGATGCTCTCAGTGTTCTCACTGCTTTGGATTTACAAGGGTTTCAGGAGCTCTGTGCCAGCAATGGAGATGAGGACCAAATATATATATTTCTTATAATAGATCACAATATCACAGTCCACCTCCTGGTCTTCAAACACAGATTCCTTAGAACGAAACAATCATAAACGTCAAAAAACAGGATTGGGCGCTTTTAGGGTGCTAGAGCCTAAAAGACATACTGGAACATTACTAGAATCCCATTCAGTCATTAACACTTATCCAGTCCATCATCATTTCATATGACGGTGTCTCCCAGGGTGAGACCACTTAGGTTTGCAGGCTTCCAATTCCATCTTATCTGGTTAAAAAGCAGGAGTGGTCCTAGCAATATATGGCTTCACCCTTCAGGCACCTGGTATAATTGAGTTAAGAAACAGTATCATGAATCTTGCTCTGAGCTCTTTGCAGGTATTAATGCAACAGTGTATTTCCCTCTTTCCATAATCCATTTATTCATTCCTTTACCCTCAGCTCCTATTTTTCTTTACTGCATTTATACCCAAACCTGTCCACCTTTGGAAAGGACATTAAGTTTGGCCACTGTGCTGGCCGAGATCGCAGACAGCAGTACTAGTCTAGCAAGTGCCTCCCCTCGGTCCATCCTCTTTGCATAGGATAAGGTTACACAGGAGCAGAATGACATGACTACAACCAGGCAATACAGCTGAATTTGCTGTGAGCTCCAATATGACGGGTTGGGTGAAGGCACACCATGCCCATTCAGGTCCTTAAGAATTCTGATGTGAGATTAAAGGCACAGTTAGTTTCTTTCTTAAGGATCATCCCTGCTTCTAGCTCTGATAGTCGTGGCCCTGGTCCCATGACCACTGCATCAAAGAGGGGGAGAAAATAGCAGAGGGGACGTGGGAGAGTCAGCACCTTCCCACCCCCACTTGCCCAGATCCATCAGAAGAACAGGGAAATCTATCCAGTGGGGACACTACTGGAGTCCCTCTCATAGTGAGCGGGGGCACACACGCATGAAGGTGTCAGCCAGCCCTTCCTATAAGCCACCCCACTTTTAGACAACCAATCTTCAACGGCCCATTCCAATTCTCTATCAAACTAGTTCTCCGAGGAGAATATCTCTCTGCCTATTGTTGGACACGATGCTCTGTAAAGTGTGTTTCTTGGTCTGAAGAAATGATGATCAGCTATCCAAACAGGCTCACTCCCTTCTGTTCTGGTTCTTTTACTGTATTCTGAGCATTTGTATCTTTACCAGCGTCTGTATCTAGACCAGTAAGCATCCGTCCCTCTCAGGACCGTTCATAGCCCCCCACCTCCACCAACCCCACCAAGCCAGGCGGCCAGCATGGTCTCCCGGGCCAGCTATGACCAGGGCCTTCCCACCAGGGAGGCTGCCGCATGGCCACCTACAATCTCTGTGTCTTTTTCTGGTGGGCACCTTGGGCCTGGGAGGGTGCAAATGGAGTATGTACCATTCAGCCCGTCTCTGCACTGCTGCAACTTCCCCATGCCCACTCATGTCATAGGTCCAGATGGCCACCTCAGGGGAGTGAACTGAAAAATCCACTTGGTTTTTCCAATCACCTTTTGAACCTGGAAGGGGGCTGTTCTGGTGGGCATCGGCATGTCCTACTTCAATGTACCTCTTAAATTCCCAGGGTGATTTTCGTAGGGCTGAGCCCCCTGCAGACATCCCCCCCCTTTTTTTTTTCAAGTTTATTAGTTTATTTTGAGACAGAGACAGAAACAGAGACAGAGGCAGAGAGAGAATCCCAAGGAAGGACAGGTTCTGGGTTGTGTCTAGATGGAAGGTTTGGGTTTCAGAATTTCCTCCCAAAGATCTCTCTTTTTTTAAATGTTTATTTTTGAGAAAGAGAGAGAGAGAGGCAGAGAGAGAGGGAGACACAGAATCTGAAGCAGGCTCCAGGCTCTGAGCTGTCATCATAGAGCTTGATGTGGGGCTTGAACTCACGAACTGTGAAATCATGACCTGAGCTGAAGTCGGACGCCTAACCAACTGAGCCACAGGCGCCTCTCACCTTATTTCTTTTCTTTTCTTTTTTTTTTTATTTTTTATTTATTTCTGAGAGAGAGAGAGAGAGAGAGAGAAGCATCGTAAACAGGGGAGGGTCAGAGAGAGAGGGAGACAGAATCTGAAGCAGGCTCCAGGCTCTGAGCTGTCATCATAGAGCTTGATGTGGGGCTTGAACTCACGAACTGTGAAATCATGACCTGAGCTGAAGTTGGACGCCTAACCAGCTGAGCCACCCAGGCGCCTCTCACCTTATTTCTTTTCTTTCTCTCTCTCTCTTTTTTTTTTTTTAATATTTTTTATTTATTTCTGAGAGAGAGAGAGAAAGAGAGAGAAGCAGCTTAAACAGGGGAGGGTCAGAGAGAGAGGGAGACACAGAATCTGAAGCAGACTCCAGGCTCTGAGCTAGCTGTCAGCACAGAGCCTGACGTGGGGCTTAAACCCACAAACCATGTTCTCACCTTATTTCTTAACAAAGCTCTAAAAATTTCCATCTTGTTGGGAAGAGCCCCTTAACTTTCCCTCAGTCCCTTTTTGTCTTCTAATTAATCTAATGTTTTGATTAGCATCTAGAAGACAAATGTGCGGAAGTTGAGACAGCACATCTGATAAGGCTTCATGAAACGTTTTTCGGTTTTGCAGCACTAAACTCATATGAGGTGCCCACGTGGAAGGAAGGAGTCCCCTTAACCATGGCATTCACCATGACCCGGGTAATGGGTGTGTTGGGTGGGTAAATATCTGGGTGGTCATAAGCCATTCCCAAACAATTTGCATGCGAAGCAGATCAGCTGCTTTGTCTGGGGTCTTCTGCTGGCATTTATGGGGGAAGACAGACAGTCCCCCTTCTCAGGGTAAACAGACCTTACAGTGGCTTGGATGCAGCCCACCAGGCTGGCTGTTCCCTCAGGAATAACCCCCTGCGTGTCTGGATCGTGTGCAGCTGTCTGTGATTGTTCTGTAGGGAGCCGAGGGGGCTGCGCTAGCCCAACACACTCTTCCGCCCTTCAGCATTCAGACCGAAGACGCTGCCCCCTCGTCAGTTACACTCATAGTCCATTTCAGTAAAGGTTCCTCAGGGAATCTGATGGTACAGATCCACAAAACGAGGCATCCCTTCACACTGCATGCTCTGACTTCGGTGGTTTTGTTCCCCGNCCCACCCCCCGCCACATTTGCTGACTTAGTGACCAGAGGAGGTTGTTTCTGTGGTCTTTGGGTAATTTTTCACTTGTAGGAGGGTGAAAGGGGGCTGGGTTTGAGGCTGGTGGCCGAGGCTCAAATAACCAAGGGATAGAATATTTTACCTTTTTCTTATTAGTTTGCATTTCCTTATGCATCATCGAGTGAGACAGTTCCGAAGGAGTTGGATCCATCTCTAAATTCCATTGGCAACTTTGAGCTCTAGTAACTGAGCATAGCACAGCCTCTCCGTACCATGGCAACACCATGGCCACCCAGGAATCAAAGGTTTTCACCACCCCTACCCCCTTTTATCTTTCTCTTCCCAAACCACATGTTTGCATGAGCCAGCGACGTTCTAGTAAATCCCACTTTACCACCACCAACTCTTTTGGGTTCCTGGACTCAATTCCAATGTCTGGGGTGAGGGGACTTCCCGGACAACACCAAGAAATTCTCAGACACCAGCAGGGTATTGAGAATTCAACTCAATTCTGACATGACCTACCCAGAGAGACCATCAGATCTCACAGGTTCAGGGCTTGGTCCTTTGCAAGACTGCCCCTCCTCCACTTCAGATGCCACTCACAAACCCAGGTCATCACTGTGCTTCTGACCAGATGGTTATAGATCAGAGGTTCCAACGACCGGTCCCTCCTTGGGTTTGATTCATTTCTTAGTGGCTCACAGAACTCAGGGAAACACTCACTTACATTTATCAGTTTATTGAAGGATACAGATGGGGAGATATGTAGGGCAAAGTGTGGGAAGGTCCAGAGCACGGGATCTTCTTCCCCATGGAGATGGATGTGCTCAGCCACCTGAAAGCTCCCCAGACCCACACCACTGGGATTTTAGGGAGGTTTCAGGAGGCCTGATCAATTATTAACTCCATTTCTAACCTCTCTCCCCAGCAGGTAGGGGCTGCAAATTCCAAGCTTTTTCTTTTTTTTTTTTTTTAATGTTTGTTTGTTTGTTTGTTTTCAGCTGAATTTGGAGCCTGCTTCTCCTTTTTGATCAAGATCTTTCTCCAAAAGTATAGCTGATCAAGAGTCAGGTTTTCCTAATCTAGTGGCCTTTGTCCCTCAGTGCCAGGAAGGACCTTTCCTGGGTGTCATGGCTCACATCAGAGGAAGATTGTACAGATTGGAAAACCATGAAGGTCACATTTGAGTAAGAAGGAGGAGAAGCAGAAGTCTCAGGACTTTACACCTAGAGTCTGTATGTATCAAGGACGTAGCATTGGAGATCATCTCCTTACTGCGGTACATCATCTTACAAAGGTCTGACAGGCAACGAGTACAGAATCCAAAGTAACCTGACAGTCGAAATCAAAAGTGTGATCTTACACCAGAATTCTAGATCTGACAGTAGCCAACTCAAAATATCTATTGACGCTTATTCCGACGAAGGGGAGAAGAGTTCTCCCTATGGACCAAAACCGGAGTCACATATATCCCCTGGACGTAACCGCTGAACGCGCCCACAAAAGCACAACAGTGATACCGTAAGAGCCCATGGAAAGGATTAGCTGAGTGCATTGGGGAAGGTACACGGAGCAATAGCCGGGGAGCCCTTTGCAGAACCGCAGCTACGCAAAGACATTTTAAAACGGTGTCATTACTTCACAAGAACTATTGGAACTAAATGTGTTAGTACTACAGAGAAGCTGAAAATCCGAAAACCATGAATTCCGGAGGAAAATTCAAAATCAGTTAATGGTCTAGATGCAAAAGAGAGAGACTGCTGTGAGTCGTGAACCCGGACAGGCCTGTTTCTGGACATCTCGGGAATGCGGTCTGTCGGATGTCGCCTGATCCAATCGCGGGAAATCTTTACTTTCACGTCACCAGGTGGTGTGTAAGTCCTGTCAGGGTTTGGTGCTTTCCTGACCTGTGTCATGTGAATCCAGGACTCCAGTCCCGGAGTCTGGCGGCACAAGGGTTGGTTAGCCACACCTGAGAGGGGCGTTTCCAGAGAGGCTGAAGAGTCTTTCTGGAAGTGTCTTTTCCAATAGACAAAATCTCCAGGTTGCAAGGTGTGGTGTTTGAAGTCTTTGAGGGTTTCCCCTTCTAGCCCCTTCTTCTATGAACAGGGGAGGAGGAACTAAGGAGGAAAAGGGACTCTCAAAGAGCCTAAACAAAAGGGTTCAGAGACCGCACCTGTTGAGGTTTATTAGCGACCCTCTACTTGGGCTGTATTAGCTCGCCAGGGCAGGTGCTTTATAGCAGGGGGGTGAGCGCTGAGGGTGGTGTCAGTGAGGACAGAGAGAGATTCACTCCCAATCCGGAGAGTGGCTTCTCTGAGCCGATAAAGAGGAAGGACTGGGAAGAGCCTCTACCATTCCTCGGAGCCCCGACAGTGGGAATTGGGAGGGCACGGGAAAGGTGGCTAGGGAGCTGAAGGAACCTGGAGCGCTTGAGTTTGTAACAATCTTTTCCCCCAGGGTCCTGGCCCTTTGCAATAAGAGCAGAAGTGAGGGGGGTTTTGGTTTTGTGGAGGGGCCTTGATTTGCCAGAGTTGAAAATTAACAATTTTAGTGGTCTTTCATTTAATGTTTATTTATTTTTGAGAGAGAGACAGAGAGACAGAGCACGAATGGGAGAGGGGCAGAGAGAGACACACACAGCATCTGAAGCAGGATCCAGGCTCTGAGCTGTCAGCGTAGAGCCCAACACGGGGCTTGAACTCACGAACTGTGAGATCGTGACCTGAGCCAAAGTTGGACGCTCAACCGACTAAGCCACCCGCAGGTGCCCCAAATTTTAGCGGTCTTTCTTTTAGATGACTCTTCCAGGGTATAAGCGAGCCAGTTGGCCAAATTAAACTGGAGTGGACATAGTTTCCTGTTCCATCCGGGTCCTTTTAACTAGAGAAGGGTCCTGGTTTAACCCATTAATAAACATGGAGTTAAATGCTCCTCAGGCAGATCCAACATCTAAAGGAAAACCAGAATTTTCTTTAAAGACAATTTGGAGTCAACTACAGTAGTTGTAAACAGGTTCACAAAGCTTTTGAGTACAAGCTTGAATTTTGTGAACTTTGTTCCAGTCAACGGGCTGAGAAAAAGCTACTGTAAATGTTTGGTGGACATTTCCAGTGAGCGTTCCAGCATCAGGCTAGATTTATCCAGTGTTTGGCCCGGTCCTCACCAAAAAGCACACAGTCTGATATAAATCTGATTAGAAACCAGGTTGGTGGGGGGCCTGGCTGGTTCAGTCCATAGGGCGTGCAACTCATGATCTCAGGGTTGTTAGTTCAAGCCCCACGTTGGGGGTAGAGATTACTTAAAAAATAAAATCTTCAAAAAAAGAAAAACAGAAAGAAACCAGGCTGGTGAGTTTGAATAACTTAATTCTTCAGCAAAGCTATGGATGTCCCCTGTCACTTTAGGAAACTCTTTTAACTCTGTGTCTCCATTTGGGCTTTGTCCAGGGAACATAAAAAACTGAGGTTTATCTGGAGAGGGGGCTGGTGCACAGGGAATACAGGGGTGTGGCACCAGCAGTGGGGCCTGAGACAGAGAAGGCAGGAGAGAAGAGAGGCCTCAGGAGCCCTTTTATTGTTTCTTTCTTGGCCTCAGTTGGCCTAGAAATTGTATTTTGCAAAGAGGTACTTTTAGACTTCTGATAATGTTTGGAGGGTTCAAAATACCTATCAAAATAGGCATCCCATGCTGTTTTGACAATTTTGTTTTTTATTTTAAAAAATGTTTATTTATTCGTTTATTCATTTTGAGAGAGACAGACAGAGAGAGAGAGGAAGAGAGAGAGGGAGAGAGAGAGGATCCCAAGTAGCTAACTGAGCCATCAAGGCGCACATTTTGACAACTTTAGAGCCATGACTGTCCAGTTTAGTTTCGAGAAACGTAAGTTTGGGGAGACTGAAAGTTTCCTGTAATGACCATTGGTATTCTTCTAACTTACTTTTGGTTAAGTCATCTGTTTAGTTTGAAATGCACATGAGGAGGGGAACTGGGTGACTCGGTCAGCAAGCCTCCGACTTTTGATTTCAGTTCAGGTCATGATCTCATGATCGATCAAGCCCTGAACTGAACTCTGTGCTGTCAGCACACAGTTTGCTTAAGATTCTCTCTCTCTGTCCCTCCTTTCTCTCTGTCTCTCTCAAAATAAATAAATAAACATTAAAAAAAAAAAGAAATGCATGTGAGGAGGAACAGCAGCTTTTAAATGTTTATTTATTTATTTTTTTTATTTTGAGAGAGAGAGAGAGAGTGGAGGAGGGGCAGAGAGAGAAAGAGACAGAATCCCAAGCAGGCTCTGCACCATCAGCACCATCAGCGCAGAGCCCGATGAGGGGCTCAAACTCATGAACCGTGAGATCACGACCTGAGTGAAGCTGGACACTCAACCAACTGAGCCACCCAGGCACCCCTATTTGTTTATTTATATTTTAAAAGATTTTATTTTTTAAGTAATCTCTACACCCAATGCGGGGCTTATACTTATAACCCTGAGATCAAGAGTCACATTCTACCAACTGAGCCAGCCAGGTACCCCATCAGATAAGGTGACATGTAAACAGACATCGAAGGCAGTGGGGCAGCAGACAGAAGTTCAGCTATTTGGAGCCGGGACCAGCTTCCCGACCATGTGACCCATGCAGTGGCATAGGACTTTGTGGTCAGGAGGGTCCCCATGCTTGGTTTCCTGTTCTCGCCATATTGAAATTCTTAATTTTTGAACAAAGATTTGCATTTTCATTTTGTACAGGGCCCCAGAAATCATGCCGGTCCTATATGGGGCAAAGGGAATTCGAGCCAGAGCGGGTATCAAGTGGAAAGGTCAAGGGGTAGGAATGTGCTGGCAACTTGTGGTCTGGAGTAGGAAAGTCCGCGGTGGGCTTCCTCTGTTCTTCTGCCCTTTGAGCCCACACCTTCTCCCCTGCTGCTCACTGAGGTTCCGACCTGCCCAGGGCTGCCCTAGAAGGTACGTGGGAGAGTAGTGAGATTACGGGTCCAGGAAAGGGCTGCCTTAGCCTGTGTTTGTTTTGAACTCTCCAGGCTTGGCAGATGTTTCAAGCTGACTCTTTTATTTGCTAGGGGTGGAGGGCGGTCTTGGAAGTCCTGGTCCGGTTTCCCCCTAAAGCAGAGCCTGAGACAGAGACTTAGAGGCGAGTAGTTGCTTTGGGAGGTGACCCCAGAAAGCAGAAGGGAGGGAAGTAGGAAGCAGGCAAAGCACAAAGGGGGATGGGGAGGGTGTCTTTCAGGTTGCTGCTTTCGGTTGGTCGTGGGGCCTGGGTTCCAGAAAGCTCGACGCAGACAGAATACCTCCCAGAGTTGTCTTCTTCTGAGCAGAAGGCTGGAGCTTTCTCCAACAGCTTCCACGAGTGCTGTTCTCGGGGTGCTAAAAGCCTGCACTCCTCGTCTGCACCTAAAATGGCAGGCTGGGCTAGAGCCCAGAGGCTGGAGAGCTGAGGCATGCCTGCTGGCGCAGGGCTGAGGGCAGCGGGCACGGGACTGCCCACTCCTGCTGAAGCTGAAATCTAGGGTGGGCTGTGACTGTGTGGCTCGGGCCGCTCTTGTGTTTGCCGTGCTGGGGACAGTCACTGCAGGGTCTCATCTGCGGATCCCTTGAGGAGGGCCAGCTGCTTACGATGCCTCCTGCCATCGCAGAACACCCCGGGGACACCTCCAGCCGCTTTCTGCCAAGCCTCATGGCCCCTGCGAGAGACCTCCTGGGGCTGGATGTAAGGCTGCCTCTCCCCTGCAGCGCGGTTCAGGCCTGCAGGCCGCATACACCTGTGGCCCGCTTCCATGGAAATGCAGTTAATTCCGTCTACCACTGGTCTCTGTTCTGCTACTACTGACAGCCCGTCCCTTAGGGGTTCTCGGGCAAGAGTCAGTCACCCAGCCATGGAGTCCCAGGGGACACCCCCCAACCTCTCTGGTGTCCTTGAAGCCCCCTCACTCCATCCCTCTCTCTAATCTCTGACTCCAGTCTCCACACTGCCTTCAGGATAAAGCCCTCCACCTTGGCACTGCTCTCT
>NW_027532008.1:3753682-3813510 GCF_008692635.1 Crocuta crocuta
CAGATGCCATCTGTGCCCTCCAGGTCCCCTGTGCCCCGCCCCCGAACATGACAGCTCATTCCCGAAACTCACCCGGCCATTCATACCTCTGCACCTTTGCACATGCTGTTCCTTCTGTTTAGAAAGTCCTTTCCCTCCTCATGGCTTGGTGAACTCTTCCTCATCCTGTAAGGCTCTAGACAAGTGGACTTTAGGCAGAGAGTTTCTGTAGGCAATCAGTACCCCCGTGTCCCCACTGCACCACGTGCAGTTGAAATCATGGTCTTGGGTCAGACCCCTTGGGTTTGAATCCTGGTTTTGCGATGTGTAGGAGTCAGGAATTATTTCAACAATGCTGTGTAATTGCATTTTTGTGTAATTGCCTAAACATTGCAGGGGGCTTATAACAAGCCTTTCTTTTTCTCACTCATTGGCAAAGGGAGGGAATAAACAACTAAACTAGAGTAATAGTTGACATTTGTTGAGCAAACACTGTGTGTCAGTCAGTGTGACTACTTCATATGGGTTATTTCATTTACTCCTCATGCCAACCCTATATGGAGGGTTTTGGCCTGTTTTAGAATGGATGAACTAGATGTCCAGAGAGGGTACATAACTTGCCTGAGGGAAGGGGCAGAGCTAAGGTGTGAACGCAGGCAGGATACATTCATGTGTGTCACTGTTTTGCCGCCCCCAGTGAATAGATGCCTTTGTTCTGGGGAAAAGATAAGAATGTGTTCCGGACAGTTCAGGCCCCACATCCTTTCTCTTACTTTGCTTGTGCTGAAGCCCTTCCTGGTGGTCTCCTAGCTCAGAGCCTGACTTCTGAGGCCCTTTGACTCTTCAGGCCCGCCCAGGAAGCTGGTCTCCCTGGACACCCTATTCCTCTAATGGCCGAACCTGATGCCTGGGAAGGCAGCTGGACGATGCATAGGTTACTGGATAGGTTCCCCACTCCCCTCTCCTAGGGTCTGGATGCAAAGGATTACAGGGCTTTGGGCTCTGGGAGCAAGGGAGGCCCTGGGCCTCCCCCAGGTGCCTGAGCTGTGGGAGGGCATGAAGGGAGGTGGCCTTGGTGGCCTTGGAGCTGCTCCCACTGTGCCTGGCCTGGAAAAGGAGTTGAGGACAGCAGGGTAGGGAAGGAATGTCCTGGATCCACAGCTTCACTCCTTGTTACCAGTACTGTGTACCAGATAAGACCTAGGCTGGGATCCAGGCCTGCCACTAGGCAACTGGGTGGCCTTGGGCAGGTAGCATCTTCTGGAACAAGTTTCCTCATCCCCAGAATGAGGTAATGAAAGAACACCCTTGTGGGCTTATAGTGCGAGTAAGGGGCTTTGCATCGGGCGTGGCACTTGGCAAGTACTCCGTAACTGATCACTGTTCCTTTTTTAAATTATTTTGATCATTCGGCTCTCAAACATCCATAGCCAAGTGTCATGGTCAAGTGCCTTTTCTTCCGCAACCACATCTCCAGATCCATTTCTCAGAGCCCAAGTATATTGGGAGCTATGTGACCTGGAATACATAATTTCTGTCCACTGGGCCTCAGTTTTTCTATCCATAAAATGGAGGTCATCACAGTCAATTTGTAGGAATGCATGGGGCTAAATGAGATAATATAACAGTCCCATGTGCCCTTTCTGATCCTCAGTTTCCCAATTTGTAGAATGGGTTAATAAGAGTTATCTGGATCAAAGGAAATAGTTATGGCAACTAGTTAGCATATGGCTCTCAGCGCATGGCAAGAGCTTAATAGCTGTAGCATTAAAAACATGTCCAGTACAGAGCAGGTGTTCCCAAACTGGAAGCTGAGTCTAAGTTACCTTCCAATTTTCAGTTTTTATTCACTATGATAGAGTATATTCCATCATATAGAATATAATTTCTGGGGTGCCTGAGGGGCTCAGTGGGTTAAGTGTCTGACTTAGGCTCAAGTCATAATCTCATGGTTTATGAATCTGAGCCCCGCATTGGGCTTTGCACTGACAGTACGGATCCTGCTTGGGATTCTCTCTCTCTCTCTCTCTCTCTCTGCCCTTCCCCCTCCCCAAATAAATAAACCTTAGAATATAATTTCCATAATGTTCTTACTTGTTCATTTCCTATACCCTGCCTGTTCTAAACGATGGGATCTTCTGTGCTATTTTTTCTATCCGCATGGGTGACAGATTTCACTAAATCGTAGGGTTTGGGTTTGTCTGAACCTGTTGAAGTAAAGACCTGTTGCATCTTATTACATTATGATTATATATGTTTTGTTATAATATAATAAGGAAATATACATTCCTCTAGTACTCACTAGAATTCACTAGTTGACAAAGAACCTTCATACCCACTGTTTTATTAGTTCTCCTAACAACCTGTCGGGTATTATTTCCATTTTTTTAAAAAATATTTTTAATTTATTTCTAGGAGAGAGAGAGAGAGAGAGAGACAGCGTGAGCAGGGGAGGGTCAGAGTGAGAGGGAGTCACAGACTGAAACAGGCTCCAGGCTCTGAGCTGGCAGTCAGCACAGAGCCCGACGCGGGGCTCGAACCCACGAACCGTGAGATCATGACCTAAGCGAAAGTCGGACACTCAACCGACTAAGTCACCCAGGCGCCCCTATTATTTCCATTTTAAAGGTAATAAACTTGAGGCTGAGGACAGAGAGACTTGCCCAAGGTCAAACGGCCAGTTAGGGGTAGCACCAGGATGTGGATCCTGTCACCACACCCAGGCCCCCTGCAGTCCCTCTGAATGGATTCAAAACTCCCTGAGAGCAGAGCGGTGTCCCTCCTTAGACTGTTGTCCCCTTTCTGCTCTGTATCCATCAGGCGATGTGCACCCCAGATGGGGGGGTGGGGGTGTCTCCCACTCTGTCTTGTCATCGCTGCTCCGGTATTTGCTGAGGGCCTCCTCTATGCAGGGATCCCTCACCCTTCGGGTGCTCTCCCTTCTGCGGGGAGATGTTACACTAGGGAGTAGAAAGTGGGTGTTTTAATAGGGGTTCAAACACCAGGCCTGGGGCTGGCCCACCAGGGGAAGCTGCCCACGGAGAGAGGCGAGGTGGGAACTTAAATTAAGACAGGGGTGCAGAGGCGGGGGTGGGGCCCCCAGGCAGAGACACGAAGCCGGCGAAGGCTAGGCCCATCTCGACCAGAAACAGCCCAGTGAGCGGTGGCATGTGTGGATCCTACTGGCTTCGGGGCTGGGCGGCGGGCTCTCGCTGGAAGCGTCCGCGCTCCTGCTACAACGGGCCCGGCGCCCGCCGGGCAGCCCCCGCCCCGGGCCGGGAGCTGGCGGTTCAAGACCGCGGAAGTGGGATCCGCTCAGCGGGAGCCTCCGCAGCGCCACCGCCCTGCCGGGGACTTGGGCAACTTCTGCTGTCCGGGCCTCGGTCTCCGCGTCTTTCTGGACGATAACCGGAGGAACTCCCGGGCCTGCGCGGTCGCGGGTGTGGGGAGCCCCCCGGCCGCTGCGAGNTGGAGTCGGAGCACCCCCGGGACAAGGGTGGGAGGATGCTGCGGGACCAGCTGCAAGGAGCACCACTGAGGGCGTGGGCTGCGCGGAGGGCCGGCCCGGGCGGGCGGTGGTGGAGAGGCTGGGGGCTCGCTGCTCCCCCTGCCGGGGGAGGGGGATCCTGGGAGACTCCAGGGGCAGAACGTGCAGGAGTACCTAGAACAGGGTGATGTGAGGGGGTCCCACTTGGGGGGCGCCCAGGCCGGTTGGGTGTCAGGAAAACATGGAGGTTTCTGGACCCAGTGAGGGGAGGGAGGGAGCCCCACACCACCCATAGCACTTGCTTCAAGCCTGCAGGCTTTGAGGACCCCCTGCCCAGAGGTTTCCTGGGGGCAGCCCATTCAGGCCTGGCCTGAGTAGGGGGGCCTGGTCAGGCCACCGCTGGTGAGTTTGAAGGTTTGATGGATTCCTAGAGCCTGGCTGCACCTTGATGGATGGCCCATGACCTTCTGTTTAGCTCCTATGGAAGAGGGTCCCAGCCTCACAACCAGGGGCTTGTGGCACCTCTGAGGCTCTTGGTGACAGGCTGTCCCTCTCCAGCCTCAGTTTCCCTAACCAGTGGAGCCCTTGCTGGCCAGTGGTGAAAGTTCTGTCCTTTTTCCACCACTTGTGCTGGGTGACTGTAGCCAGCTCACTCAACGTGTCTGGGCTTGCTTTCCTGTTAGAGATTCTTCCTTGTCCTCGGAGCATTTGTGAGTCTGAGTTCCACAGAAGAATTCCTCTGAGTTATTTATTCTATCCCGATCACAAATGGAGGCCCCAAGTGCGGTTACAAAAACCAAAAATAATATCCGTTCGGTGTTGGAAGAAACAGAAGGACTTTCTTTAAACACATTCTGCCGAGTCCGGGAATTTGGTTTATATTGGAGGAGGTGACCCGGATGGTCGGAGATCGGGAGGCCATCCAGGGATAAAAACTTTGCTTGTGTAATCTGTGGCCACCCACCAGGTGCCTGGAGGTTGACCACAATGGATGAAGGGCTGGAGCACTGGCTTTGGAGTCGGATGATGCCCCCTGTGATCCTGCCTCCTGGGCCATGATGCCAGTTTACCTGGAGGTTATGGGTTGCTTTGAGGGAGAAGTGAAATGTGTGTGAAAGTTCCTTGAAAACAGGAAGCCACTGTAAATTGCTGTTAGTACCTCATCTTATTCATATTTTGGGCTCGTATATGGTATTGGCCTTGTCAGAACCCCTCAAGGAACCTCTAAGTCCTGTTTAATGCAGATGAGGCCTTACTATCTTATGTATGTATGTATGTATGTATTTTTTTTAATGTTTTATTTATTTGTTAGGAGAGAGAGAGAGAGAGACAGCGTGAGCAGGGGAGGGTCAGAGAGAGAGGGAGTCACAGACTGAAACAGGCTCCAGGCTCTGAGCTGGCAGTCAGCACAGAGCCCGATGCGGGGCCCGAACCCGCGAACCGCGAGATCATGACCTAAGCGAAAGTCAGACGCTTAACCGACTAAGCCACCCAGGCGCCCCAATGTATGTATGTATTTTTAAGTAGGTTCCACACCCAGCGTGAGGTTGAGCTCATGATCCTGAGAGCAAGAGTTTTGTGTTCTAACTTCTGAGCCAGCCAGGCTTTCCTCTCTGCCTTACTATTATTTTTATCTGAGGTTAGACTTTGTCTTCTAAGGCAAGATAAAGTTGCCTGGAGGGAGTGTGCTGAAGAATGGGGGCCCAGGCAAGCAACAATGAATGTTTTACAAGCCGAGGTGGAGGCAACAGAGAAAGTTGAATTATAACCAACGAATACTCATGATAGTTAGGTGGGTTTTTTGTTTTTTTGGTTTTTTTTTAGTTAGGCTGTTAAGCTCCAAGAAAGCAGGGTATTAATACCATTAGTTCCTACTCTTAGGTGTCAATTAGCTGGGCTATTCCAGAAGGGAAGTGTTTTAATTGCTTTGTTCACTGCCAAAGCTCCAGCACCGGCATATAGAGGGCCTAAAACAAATATTGGAATGTCTCAGGGCCTGAAGGGACCTTTGAGGTAACTGATAAATTCACTCTCCCCTTTGACCTCGGGAGAAACAGGGCCAAAAGGGGAATGGACTTGTCCAAGGTCACACAGGGAGTAAGTGGCTGAGCCAGGACTAGAATCCAACAAAAGCAGCGGAGCCATGCTGTGCCAGAGCTAACGTCTGGCATCAGTACCTTTGTTTTGCTTTCACCAGAGCCCAAGGTGATTATTATCCTTTGATTATAAATGAGGAAATAGGCTCAGAGAGGTTAAAGGACTTTAGCAAAATCACACAGCTGGTAAGTTTCAGACTTGACATCCTATCCCCACATAAAAACGGGGACATGGCTTCACTTGAAATAGTCTGTGGGAGTGGTAGGTGCCCTCGTTGGGGCATCAGCTCCCTCCAATTCTGCATGGTCACCACCTGGGTGGCTTCTCTCAGGGCTGGATTTTCCTGGGCCCGTGGGGGTTTCGTTTGTGTGGGTGACCCTGCCAGTGCAGGGAGGCTGTCTGCTTCATTAAGCATGTGGCCCAGCCCTGTTGCGTTTTGCCTGCCGTGTGCGCTAACATCTCCGGGATGGGTATAACCCGGGGCTCTCCCGCTTCAGAGCCCCTTTACTACCCCATCCCGACAACCCGGTCTTCTGTTTTGCCCACAGGTGCTTAGGGGACTTTTTGACCATGTGTATCAGACCAGGAGGAACAGGGGCAAGCCTTGGCTGATGAGTTAGGTGAGGAGATTGACCTTGTATTTAAGAAAAGGACAATGGAGGTGGGAGGGCGGAGGAAGACAGAGCTTCTCGGATTGACAGGAGCTCCCACTTGAGCCCTGGAGATCTCAGTTCTGAGGCTCGGCCAATCCAGAAGCTTCCCAAACCTGTGACACATGCCCTGGCCAGATTTCATGCCTTTTGGGTCACTGCTAGCAGGGTCTACCCCCTTTACCCTCCCACTGGGCGGATGGGGCAGCCAAAGTGGCCACCCTTTCCCTGGCAGTTTCATTTCCCAGCCACCTCTCTTGGGTCTGTGCACAAGTGCAAATCTTCAGGGCTCTGTGAAGCCACAGGGGTTACTCTGAATGGTCTGTGCTGGGGAGAATTTAATTATTAAATAAGGTCAGTGTCTCCAGAAGTTCAAACTCCAGCCAAATTTCCCTGGTCCTTACATGCATCCACATAGAAAGGTAAATATTTCAAGGGACAAGGTTAACTGAAGCCCCCAAGTCCAGTGGAACCGGCTCTTGATGGCTAAAAGAAGACAGTTTTTTAGAGGCTACCAAGCGAATCTCTCAGGCTGGGGTATTTCAAATATCACTACTATTAATAATAATTAGTTACAACTACTAATAATTAATAATGGCAGCAATCATTTATCGAGTTGCTAAACTGTGCTACAAGTTTGTTCTGATAAGTTTAATCTTTATAAGCAATCTGTGCAGTAGATAATATTATAATCCTCACGAGGGACTAGGGATCAGAGACGGTGAGTCACTTGTCTTAGATCACACAGCTAGTATGTTATGGAAGCAGGCATCAGACCTGCTTTGTCTGAATCTGAAGTCTGTCTCCTTCCTGAGCCCTTATTGTGTCTGCTTTCTCCTTTAGTCCTAACTTCTTTCCATTATGATTCCTGGTGAGTAGGGGACAGAAGCCAGTCAAGATTGCCAGACACCCATCAACCAGGCCCTGGACCACCTGTTCTCAGCCCAGCTTTGCCCTCCTTGCTGTGTGATCTCCGGTAAGTCACGACTTTCTGTAACCGGCCCTGGGCTTCCCTATATGTTTCATGTGGAGATTAATGCTGAACTTCTTCTGCAGCCACTGCCTGGCTAGGAGGGCAGTGTTGAGCCCAGATTTGGCCAACTCAGGGAAAGGTATTAGGAGGGGGAGGGAGAGGTGGAGGTTGTCCTTAGCCCCACCCTCTGGTGACATCACACAAGACAACCTCCAATCCCTGGAAGCCCCGCCCTTAGTGACCCTCACCTGTGGAAGTACCACCCGGTGCTTGGCATCTGGCGATTTTGCCCAGTCCCACAGCAGAAGCCATCGGGCCCCCCCAGGCTCAGGAAAAATCCCTAGGTAACCTGGGCTTGGAGGGGGGCCAGGGAGGGGGCCCTGAAACAGGCAGGGCCTGGCAGCCTGGTGGGCAGATGACTCAGGATCCCCTGCGGGTGGCCTCTGGATATTTCCCCCTCATCCTTCCAGCTCTTGCTGGCCCCCTGCACCTGCTCCTTTCCCCTGGATTCAGGGGCTCCATTCCCTGGAGTGAGGAGATGGGAACGAATTCTAAAAACAGACCTGTTCAGATGGAATGGGGCTGCTGGGCGAAGTCTAAAGGAAGTAAGGAGCAGGGTCTCTTTATCCCAGTATGTAGCCTCTGGGGTCTGTGCTTAGGGCCCACTGTGTCTGGTGGAGGAGGGGGTCCCTGATGGAGCTATCTCCTGCTGAGGAGGGGGCTGTGAGCCAGGGCTTCATTGGCATAGGGCTGGTGGGCAGCTTGGCAATGTGGGGAGACTGAGGTCTCTTAGATGTGTGTGAGTTGCTGGACGACTAAGGAAATAATGTATGGGAAAGGCTTTGGCTGCCTGCGTTAGACCATTATTTTCCAAAGTAGGATGAAGATTCGTATGACAGAAGGCAAGACAGCAGCAGAGTGGCTAAGAGTACCTGGACTTGACAGAGAGCTGGGTCCAAATTCTGGCTTCTCTGTGTGTGTGTGTGTGTGTGTGTGTGCGCGCGCGCGCGCGCATGCACGTACGCACATGCGCGCGTATGCATGTTCCTCCCTTGGGGAAGGAGTTCCTAACCTCTCTGAATTTCACTATCCTCAACAACACAATGGGCATGATAATACCTATCTCAAAAGGCTCGCTATGAGAATTAATTGTAACAAGGTTGTAAAGACTGAGCACATGGTAAGCACTACATTTCAGCTGGCTTGGTAATATAATTATTACGAGGACAGGAATCCTTGGTCAGGTAGTCTTGGCAAATGTACATTCAACAGAGGGAAGCTGGCTTCTTTGCTATCGGTCTTCTCAGAGACTTTAATAGGCTGTTATGCCTTGGGAAGTTCTAAGGGTGGGATATGGAGCCTTGGACTGTATTGAATGGATCACAGGGATCCAGAAACTAGGCCACCATCACCCATTATCATTCCCTGGTTTTTTCCCTTGAGCTGGAATGGAAACCTTGCTGGATTGGGCACGGATGGGGAAGGCCCTTCTGTCTCTGGGCTCTTGTTTTCTCAGTGTGAAACAAGGCTCCTGCATGAGAGGCTTTTGGAGGCCTTCTCTCGCTCCCCAAGGTTCTGAGTTGGGAAGCCAAAGAGGTAGACAGGGGTGAAGGCTGAAGCCCAGTCTTTTGAGGAGGAGAGGGCCTCCGTTGCTGCTTCCACCACTAGCACTTCTGTGCTCTGGACGGAAGTGGCCAGCGAGGCTGTCTGAAGAACAGGAAGTGGAGTAACTCCTCGTGCAGTAACTATTTAATTCCTGTTTCCTCATTGGGCCAGGAGAGACCAGAGCTGACTTGATAAGTATAATGTGGGAGGAGCTTGGGGATGGAAGTCAGGCCAGGGTGAGGAGGCTGATGGGCTGGGGGCTTGTCTTGATGCTGCCTTTGCATGGCAAGCTCCCTGCATTCACTTGGACTGTGTACAAATTATCAGGGGACTTTTGGGGGTGATCGTGGTGCTGCTGGCGGCAGAAACATCAGTGCTTCATCCTGCCTGGACCTCCTTGCCTGTTACAGTGACTGGTGCAAAGCTAGTTGCAATCAATGCCTGATAAAAAGTGGATGGGGCGCGTGGGTGGCTCAGTCAGTTGAGTGTCCAACTCTTGATTTGGGCTCAAGTTGTGGTCTCATGGGACCGAGCCTCATGTGGGACCGAGCCTCATGTCAGGCTCCACACTCAGTATGGAGCCTGCTTGGGATTCTCTCTCTCCCTCTCTCTCTGCTCCTCCCCTGCTCTCTCTCTCTCTCTCTCTCTCAAAATAAATAAATAGAAAAAAGAAAGAAAGAAAGGTGGATGGAAAACCAGAATGCTGAGTCCAATAAGCTTGTTAGAGAGAATTTGAGGGGTGAGAGTTGTCTGGCACGCGCTAATTTTGATTTAATGAATGACACAGTGAATACTGTTAAGCCTGACTTAAGTAACTGGTTCCAGGCCAAGCTGTATGTAGGGTATATAATTAGGGAACGATGAATAATTTGCCACCATGTCTTGCAAAGCAGAGTTTAGGGTAGTGGTTAAGATTGCAAACTGAGTTCAGATCGTGCCTCTGCCACTTCCTAGCTAGGTGGAGGCGGGGGGAGGGGTGGGGGTGAGGTCCTTAACTTCTCCATGCCTCAGTTCCTTATCTGAAAAATGGGAATAATGATAGTATCTACTTACAGGATATTAAGAAGCATTAATGAATCAATTATACATAAGGTGCTTGAGACATGTCCAGCACAGAGCAAGTACTGTGAGCATTTGCTATGATTTGCTTTCATCTCAACAACTCTACCATACTATGAGGTTCCTGGGGGAGGGGGGAAGGGATCAAATCTTTTCCCTCTCTGCCCTCCCCTGGACTGAGCACAGGATCTCAGGTAGAGGAGGGGCTCAGTGTTTGCTAAATGAACAAATGGATGGATGAATGGATATGTTATGTGCTACATTGTATAACCTGTGCAGGGGAAGTGGGAGGAGGGCAGTAAGGAGGTCCCTTGGGGGTGGCAGTGTGAACTGGCCCTAAAGCATTTCACTGGAGGGAATGGAAGTTGGCACGGGGTGTGCTGTTTGGGTTAGGTGGGGAATGAGGGTAGGAGTGGGGTCTTGAATGCCAGGCTGAGCAGTTAGATTTGATTTCTTTGGAATTAGCAACCATGGATGGGAGTGGACTAGCTGGAGGAGGGATCTTTTGAGGGGAGGTGTGGCTGAGAGGAAGGGCTGTTTTTATAGATCAGTTGTTACTGGGGACTTTTAGGGGGAAAACAGTGGTGTGTGTGTGTGTGTGTGTGTGTGTGTGTTTTAGTTGGAGACTTAAAGGATATGGAATGTTACAGGGATGCTGGTTATGTTCTTTGATTCAACAAACACCGAGTGCCAGCTACCTGCTAAGCACCGGGGGTCCACAAAATAATGATGCAAACTGCCTAGGCTTAGTGAGCTCACATCAACAATTTTAATGCCCATGGGAAATGTCATCCTAGTGAAAGCATGGGTATCTTATGGTAGGTGGTCAAGTAGAGAGGTCATCATCAGAGGTTCAGAGGGCCAGGGAAAGTATCACAGAAGACATGGGTTTTGTGGGATGATTAGGAGTTTGCCACGTAGGCAAGATGAGGGAAATGTCTCAGGGAGAGGGAACCGCTAGTGTAGACCTAAGGACATGTGGGAAACAGCAGGCCCAGGGGTGTGGTGAGGCTGTGGCTGGATGTCAAGTGCACTGTGGTTGAGCAGTGAGGCTGGGAAAAGTAGCAGGGGCCAGGTCACGGAGGGTGATGGAGGGCCAGTGGGAGACCCTGGTCACTCTGAAGGGGCTCAAGGTAGAGGCAGCGGGTCTGTCAGCAAGGTCATTGTCACCACCAGGTGAACACGGATGGCAGCACGAACCCAGGAGAAAACAACAGGGGCTGCTGTGTGGAGCCTGGGCTGGAATGGAAATGGCTGAGGTAGTGAGCCTCCTTAATTCATTCCTCAGAAGTTTACTGAGCGCCTACTACATGCCAGGCCCCGTTCTAGGCACTCGGGATACATCAGGGAGCAGAACAGTCATGGGGTCCTCGCTAAGCTAGCTCTTCCTTAGGATGACTCCTCTCTTCTGAAACTCAGTGTGGGGACAAGGGGGCGGGAAGGAGGGACTGAGAACTGGGCTTCGGAGCCTCCCCGCTGCTGCTGGTGGCATGGTCCAGGCGCGAGGACACCCGTCCCCTGACTTTGCCCTGGCCTCTCTCCCAGCTCCCTGACTGGCCCACGGCCATGGCTGCGGTGGTGGCCCAGAAGCTCGTCCATCTCCTGCCCAGTTGGCGGCAGGCCCACCAGGAGCCTCAGCCATCCGAGCAGCCAGAGCCTGTGTTCACAGTGGACCGCGCCCAGGTGCCACCCCTCTTCTGGAAGCCGTACATCTATGTGGGCTACCGGCCGCTGCATCAGACCTGGTGCTTCTACTTCCGCACGCTGTTCCGGCAGCACAATGAGGCGGTGAACGTGTGGACCCACCTGCTGGCGGCCCTGGTGCTGCTGCTGCGGCTGGCCGTCTTCGCGGGGACCGTGGACTTCTGGGGAGACCCGCACGCCCTGCCCCTCTTCATCATCATCCTTGCCTCCTTCACCTACCTCTTCTTCAGCGCCCTGGCTCACCTCCTGCAGGCCAAGTCCGAATTCTGGCATTACAGTTTCTTCTTCCTGGACTACGTGGGCGTGGCAGTGTACCAGTTCGGCAGCGCCCTGGTGCACTTCTACTACGCCATCGAGCCTGCCTGGCACGCGCAGGTGCAGACCGTCTTCCTGCCCCTGGCCGCCTTTCTCGCCTGGCTTTCTTGCACCGGCTCCTGCTACAGCAAGTACATCCAGAACCCTGGCCTGCTGGGCCGCACTTGCCAGGAGGTGCCCTCGGCGCTGGCCTACGCGCTGGACATCAGCCCCGTGGTGCACCGCATCCTGGTGTCCCCTGACCCTGCTGCAGACGACCCGGCTGTCCTCTACCACAAGTGCCAGGTGGTCTTCTTCCTTCTGGCCGCCGCCTTCTTCTCCTCCTGCGTGCCCGAGCGCTGGTTTCCCGGCAGCTGCCATGTCTTTGGCCAGGGCCACCAGCTCTTCCACGTCTTCCTGGTGCTGTGCATGCTGGCTCAGCTGGAGGCTGTGGCCCTGGACTACGAGGCCCGGCGGCCCATCTATGAGCCTCTGCACACCCGCTGGCCCCACAACTTCTCCGGCCTCTTCCTGCTCACCGTGGGCAGCAGCGTCCTGACTGTGCTCGTCCTGAGCCAGCTGGTCCGGCGCAAGCTCAACTGGAAGACCCAGTGAATGGGGGTGGCAGCTGGGAGGGAGGGAGGTGTAGGGGGTGCCTGGGGGTCAGGGCTTGGCTCCAGATGGGAACAAGCCCTGGTAAAGTTGCTTGTGTCTGGCCTGTGGTGACTTTCTGGGAATGCCTCAGCTGCCAAGGTGGTAGCGGCCGGTCCTTTGGGGATTTGGGGGTTGGCGGGGAGCTGCTGGGGCTCACCCCTGGGCCTGCCCCCCCTCCCTGCCCTGGGAGAGAAAAAGAGATAAAAATGGGGGCCACGCTGGTTTGCCTTCCCCCATTGCCTCTCACTGAGGATGAGGATCAGGGGGTCAGCTGCGCCCGCGACCTTGGTTTGGAGCTTCTAGATTTTCTGAGAGGGGGTGAAAGTGGAATTTAGGCCAGAGTCTGCTTTGATCTGAGAGGCAGAAGAGGCCGGAGCAAGCCCCCTCTACCCCGATTTCACTGGTGGTTAGGAAAGGGGGGGGGGGCTCCAAATGTGTGCAGCCTCCCTGTACCATTCCTTGACCTCCAGCCTGGAGTTTTAGAGTTCCGGGAAGTCCCCAAAGGTAGAAGATTGTGCCAGGTGGAAATGGAAGTGCCCCGTCCCTTCAGTCAGCCCCCCACACAGTGAGCCCCAGCCTTTCCAGCTCTGGCCTTGATGTCCTGCACATCCTGTCCCCAGCCTCTCTTCTGGTTTCCTTGATCATGGTTCAGGTATGCGTCCAGTGTTTCCTGGGCCGCTGCTCACAGGCAGGCTACCAGTGGCCTGTGGACCAATGCAGGAGTATAAAAGCTTTACTATCAGAATGACTTGTCAGGGGAGGCGCTGAGGAAGGAATAATCAGAGCTGCCTGTGACCCTCAAGGTCTTGGGTTGGGAAGGGTGAATAGGAGTTTGCAGATGGAGTGCATTCCTGGTAGAGGAAGCCTATACAGAGGCCAAAGAGGTATGGAAGGAGGAGTTCAGTGGGGATGGACTTAGGGGTGGTCTGGACTCTGATGAAATAAAGTGACTGTAATGACACCAGCCTCTTTGCTTTTTGTCTCCTCTCCCAGGAACCCCCATGGACCTGCTCACTGTGTTGAGGGTGTTTTCCAGGGGAAGCTGGGGTCCCCGGGGGTGGAAATGGGGAGGAGGAAGGCAGTTCCTGTTTTATCTTTCCCTGGGGATGGGGGCCCTATACACTATATATATGAACTTTCTCTTTTTGGCAGGGAAGGGAGGGCATTTTATTACTAAATGTGTTAAGAATTTTAAAAAATTTATTTATTTTTGAAAGAGAGAGAAAGAGACAGAATGGAAGCAGGGGAGGGGCAGAGAGAGACACACACACACACAGAATCCGAAGCAGGCTCCAGGCTCTGAGCTGTCAGCACAGAGCCTGATGCAGGGCTTGAACTCAGAAACCGTGAGATCATGACCTGAGCCGAAGTCTGACGCTTAACTGACTGAGCCACCCAGGTGCCCCTATTACTAGATATGTTTTATTTTTTATTTTATTTTATTTTTTTACTAGATATGTTTTAGAAGATAAAGGAACAAATCCCACTTTATTATGTGACTGGGTCTCCTTCAATCAAGGAGGATTTTATATGTACAGTGAAGGAAAACTAAGAAGTACAGATAAGAAAAAAAAAACCAAATGAATAAGAAATATCATTCTCCTGATACACACACACACACACACACACAGTGGATATATGATATCCTACTACATATGCATATATAACTTATGTATACATATATAAAGAACATCTGTGGGGACTGTGATTAGGGACAGAAGGATGAGTGCGAGGCTAACACTTCTGCATTTCTGAGGGGCTTTCAGAATTTGCAAAGTACTTTCACAAATGTTACCCCACTTCATCGTCTTTAAAATCCAAGGTCACACATAAGCTGTGAAGGCAGGACTGGGAGCTAGCTCTGGCAGCTGGCAGTCCTGGGACTCCAAACTTTTAGCCTTCATTTTTCTTAACATTTTTTCTTTCTTTTTTATTATTATTATTATTTTTAGTATTTATTCATTTTTGAGAGACAGAGCATGAGCAGGGAAGGGGCAGACAGAGGAGACACAGCATCTGAAGCAGGGTCCAGGCTCTGCGCTGTCAGCACAGAGCCCGAGGCGGGGCTTGAACCCACAAACCGCCAGATCAAGACACGAGCGGAAGTCAGGCGCTTAACCGACTGAGCCACCCAGGCGCCCCTTTCTTAACATTTTCTAAATCCTCTCCCATGTGGTTTCATAGTTATACTTAGATCTTTTTTTTTTTAATTTCAAAAGTAATTCATAGACTCGAGTGTATGGTTAACACTTAGGGTGGCTCAGTCCATTAAGCGCAGTGGGACTAGGGCTCAGGTCATGATTTCACAGATGGTGAGTTCGAGCCCCCCATCAGGCTCTATGAGGACGGCTCAGAGCCTAGAGCCTGCTTCATATTCTGTATTTCCCCTCTCTCTCTGCCCCTCCCCTGCTCGCTCACTCGGTTAAGAATAAAGAGACATCAAAAAAGTTTTTTTTAGGGGCACCTGGGTGGCTCAGTCGGTTGAACGTCCGACTTCGGCTCAGGTCATGATCTCACAGTTCGTGGGTCCGAGCCCCGCGTCGGGCTCTGCTGACAGCCAGCTCAGAGCCTGGAGCCTGTTTCAGATTCTGTGTCTCCTCTCTCTGAACCTCCCCTGCTCACACTGTCTCTCTCAGAAACAAATAAAACATTAAAAAAAGGTTTTTTTTAAGTGCAACTAATTTAGCAAAAAGAAATGCACGTTCTGTATGCAATGGCGCGAACACGTTGACACAGCATAGTCACGCGAAAGCGACTCTTGAGTTATAAGATAGATGACAAATGACGTGAAGGCCTCGGGAACCGGAAAGGCGCGCGCCTTCCTGAGAGGTGAGCGAACCGGCGGTCAGAGCCTCCGGCCAGAGTTAAGGAAAGGGGCGGGGCTTGGGGCGGGGCGGGGCTNATTCCCTGAGCGGCAGTGGGAGCCGGGCGTCCTGTGGGCTGGGTTTCCGCGGCGGCCATGAGGCGAAGAGGCCCAGAGGAGGGGGCCTGCGGCGTGTGGCTGGACGCGGCAGCGCTGAAGAGGCGGAAAGTGCAGGTGGGTCGTGGGGGCGAGAGACGGTGTTGGGGGAGGGGTTAGGGACCGGCGGCGTGAGAAGGGAGGGGATGGAGGTGAGGTCAGGGACCANGGCAGCGCTGAAGAGGCGGAAAGTGCAGGTGGGTCGTGGGGGCGAGAGACGGTGTTGGGGGAGGGGTTAGGGACCGGCGGCGTGAGAAGGGAGGCTGTGGAGGTAAGGTCGGGGACCAAGAAAGGACCGGCTTTGGGAATTCTGAGGCGAGAGGGATTGGAGCCCAAAGACGGGTGAAAAATGCGGTTTGGGAAGAGTGGGGAGGAAGTGGGAGCAGAAGGTCGGCAGGCTGTGGATGGGTGAGGAAGAGACTGGGACGGCAAGGCTTGGAGGTGTGGGAAGAGAGTACACAGAAAATGTGCCCCGAGGAGAGTTTGTTTGTTTGTTGATTGAACTGTGCTTGACATTCAATATCCTGTTAGTTTCAGGTGTACCTCACAGTGATTCAATATTTTTATGCGTTAAGAAAGTGATCCCCAGGAGAAGTCTGGTTGCTGTGGTCACCATGCAACGTTACTACAATATTATTGACTATATTCCCTTCCCTGTACTTTTTACCTCCCATGACTGACTTTATTTTGTAACTGGAAATTTGTGACTTAATCCCCTTCACCTGTTTCAATCCCCGTCGCCTGCTTCGCCCTCTCCCCAGCCCCTCCCCCTCTGGTAACGCACAGTTTGTTTCTTACACCTGCGTGTCTGTTTCGGGTTTTGTTTTATTTAGAGTCCACATAGGAGTGAAGTCAGACCTATTTGTCTTTTTCTGTTTAATTTCACTTAGCTTAATAGCCTTTAGGTCCATCCATGCTGTACGGCAGAATTTCATTCTTATTTATTATTATTTTTTTTTAAGTTTTATTTATTTTGAGAGAGCGCGCGGGAGCGGGAGAGGGGCCAAGAGAGAGGGTAGAGAATCTCAAGCAGGCTCTGTGCTGTCAGCGCAGAGCCAGATGTGGGACTGGAAGGCACAAACCGAAGTCCAGAACTGTGAGATCAGAACCTGAGCCGAAGTCAAGAGTCAGGTGCTCAGACTGAGCCACCGGGGCGCCCCAGGGTTTCATTCTTTATGGGTGAGTAATACTTCATTGTAGATATTACCACATCTTCTTTACCCATTTGTTTGATTGATGGACACTTGTGTTGCGGCCATATCTTGGCTGCTGTAAATAATACTGCAGTGAATACAGGGAGGGGTGCATATATCTTTTCTATTTGGTGTTTTCATTTTCTTCAGGTAAATACCCGGAAGTGGAATTAGTGGAGTATATGGTAATTGTTTCCAATTTTTTTTTGTTTTTTAATGTTTTTTAAAATTATTTAAACAATTTTTTAATATTTTTTTATAGTTTATTTTTGAGACAGAGAGGGAGACACAGAATCTGAAACACTCTCCAGGCTCTGAGCTGTCAGCACAAAACCTGATGTGGGCTCAAACCCACAAACTGAGAGATCATGACCTGAGGTAAAGTCGGACACTTAACCAACTGAGCCACCCAGGAGCCCCTTTTTAATGTTTATTTTTGAGAGAGTGTGGGCACAAGCGATGGAGGAGCAGAGAGAGGGGGCAGATGGGGGCTCTGTGCTGAGAGTGAAAATGTGGGGCTCCAACCCACAGACTGTGAGATCATGACCTAAGTGGGGGTTGCTTAACCAGCTAAGCCACCCATATGCCCTATTTTTAATTTTTGAGGAACTTCCATATTTTTTCCATAAGTAGCTGCACCCCTTTGTGTTCCCAGCAACAGTGTATGAGGGTTCCCTTTTCTCCATATCCTCTCCAACACTTGTTATTTTTTATCTTTTTGATACTAGCTATTCTAACAGGTGTGAAGTAGTATCTCATTGGGGCTTTGATTTGCATTTCCCTGATGGTTAGTGATATTGAGCACCTTTTCATGTGTCTTTTGGCCATCTGTATGTCTTCTTTGGAAAAATATCTTTTCACATCCTCTGCCCATTTTTTAATCTTTTTTTTTGATACTAAGTTTATAAGTTCTTTATTTTGAATGTTAACCTCTTAAATGTGTGATTTGCAAATATCTTCTCCCATTCAGTGGGTCGCCTTTTTGTTTTGTTGGTTTCCTCTGCAAGAGCTTTTTAGTTTAATGTAATCCCATTTGTTTATTTTAGCTTTTGTCCTTGCCTGAGGAGCCTAGTCCAAAGAGCTGCTGCTAAGATGGATGTCAAAGAGCTTATTGCCNCTTCAGGTCTTAACATTAAGGTCTTTAGTACATTTTGAATTTATTTTTATATATGGTGTTAAGATAGTGGTCCGGTTTCCTCAGCACCATTTATTGAGGAGACTGTCTTTTCCTCATTGTATATTCTTGTCTCTTTTGTAGTAGATGAATTGCTCATATACTTGTGGGTTTATTTATGGGCTCTCTATTACATTGACCTATGTGTGTGCCTCTGTCAGTACCATACTGTTTTGATTACTGTAGCTTTATGGTATAGTTTGAAATCAGGGAGTATGCTATTTACAGCTTTGATCTTCTTTCTCAAGATTGCTTTGTCTGTTTGGGATTCCATACCAATTTTAGGATTATTCTAGTTTTGTGAAAAATGGTATTTTGATGGATTGTATTGAATTTGTAGATTCTTTGGGTAGTATGGATATTTTAACAGTATTAATTCTTCCAGTCCATGAGCACGATACATTTTTTTCCACTTACTTTTATCATCCTCAATTTCTTTCATCCATGTCCTACAGTCTTCAGAGTACAGGCCTTTTACCTCTGTGTGTCATAGACTCTGGGTCTAAAGTTCTCTTGTCTAGCAAGAGACCGGATGCAGGATTAAAAAGCAAGAGATGGCTAATGTCCAGGAGAAGACAAGAGCCCCGAATAAGGGTCCTTGCTCCATATTTATTAAGATCAGAAGGCTTACAAGCGTGATGGATATGCACAAAGGGACCGTGAATCTGTGAACATTAACTCATGGGCATGAAGGAAAGGGGGATTTGAAGATCTATGGTGTTAGGGGTTTAGGTCTATATAAAATGAAATCCTGGTGCCGGGCAGGATTTTTCTTTCTGATAGCTCCTTATTAGTGTATAGAAATGTACCTATAGGGGTGCCTGGGTGGCTCTTTCTGTTGGGTGTCTGACTTCAGCTCAGGTCATGATCTCACAGTTTGTGGTTTTGAGCCCTGTGTGGGGCTCTGTGCTGAGAGCTCAGAGCCTGGAACCTGCTTTGGATTCTGCGTCTTTCTCTCTCTTTGCCCCTCCCCCACCCCTCCCCCACTCATGCTCTGTTTCTCTCACAAAACTAAATAGGCATAAAAAAAAAAGTAATCAGCCTAGGGGTGCCTGGGTGGCTTATTCTGTTGAGTGTCTGACTTTGGCTCGGGTCGTGATCTCATGGTTCATGGATTCGAGCCCCGCGTTGGACTCTGCGCTGACACCTCAGAGCCTGGAACCTGCTTTGGATTCTGTGTCCCTCTCTCTGGCCCTCCCCAACTCACACTCTGTCTCTCACTCTCTCAAAAAAATAAAATGAAATAAATATTTTCAATCAGTCTAAAATAATACATATGCCAAAGAGACACATTTTGGATTGGCAAATTTTGTTCCCCTACAGTGACTACAATCTCCTGAACAAAGTAATTGAGGACTGTTAAAAAGTGTCTTACAACTAAAGTAATTTTTTATTCTTATTTATTTTAGCGCTTGTATATTTATTTATTTTTGAGAGAGAGAGAGAGAATGCAAAACAAGTAAGGAAGGGGCGAAGACAGGGAGACAGAATCCACAGAATCTGAAGCAGGCTGCAGGCTCCAAGCTCCTGAGCAGTCAGGGCAGAGCCCAACACAGGGCTCAAACCCACGAAGTGAGAGATCACAATCTGAGCTGAAGTCAGACACTTAACTGACTGAACCACCCAGGTGTCTCTAAAGTCATTTTTAAAAAAAAAAATGTTTATTTTGAGAGAGTATGAGCAAAGGAGGGGCAGAGAGAAAGGGAGAGAGAATCCCAAGCAGGCTCCACACTGTTAGCTCAGAGCCTGATGTGAGGCTTCGTCTTCTCACTAACTGTGAGATCATGGCCCGAACAGAAGTCAAGTGTTGGACACTTAACTGACTGAGCCACTCAGGTGCCCCTAAAGTCATGTAAAAAAAATTGTTTTTAATGTTTGTTTATTTTTGAGAGAGAGAGAAACTGAATGGAGTGGGGAAGGGGCATAGAGAAAGGCAGACACAGAATTCAAAGCAAGCTCCAGGTTCTGAGCTGTCAGCACAGAGCCCAGTGTGGGGCTCAAACTCACGCTGTGAAATTATGACCTGAGCCAAAGTCAGACACTTAACTGACTGAGCCACCCAAGTGCCCCCGCTAAAGTCATTTTTTGAGAAATAACAAATAAACCACCTGTCCCTTAAAAATTTTTTTTTTACTTGAAAATGGTTTTTTTTTGGGCGGGAGAGGGGTGGTGGCACCTGGGTTGCTCAGTCGGTTAAGTGTCAAACTTTGGCTCAGGTCATGATCTCATGGTTTGTGAGTTCGAGCCCTGCGTTGGGCTCTGTGCTGTCCGCACAGAGCCTGCTTCGGATCCTGTGTCTCCCTCTCTTCTGCCCCTCCTCAGCTTGTGTGTGCCTGTGCTTGCTCCTTATCCCTCTTTCCCACAAAAATAAATATTAAAATATATTTGGGGTAGGTAATATAATTTATCTGGTATATAATTTGAAATGTATGGGATATGCAGTGAAATATCTCCTTAATACTTTTAACTATCCTTGGCCCATCTCAGAGGCCACAACTTTCTTGTCTATCCTTCCAGAGATACTCTGTATATGTACAAGCAAATACAATATCTATTTTTCCTTATAAATAGCATATTCTACATTGTTTTGCAACTTGCTTTTTCTCACTCTTGCATCTTATGTATTATTTCATATGCATTCACAAATGGCTGCTTTATTCTTTGTAAAGACTATATAGTATTCCATGATACGGAATAGTATCCATTGTATGCAGTAGTTTGCCTTCATCTACTCAGGCTGCCATAACGAAATACTATAGACTGAGTGGCTTAAACAACAGAATTCATGTTCTCACAGTTCTGGAGCCTGGAAGCCCAAGATCAGGGTGCCACCTGGGTTGAGTCCTGGTAAGACTTTCTTCTTGGCTTGCAGACTGTGAGCTGCCGTCCCGCATGAGCTCACGTGGCCTTGTCTTGGTGCATGTGCATGGAGAGAGGTGTGTGTTAATGGTTTTATTTTTTTTTTTTTGAAAATACTTGGGTGAGCAGGGGTAGGGTAGAGGGAGGGAGGGAGAGAATCTTAAGCAGGCTTTGTGCCTAGCCCAGTGCAGGAGCCCGGCATGGGGCTCCGTCTCGACTGCGAGATCATGGCCTGAGCTGAAATCAAGAGTCAGATGCTCAACTGCAGGAGCCACCCAGGCGCCCCTAAAATTTTTTTTATTAAACTTTGGTTCTCTGACTAGTTTCTTTTCCTCTTTTATTTAAGACTTCCAGCCCAGAGCAAAGTATTAACGATTCCCTTTCAAAGTATGTAGAAACCTGCCTTTTCCTAGAGCAACTATCAAATAGGCACACAGTTGTTTGAGTTTTAATGTCAGGCATCAATGGCAGCTGCTAGTGGCCAGTGTTTTAGAAAACATGCCCCTTCCCACTTGATCTTGAAACCTAACTGTCTAATTTAGGGTGGGGAGAGACGGGGGTGGAGGCTGGGGGGAAGGTTTTGTAGTCTCGTCAGAAGGTGGGTGCCTATGTTTGGAGTGAGTTTGCTTCTCTCCTGGTTCCACAGCCATGGCAGGCTTGGTCTCGTTCCCTAGGCCTTGGTATGGAGGATACTGTATTTGTTTTCATTTCAGTTTTTTTTATTATGAGAGTAATAGATGTTTGTAAAAAAAAAATCAGTATAGAGTTGTATTCAGTAAAAAAACAAAAATACACACACACAAAACAAGAGTAAACAAAAGGTTTCACTAGTGGTATCTACTTTTTTTTTTTTTAATAGTTTATTGTCAAGTTGGTTTCCATATAACACCCAGTGCTTATCCCAACAAGTGCTCTCCTCCATGTAGTGGTATCTGCTTTTAACAGTCTGGTATCCTTTGAAACGTTTTCTATGTGTATAAATAAATACATTTTCCCCACGAATGAGATTATATCAAACATTGTTCTGCTATTCACCTTTCATTAAATACATGGAGAACTTTCCATGTGAGACATGAGTTTTTGAAAAGGCCATCTTAATTTACATGATTTTCAGATTTTGCATTTTAACTTTGCTACCTCTATATTAAAATATTGAGGAATATTTCTAAGAGAGGACAATAAAGAGGAAAGAAGATTCAGTATGTGTTTCGTATATTTGCTGTCTCTTAGGTGTACTGTATTTAAAATGTCATTTTAACTCAAAGATAATTTCTATTTCTTCTTCACCTGTAATGCAGAAGGTTGCTTACCCTTGAAATACATGCAGCAGAGAAGGAGAAGTGGGCCTCACTGAGGAGACGGAATGTGAAGCTGTCAGAAATCCTGGCTGCGGCATCAGTGGTTCCCGGCCGGCCCTGGCGGAACGCTGAATGCCCCCGCGCAGCTTTACTAACACTCAGCCCAGCAGCAGATCCTCTGGATTCTGCCTTCAACTGTGTTTAAATTAAAAAAAAAAAAATTTTTTTTTAAATTTATTTCTGAGAGAGAGAGAGAGACAGTGTGAGCAGGGGAGGGTCAGAGAGAGAGAGAGGGAGATACAGAATCTGAAACAGGCTCCAGGCTCTGAGCTGGCTGTCAGCACAGAGCCCGATGCCGGACTCAAACCCACGAACTGTGAGATCATGACCTGAGCCCAAGTTGGACGCTTAACCAACCGAGCCACCCAGGCACCTCTGCCTTCAACTGTGTTTAGAATCTCATAATTTCCTCCTCTTTCTACCTGCTGCCCGAGTCAGAATGAGAGTGACCCTTTGCTCAGTGTTAATTTTAACCATCTGGTGGTTTCCTCTCTTTGGTAAAACCCAGAATTCCTGAGGCTTGCAAGGGAGAATTTGGCCATGTATGCCCTCTCACACATTTAAAATATTTTTTATATTTTGTTTTATTTTTTATTTCAATTTCAATTTCATCTGTTCTGTTCTATTGGAGAGAGAGAGAGAGAGACAGTGAAGTGACAGTGTGAGTGGGGGAAAGGGGCAGAGAGGGAGAATTCCAAGCAGGCTCCCTCTCACACATTTTAGACCTCATCTCTTCTTTTCTCGGCCTCACTCTGCTCTAGTCCTACTGGCCTTCAAGCCAAGCAATCTCTGCAAGGACTTTCATGCACCGCTCTTGAAATGCATAGGGATTACAGTGCCGCTTGGCTCTGCTCTTTCATTTGTTTGGATGTCAGCGTAACATTGAGTCCACTTCTTAACCACCATGAAAATGCCTTTCACTTATACCCTACTCCCTGTACTCCCTAACACCTTAGTCGTGTTTTGTTTGTCTCTATAGGCCTTTACCGTCAGATATACTACAATATTGCATACTGCGTAGTTACTTGTTCATTTATTATCTTCCTCTACTAGAATGAAAGTTCTCTTAAGCAGTCCTTCAAACAGTGGCGCACAGTAGGAACTCAGTAAAAATTGATCGAATGAGTGAATGAACTTATCCATCTGAGCTTTTAGATAAAACCTTTTAGGTACGATTATAGTTGCTGAGTCTTACTCTGATGACTTTGAGCTTTTTAGAGCAAAGATGGCCTGGGGCCCTCTAGTAAGATGGCAGTTAAAGTGTGTTTAACCAAAAAAAAAAAAACTCCCCAAAAAACAAAAAAACCACAGCCCTCACCAGTACTTGCTGATATGATTTAAAAAAAGGTGAGGGGAATCAGAGGGGCTAAAATGAGCAAATCAGAGAACTCTAGATGCTGGCGAGGATGTGGAGAAACGGGCACCCTCCTACACTGTTGGTGGGAATGTAAACTGGTACAGCCCCTCTGGAAAACAGTGTGGAGGTTCCTCAGGAAACTAACAATAGAACTCCCCTATGACCCAGCAATAGCACTGCTAGGAATTTACCCAAGGGATACAGAAATGCTGATGCATAGGAGCACATGTACCCCAATGTTCATAGCAGCACTCTCCACAATAGCTAAAACATGGAAAGAGCCTAAGTGTCCATCAACAGACGAATGGATCAAGAAGATGTGGTTTATCTATACCATGGAATACTACATGGCAATGAGAAAGAATGAAATCTGGCCATGTGTAGCAACATGGATGGACCTTGAGGGTGTTATGCTGAGTGAAATAAGTCAGGCAGAGAAGGACAGTTACCATATGTTTGCACGTATAGGAGGATTAGGAGGAACTTAACAGAGGACCATGGGGGAGAAGAAGGGGGGAAATAGTGGGGGAGAGGGAGGGAGGCAAACCATGAGAGACTCTTGAATGATGAGAACAAACAGAGGACGGATGGGTGTGGGGGGAGGGGAAGGGGGAGATGGGCATGGAGGAGGGCACTTGTGGGGATGTGCACTGGGTGGTATATGGAAACCAACTTGACAATAAACTATTTGTAAAAAATAAAAAAATAAAAAGTGAAGGTGTTCCTGGGGTTTCAGTTGGTTGAGCCACTGACTTTGGCTCCGGTCATGATCTTGCAGTCCATGAGTTCGAGCCATGTGTTGGAGTCTGTGCTGACAGCTCAGAGCCTGGAGCCTTCTTTGGATTCTGTCTTCCTTTCTCTCTGTCCCTCTCCTGCTCTTACTTTTCTCTCTGTCTCTCTCTTTCTCAGGTAAATAAACATTTAAAAAAAATAGAGAAAAGTATTTCATTGAAACTGAGTAGGCTTAATAATACTGAAATCCATTGTAGCAACACTATTAGCGTTGGTACTGTAATACTGACAAGGATCTGTAAATATAACTTAACAAATGTTTATCAATGTGATCTTTATATAATGGCTTGTGTTTTATAAAGCTTTTTTTTACATGTTTTTGACTTTCTCAGTAAGCTTTGTGAGGGAGGTGAGATTATCTCCATTTTGCAGACGAAGAAATTGAAGTTAGGATAGAGATTTGCTCGAGATCACATTGGAGTAAGTGCATCTCTAAGGCTTAATTCCAGGACTTCTGACTCTTGATCCAGCGTGTTTTTTCATCACGTGTAAGGTGTCCTCAGAAGGTAAAAAGGTGGATGAGATGGTTCCAGTCCTGGGAGCATGGGATATGATAGGTACACACATAACGGTCAGACAGACTAGAAGTGCCTTGGAGGAAATTCTAAGCATTTAGAGAAAGACGAGATTATATTTTATTATGGGTAAAGGAGTGGTGGTTTAAAAATATGTCCACAAATTCTTTGATACCCCTCCCTTTAAAAGGTGGAGATTAAGCAACCCCCCCCCCCAGTGTGGGCTGTGCTTAGTGACTCAGAATGACTAGAATGTGATGGAAGCGTTAATGTTAGAATTCTGAGGCTAAGTCATAAACAGCCATCGCCGCTTCAGTCTCCGTGCCTCTTTAGGGGAAGTCAGCGGTCCTGTTGTGCGGATACACAAGCAGCTCTGTAGTGGAACTTCACTGCATTCGCCAACAGTTGTGTGAGTGAGCCACCTTGAAAATGTATATTGCTGTCCTGGTTGATCTCTTAAATGCAACCTAATGAGTCTGAGCCAGAACCACCCAGATAGGCTGCTCTCAAATTCCCCCCACACAGGAGGTGTGAGATCATGTTTTACGCTGCTAAGTTTTGTGGCAATGTGTTAATGCAGCAAGAGAAAGCTCCTGCAGATTTTCATTCTGGCAGTGGAGTGCTGCCTCCCAAAAACCTAAAACGGGGGTGGGGGCTTTGGAATGGGGCAGCGGGTGGCAGCTGGAAGGACTTTGAAGGGAGTTCTAGTGAAAGCTTGAAGAGCTCTTAAGAAACTAATTTTAGAACTAGGATGGCCTTTGAGGAGGCTGTGGGTGAGGCTTTAAAGGAAAGTGGAAATAATCTTACTGGAAATTAGAGGAAAGGAGATCCTTGTTACATAGTGACAGGAGGTTTATTACAGCTACTGTTGGCTGTAGTGAGGTGGAAGGTGGAGAATGTACCTAAGGAATTGGGTGATGTGATGCAGCTAAGGAGATTTCTAGGCAGCATTGAAGGTGCTACCTAGTTTCTTCTTGCTGGTTATAGCAAAGGGTCAGGGGAGAGACAGGAGCTAAAGGAAGCCTGTTAAACAGAGGAGCCTAGAGTTGACTGGTTTTGAAAACTCTCAGCCAATTCAGGTGGCACACAGTGGACTTTTCTTTGCTGGAAATTTTTAAATTACTAATTTCTCATTCTAGGTCTATTCAGATACGGAAAGATAGTTGATATCATTAGTCACTAGGGAAATGCAAATCAAAACCATGAGGAGAGACCACTTTATACCCACTAGGATGACTGTAATCAAAAAGACAGTAGCAAGCTGTTAGCAAGCTTGTGGAGACACTGGAATCCTCATTCATTGCTGGTGCACGTTTAAAACCAGCAATGAATGTGTAGGCATTTTGCAGAATGGTTCGGCAGTTCCCCAAAACGTTCAGCATAGTTATCCTGTGACCTCTTCTGTGACTTCTCCTTTTGGGTGTATACCTGAGATACAGAAAGATACTTTCACACAAAAACTTGTGCACCAATGAGTGAATGTTTGAATGTAGCAACATTTCTCATAATAGCTAAGTAAAGACAGCCCAACCGCCTGACAATGATGAATGGATAGATAAAAGGGTATATCTAAACAGTGGCATGTTATCTGGCAGTAAAAAGGGACTAAAGTACATACGCATGTTACAACCTGGATGCACCTCCAGACACCTTCAGTGGAAGAAGCCAGTCCCGGAGACCAGCTACTGTAGGGTGTATGGAAGGTCCAGCGGAGACCAATCTCTAGAGACAAAAGTCCATCCTTGTTCCTGGGGCTACTGGGGTGGGAACAGGGCATGACCGCTAATGGGTACAGGGTTTCTTTTTGGGACAATGAAAAATGTCCTAAAATTAGATTGTGTTGATGTTTATACAACTCTATTAAACAACACTTCACTGTACACTTAAGTAGGTGTATTTGATGTTATATGAATTATGTCTCTGTTAAAAAGAGATCTATCTGTTACAGAGCTGTTAAAAAGAAAGGCTTTGTGGAAGAGATGACATTTGAGACAGCCCGGAAAGCAAGGGTAGGATCTGATTGGAAAGCAATGAAAGTGGAGTAGGCATTCTAGTAACAGTATGAATAGTGGCACAGAGGCAAGAGATCTAAGAGTTGTTTGTGAGATAAGGAGTGAAACTTAGGGAGTCCCCAAGACCACCCTCACTTCTCACACCAACTGCAAGTTCAAGGAATCCTGAGACCACTCTGAAGTTTGATAACTTGCTGGAATGACTCACAGAACTCACTGAATGATGTTAAACTCATATTTATTACAGTGAAGAGATACAGATTAAAATCAGCTTAGGCATGGATGCCTGGGTGGCTCAGTTGATTAAGCATCTGATTTTGGCTCAGGTCATGATCTTGCACTTCTTGAGTTTCAGCCCCATGTTGGTCTCTGTGCTGACAGCTTAGAGCCTGGAGCCTGCTTCACATTCTGTCTCTCTCTCTCTCTCTGCCCCTCCCATGCTCATGATCTGTCTCTCTCGAAACTAAATAGATATTGAAAATTTTTTTTCTTAAAAATTGACTGAGGCAGATTTTAGGGGAATTTCAAGCACACAGGGCAGAGTCTAGGAAAATTCAAAGTGAGAAACTTGCAAGTGTCCTCTGCTGGTAGCATATTGGACATCCCAGCTGCTTCTAGTAATGATGTGTGACAGTACGCAGTATTGCCAACCATGGAAGCTCACTGAGCCTTGGTATCCAGAGTTTTTATTGGGGTTTGGTTGTGTAGACGTGGTTGACTACTTATGTGGCTGACCGTAGTTGCTAGCTCCTATGAAGGTCAAGCTCATACTGCATGGTCCAGAGCTCCCACCATAGGTCACTTTGTTAGCATAGACTATCTGGTACTGCCCAAGGCCTCCCATAAACAGACATTCTTATAAGGCAGNTGAAAATTTTTTTTCTTAAAAATTGACTGAGGCAGATTTTAGGGGAATTTCAAGCACACAGGGCAGAGTCTAGGAAAATTCAAAGTGAGAAACTTGCAAGTGTCCTCTGCTGGTAGCATATTGGACATCCCAGCTGCTTCTAGTAATGATGTGTGACAGTATGCAGTATTGCCAACCATGGAAGCTCACTGAGCCTTGGTATCCATAGTTTTTATTGGGGTTTGGTTGTGTAGACATGGTTGACTACTTATGTGGCTGACCGTAGTTGCTAGCTCCTATGAAGGTCAAGCTCATACTGCATGGTCCAGAGCTCCCACCATAGGTCACTTTGTTAGCATAGACTATCTGGTACTGCCCAAGGCCTCCCATAAACAGACATTCTTATAAGGCAGGACATTCCAAAAACAAAGAGATTACCTCTCAGGAGCTGAGGGTAAAGGCCAGGCTTCTCTTTGGATAAGGTTCTTTTACTACATAGGGAGTAACTTAGTCTGGTTAAATTGTAGGATAAATGTAGGGGAACTGAAGGTGAGATTAGGAGGTAAACTAGTACCATGTTGTTGGAAATTCATGGAAGGCATTTGACATAATGATCTCGAAGAAGATGAGCCCAGTTGTGCTTATATGAAAGTAAGTGGTACGCTGAAAGTCTAGAGGAGTTTGGAGGATATTGCAGACATTTAGGCATGAAATAACAAGGGCCTAATCTAGAATAGTAGAAGTTTAAATTATTATTTTTGGTGGATTATTGATCTCTATAGTTATATCTTTTTTTTTTTTTTTTACTATAGTTATATCTTTAAAGCATGGTTATGCTCAAGAAGGACCCATGGGATGCCTGGGTGGCTCAGTTGGTTGAATGTCTGACTCTTGGGTTGATCTTGGGGCATCATCTCATGGTTTGTGGGTTTAAGCCCCTCTTCGGGCTCTGCACTCACAACTCAGAACCTGCTTGGGAGTCTGTCTCCCTCTTTCTCTGCCCACATACCCCTACCCCTACTTGAGTTCACTCTTTCTCAACAAATAAACAAACACTTTAAAAAACAAAAAAGGACCTAAATGTTGGCAGGAGTTGGGACGTCTCTTAAATGTTTTTAAACGATGGCTTTGGTCCAGTTATCTGCAGCCCTTGGTGTGTCTCTTTTTTTCAGGGACCTTTGCATTTTCCCTTTAGTTCTTTTTACACTTAAGAGCTAGAAATTGGCACCTGAGTAAGTAGATGATTATAGAGAAAAAAGAAAAAAAAAGTCTTGAAATAATGTTTGGAAATTGGGAGAATAGAATAGATATAACAGGTTGATTGTGTGTACAGTTGAGGCTTGAACAACACAGGTTTGAACTACACGGGTCCATTTATCTGTGGGTTTTTTTGATAAGTACAGTACAGTCCTGTAAATTTATTTTCTCTTCCTTATTATCTTATTTTCTCTTTCCTAGCTTACTTTATCGTAAGAATACATATAACGTATGAAGTATGTGTTATTTGACTGTGTTATCAACAAGGCTTTTGGTCACCAGTAGGCTATTAGTAGTTAAGTTTTTGAGGCGTCAAAAGTTGTGTGTGGATTTTCAACTGTGTGGGAGGGTTGGTGACCTTAACCCTCACATTGTTCAAGAGTCAACTCTATATATTGTGTGTGTGTATACACACACACACACACACACACACACACACACACACACACAGAGTAATACTTCTTTTCACAAAGTTGACACCTTCTGGGAGACTTGGGGATTTGTTCCAGAGTGGGGATTTCTACTCCATTGCATTTTTTTAAAGGCACTTCCTTTCCTTTTTTTTTTTTTTAATATAATTTGTTGTCAATTTGGTTTCCATATAACAGCCAGTGCTCATCCCAACAAGTGCCCTCCCCAATGCCCACCACCCACCCTCCCCTCTCCCCTACCCCCCATTCACCCTCAGTTTGTTCTCAACACTCAAGAGTCTCTTAAGGTTTAGCTCTCTCCCTTTCTGTAACTTTTTCCCCCCTTCCCCTCCCCCATGGTCTTAAGTTAAGACCATGTTAAGTTTCTCCAGGTCCACATATGAGTGAAAGCATATGGTATCTGTCTTTCTCTGACTGACTTATTTCGCTTAGCACAATACCCTCCAGATCCATCCATGTTGCTGTAAATGGTCAGATTTTATTCTTTCTCATTGCCAAGTAGTATCCTATTGTATATATAAACCACATCTTTATCCATTCGTAAGTTGATGAACATTTAGGCTCTTTCCATGATTTGGCTATTGTTGAGGGTGCTGCTATAAACACTGGGGTACATGTGGTCCTATGCATCAGCACTCCTGAATCCCTTGGGTAAATTCCTAGCAGAAGGAACCCGCTTTGCAATTTAAGTGAGCACAGTGCTCTTCTTTTTGTATGGGACCATCATCTCTGCTATTGAGAGGGCCACATTTAGCCCTTGCTGTATTGGAAGTAGTTCAAATCAGGAAGTTTAAACAGACCTTCAGTACATAGTGTTATTAGGGCAGAATCGATGGCATGTGTATGAAAACACCATACTACAATGATCTGGCATGTGTGACATCCTTTGAGAAAAATCTCATTAGCAAGAGGTACTCTTTTTCTGAGACTTGGTAATGCTAATGGAGGTCGACCTATCAGGTCTTCAGTCTAGGAGTTGTGATACTTAAAAGAAATAGCTATTTTCTCTTATCCCTGTTGAAGTTGTCATTAGGTTCGATGAAAAATCCATGCCAGGTGGTTCCAGAGAAGATTCTTGCAATAAATCTTGTATTGTTAGATTACTTTGGGAGGAAGACCTTAAGTTTTCCATGGTTGTACTTCTCAGCCAGTCTGTGTTCTGGACCTATGTGTGACCTCAGTTACAATGACGAGCTCAGTTTGGCTTTGATCACTGTTTTGGAAAAGCCTTAATGTTTTCTGAGAGCTCTGTTGATGTTGAAAATGTAATGAGTAGTTACATATATAAAACATAACCAGAATGTGTCCTTCCTATATATCCACCTTCTTCCTAAAATATTTATTGAATTTATTTATATTTATTGAATATATACTTATTATATGCATTAAGCTAGTTCTGTGGAGGACAGGAAAAAAGTATGTGAATCAAATGTTGATACCAGGATTTTGTTAGGTAAGTCTTGAAATACCAAGCAATAAATATTAGGTTTGTAAGGGGAAGAGGTCACCTCTGGTTGGAATCCGGAGTGCTTGGGGCTAAGCTGAAGTATGTGTAGCATTTCAGACTAGGGTTTGGAAAAAGGCCCCTCTGTGTGAGACACAGAAATGAGGAACGTGGAGGCCATAATAAGAACTGGCGTGTAGGTGAGTATTAGGCTGCAGTATACATAAAGGGGTTTTGGAAATGGAGAAAAAGGTAAACCGGAATCATTAATGTGTGCAGCCTGAGAGTTGATACTTTATGCTACAGGGTAGTAGAGAAACGATTGACAGAGTTTGAGCAAGATGGTATGTTCAGTTTTACTGCAAGAAGATTAATCTAGATATTGGCTGGGGGACTGATGGAAACAGGTACTGATGAGGGCCTGACCAGTTAAACTATTGTAATAGTCTAGGACTGGGCAAGAGTTTATGATATCTGAACTAGGATAGTGTGTTATTTGTTTCGCAGGTTTGGAGGGCTTGAAGCAAGTTTTGAATGAACACTTTATTATTACTCACTCAACCGAGCTCATTTATGTTGGAGATGAGGGGAATTTTGGCAGCTTTTCTGGGTCAGACTTCTTAAACAGTCCTCCTGTGGGTGTCCCTATTAGCTAGCATCACTTTCCGCTTGACTTGATAAGGCGTGATAGTGACTGATTGGAAAAGGCTTTCTGTGTGGAGACCTGAAGAGGAGGGGGACTTGGAGAAGTCGGAAGGGAGGACTATGGGATCTCAGAAGCATAAAAGAAGAAGAAGAGCAAAAAGAATTAAGCATGTGCGTTCATATTTTTCAAAGCTGTCAGTATATAAGGATAATGAGATTTCATACATCCAAGACTAGTGACCATAATGAAAATTAAGTTGGGTCAAATTATATCCTAGACTTGAAGGCCATATGAATCGTAAAAAGGGGGAATTAAATTGGTTTGAAAGCAGAACTTTAAGACAGACTTGCAGATGAATCATCAGAAGAGATAAAAGTAGAATGAGGTCTAAATTGAACCTAAATGCCATGAAAGCACGAACATGTAATAGAAGGGTGAATTCTATGATCCCAGATCTGCTTTGAGAGTAGTCTTTAAGAAAGGGCCACACTTTTGGGGTGATTTGCAGCCAAAAAAGCATTGTTCTCTGTAGGAATACACTGTAGGGGAGCCTTCTGATAGCAGGAATAGCAGGGGCCCCAGGATGGTAGGAGGTCCGTTACTCCTGCCACATGGGACCACGAATGTGACAGTGCCAACGGACACGAGATGCTTTGGTTTGGAGGGCATGTATTTCTCGAAGTTAGATTCTTTGAGGCATTCTTGCAGGGTAGGAGTTGTTAATACCTAGGGCGTGGCTTACCAAGGGGTCCGGTCCTGTAGGAACCCTATGCCTTTTAGACAGGCTTTCTTACGCTGCGTGATATACACACAGGGATTGGATCTGTTCTGAGGTAAGGATGATCAGCGGAAGGACCGTACCTGGGTCCCCTCAGTTCCTGATGGCCTGTGCTCCCTCATTTCATTGAGATAAACATAGTTCCTTAAAGCCGTGAGTCTTGTAAGGGAGTCATAACCGAGGGCGGCAGTGTCACTCTTAATACTGCTCTGACCTGAGGAAAGAATGTCCTACTCTCACAGCGATGGCTGACTCGGTGGAAAGCTTCCTTCCCAGATGTTTTGCTAATTGAGGTCTTACTGTTTTCTGATAATTTGTAGTTTTCTACAAGTCTGCTTTGTAGGACTTTGTATTTTTAAAAAACTTTAATTCCAGTATAGCTAAGTGGTAAATTAGTTTCAGTGATTCAGCATCTTATGTATTATTCCTCCGTGCTCATCAAGATAAGTGTACTCTTCATCCCTTCCACCCAGCACCCCCCACCTAACTCCCCTCTCGTAACCATCTGTTTGTTCTTTATAGTCAAGAGTTTGTTGTTTGGTTTGTCTTTTCCTTTGTTCATTTGTTTTGTTTCTTAAATTTCACATATGAGTGAAATTATATGGTTTTTGTCTTTCTCTAGACTTATTTTGCTTAGCATTATACTCTCTAGATTTGTCCATGTTGCAAATGGCAAGATTTCATCCTTTTTTGTGGCAGAATAATATTTCATTGCATATATATATATATATATATATGCGCAACTGCGTCTTCTTTATCCATTCATCTATCAATGGACACTTGGGCTGCTTCCATAAGTTGGCTATTGTAAATAATGCTGAGACAAACATAGTAGCGCATATATCCTTTTGAATTAGTGTTTTTGTATTCTTTGGGTAAATACCCGGAGGTGTAATTACTGGATCATAGTGTAGTTCTTTAAAAAAAAATTTTTTTTTTAATGTATATTTTTGAGAGAGGAAGAGAGCACACAAGTTGGGGAAGGACAGAGGAAGAGGGGAGTGAGTGGCTCTGTGCTGACAAGAAGTGAGCCTGATACAGGCTCGAATTTAAGAACTGCAAGATTATGACCTGAGCTGAGCCAGACACTGAACCACTCAGGCAACCCGGTAGTTTCGTTTTGTTTTTATTAAAAATGTTTATTTAGAGAGAAAGAGAGAGAGAGAGAGTGGGCAGGGGAGGGGCAGAGAGAGAATCCCAGGCAGGTTCTGCATTGTTAGTGCAGAGCCCTATGTGGGGCTCCATCTCACGAACCCATGGGATCATGACCTGAGCTGAAGTCAAGAGTCAGAGGCTTGACTGACTGAGCCACCCAGGCGCCCCACAGTAGTTCTATTTTTAATTTTTGGAGGAGTCTTCATACTGTCTTCCACAGTGGCTGCACCAGTTTGCATTCCCAGGGTGTACAAGGGTTCCTTTTTCTCCACATTCTTGCCAACACCTGTTGTTTCTTGTGTTTTTTATTTTAGCCATTCTGACAGGTGTGAGGTAATGTCATTAGTTTTGGTTTGCATTTCTCTGATGGTGAGTGATGTTGAGCATCTTTTCATGTCTGTTGGCCATCTGTATATCTTTGGAGAAATGTCTGTTCCGGTCTTCTGCCCATTTTTTAATTGGATTATTTGAGGGTTTTGTTTTTTTTGTGTTGAGTCATATAACTACTTTATATATTTTGGATATTAACCCTTTACTGGATATTTGCATTTGCAAATGCCTTCTCCCCTTAGGTAGATTGTCTTTTAGTTTTGTTGATAGCTTCCTTTGTTATGCAGAAGCTTTTAATTTAGATATAGTCCCCATAGTTTATTTTTGTTTTGCTTTTGTTTCCCTTGCCTCAGGAGGCATTTAGAAAAATATTATAGCTACTATCAGAGAAATTACTGTGATCTCTTCTAGGATTTTTATGGTTTCAGGTCTCACGTTTAGGTCTTTAACCCAATCCATTTTTAGTTTATTTTTGTGTATGGTGTAATAAAGTAGTCTATTTTCATTCTTTTTTTTTTAAGTTTATTTATTTATTTTGAGAGAGAGAGCACGAGTAGGGGATGGGCGGAGAGAGTGAGAACCCCAAGCAGGCCGGGCCGCACTGTCAGCATGGAGCCTGATGCAGGGCTCAAACACACAAAACTGTGAGATCATGATTTGACCTGAAGTCAGGCACTTAACCAACTGAGCCGCCCAGGCGCCCCTCATTTTCATTCTTTTGCATGTAGCTGTCCAGTTTTCCCAAAACCATTTGTTGAAGAGACTTTTTCCTATTGCATGTTCTTGCCTCCTTTGTTGAAGATTAATTGACTATATAATTGTGGGTTTATTTCTGGGCTTTCTGTTTTATTCTGTTGATCTTTGTGTCTGTTTTTGTGCCAGTACCATGCTGTTTTGATTACTGCAGCTTTGTAGTGTAACTTGAAATCTGGGATTGTGATACCTCCAGTTCTGTTTTTCTTTTTCAAGATTGCTTTGGCTATTCAGGGTCTTTTTTGGTTCTACACAAATTTTAGGATTGTTTGTTTTAGTTCTGTGGAAAAATACTGTTGGTATTTTGATAAGAATTGCATTAAATCTTTAGATTCCTTTGGGTAGTATGGCCATTTTATTAATATTTGTCCCTGTAATCTATGAGCATGGAGTATCTTTTTGTTTTTGTCGTCTTTAATTTCTTTTCTTCTTTTTTTTAATGTTTTATTTATTTCTAGGAGAGAGAGAGAGACAGCGTGAGCAGGGGAGGGTCAGAGAGAGAGGGAGTCACAGACTGAAACAGGCTCCAGGCTCTGAGCTGGCAGTCAGCACAGAGCCCGACGCGGGGCTCGAACCCACGAACTGCGAGATCATGACCTGAGCGAAAGTCGGACGCTTAACCGACTAAGCCACCCAGGCGCCCCATGTGTCATCTTTAATTTCTTTCATCAGTGTTTTTTTTAAGTTTATTTAAAAAATTTGGTTTAATGTTATCTTAGAGAATGAGAATGAGCAGGCAGGGGGCAGAGAGAGAGGGGGTCAGAGGACCTGAAGCAGGAGGACCTGTGCTGATAGCACAGAGCCTGATGCAGGGCTCGAACTCATGAATCGAAGACCATGACCTGAGCCAAGTCAGATGCCCAACCAACCGAGCCACCTAGGCGCCCCTTAAGTTTGTTTGTTTATTTATTTATAGCATGAGCAGGGGAAGGGCAGAGAGAGAGAGAATGAGAGAGAATCCCAAGCAGCCTCTGCACTGTCAGCACAGAGCCTGATGCATGGCTCGAACTCACAAACTGTGAGATCATGACCTGAACCGAAACCAAGAGTCAAATGCTTAACCTTAACCAACGGAACCACCCAGGTGCCCCCAACAGTGTTTTATAATTTTGAGAGTATAGGTCTTTCACCTCCTTGGTTGCTTATTCTTAGGTATTTTATTATTTTCGGTGCAGTTGTAAATGGGATTGTTTTCTTAATTTCTCTCTCTGCTGCTTCGCTATTAGTGTATAGAAATGCAACAGATTTTGCACGTTGATTTTGTATCATGTACATTGATTTTGTATCCTATAACCTTACTGAAATCATTTATCAGTTGTAGTAGTTTTTTGGTGGAGTTTTTGGGATTTTCTATGTATAGCATCGTCATCGGCACATAGTGCAAGTTTTAGTTCTTCTTTATCAATTTGGATGTCTTTATTCTTTTTTCTTTTTTTCTTTCTTTTTTTTGGTTTGATTGTTGAAGCTAGGATTTCCAGTACTGTGTTGAATAAAAGTGGTGAGAGTGGACACTTGCCTTGTTCCTGACCTTAGGAGAAAAGCTGTCAGTTTTTCACCATTGAGCATGATGTTAGCTGTGGGTTTTTCATATGGCCTTTATTATGTTTTGTTCCCTCTAAACCTGCTTCTCTGAGAGTTTTTGTAATGAATAGATGTGGTACTTTGTCAAATGCTTTTTCTGCATTTATTGAAATATGACTTTGTTTTAAAGTTTATTTTGAGAGAGACAGCATGAGCAGGAGAAGGGAAGAGAAAGAAGGAGAGAGAGAGAATTCCAAGCAGGCTCTGCACTGTCAGAGCAGAGTCCAACGCAGGGCTTTGAACTCACAAACCACAAGATCGTGACGTGAGCTGAAATCAAGTCGGATGCTTAACTGACTAAGCCACCCAGGCACCCCACTGAAACGATCATATGGTTTTATTCTTTCTCTTATTGATGTGATATATATACATATATATATCACATTGATCGATTTGTGAATATTGAACCACTCTTGTATCCCAAGAATAAATCCCACTTGATTGTGCTGAATGATTTTTTTAATGTATTGTTGGATTTGGTTTGCTAATATTTTGTTGAGGATTTCTGCATCTGTGTTCATCAGAGATATTGGTCTGTAGTTGTCTGCTTTTGTAGTGCCTTTATCTGGTTTTGATAACAGAGTAATGCTGCCCTCATAAGATGAACTTGGAAGTTTTTGTTTCTCTTCTATTTTTTGGGAATAATTTGAGAGGAATAGGTATTAACTCTCCTTTAAATGTTTGCCAGAATTCACCTGTGAAGCCATCTGTTTCTGGACTTTTGTTTGTTGAGAGTTTTTTGATTACTGATTTAACTTCATTGCTGGTAATCCATCTGTTCAAATTTTGTTTCTTCCTGATTCAGTTTTGGGAGGTAATATGTTTCTAGTATTTATCCATTTCTTCTAGGTTGTCCGATTTGTTGGCCTATACTTTTTCATAATATTCTTACAATCCTTTATATTTCTGTGGGGTAAGACTTGGCATTCTTGTAAGTCATTTAAGTAACTATGTATTATTAGTCTGTTTTTTCCCCATAAGCTCTAAGCTCTACCAGGGCAGAAACAGTCTGTTTTTGTTTTGTTCATCAGTATATTCCCAGTGCCTTAGCACATAGGTGTTAAAATACTTGTTGGCATACTATCACACCTAATTTCTCATATCTAGGATGTGTCTCATAAAATTTAGAGAGCCATGTGCCTACTTGGGCTTCCTCATAGCATGGTGGCCAGGTTCCAAGAATGAGCATTCCAAGAAAGCAAGACACAAGTGCATGACAGTTTTATGACCTAGTTTTGGAAACCATGTAGTGTTACTTCTATCATATTTTATTGGTCAATCACAAAAATCTTCCCAAGTTCAAGGTGAGGGAATATGGCCTTCAGAATTTGAGAGGAGGAGTGGCCACCTCAGTTTCTCCAAATTCTAGTCTCCATATATTTAATCAACAATGCAGAGCAGGTGATTCTGGGAAGAAAGCCAGGGTCATCATAGGGCTCACCTCATTTGTTTTACTTCTCTCAGGGCTCACAGTCCAATGCAATACCTGTTGTCCACCGTCTAAAATCACCTGTCTCATGTATCTTACCCAGTTTTCTTGTTTTGTATAGTGGAAGGGAAAGTTCCACACCAGTATTGCAAGTCAAAGTGAGTCTTATACCAAGGATTTCTTTATGTTTTCATCCACTTAAAGTATATTTTAGTTTCCAAATGTAAAAATGAAGTCATCTTTGGGCTAGAATTAATAATTTGGGTTCAAGTTTCAGACCTGTCTCCAACTTGCAGCATGAATGTTGGCAAAACCTATTTCTTCTTTGGTTTTCACGCCAAACTGAATTGAATATATATCCCTGTCCTCAGGGTTACTTCTCAGGCATTTCATGACAAGCAAGTGGAAACAAAACCAAATCACACTAAATAAAGCTGAGGTTATATTTATAGTTAGTTGACAAAACTTAGTTCCCAAATCTCTGTGGTACACGTTCTGGCTGAATGTGTGTAAGACTGGCTGTTTCATAGTAATAACCAACTAGTATGAGCTGCAGGAACTGTGTGTAAGCCTTTTATGTGAATTATTCGACAAATCCTCATAACAGCCTATGGAATAGGTACTTTACTGTCCCCATTTCACACATGAGAATGAGACCTAGATTAAGCAATTTGCAGAACGTCACACAGTTACTAAGTAGCAGTGGCAGAATTGGGATGGATTTGAACCCAAGCTGTGTGACTGTGGAGCCACGCTCTTAACCAGATGTGACTATTTGAAAACCACTTAAAAACGCGTCAACTGCTGCTGCTGTAGAATCATTAATTGTCTTTAAATATGAGAGTATCCCTGAAACTCTTTCAACAAATCCTGCTTGTTTAGTCAGCCTGACTGATTTCCATGGGGAAGCAGAAAGATTGGGCTATAGTTGGAATATGTGCTTTCCCGAGAGAAATATCAGTCTGGCGGGAGATGGTAGATGATGATGTGCAGCAAAAGTACCTAGAGAAGGGGTGGGGTGGGACAAGAGGGTCCAGATGGTTCCGTGGGGATCACTGTTCAGTCTGTCCTGTCTGGCAGGACAGATGTCAAATATCAAACCTATTTGATATTAATAGGTTTTATTATTCTTTTTCTCCCTCTTCTCAGACACATTTAATGAAGCCAAACACCAAAATGCTAACACATTTTCCTGGAGAAAAAAAGGCTAAGATTTCCTTTACTCAAAAAATTCCACCTGCAGGCATTCGGCAGACCAGCATCGCTTCCTTCTTCGCCTTGCAGCCAGGTATGGTGGCCCGCCTGGGGATCCCCAGGGAGCAAAAAGGAACGTGTGCGTGTTCCTACGCTGGCCGGTTATGAGAATTGGGGACACCAGCGCATTGTGTTAAACTTAGCGGACTTATCAGAAGAGGTTGTGTTATAAAACACAACAAAACCTCCCCTTTGGCAAAGCAATATGTACATACTTTTACCAACATTTTCTCATTCCAGCTTATTCAGTCTAGTATTAAATATTTGTATTTCCTGGCAGAGCAGTGAGGAGAAGGGTGTACTTTGGGAGTTGGGGTGTGCAGGTGAGCCGACCTGCCAATTAATTAGGTCTTGGATTGGCCACAGTGAACAGTCTGTGTAAGACTATTTAATAATATTTCTGTATAAAGCTTCTCAAATTAGTCAAACATGATTTTTTCTTAGAAAGGTTGGCATACAGTGTGTCATCATCCTTTGGCAGTTCTTTGCTTACATGTCCCTTTTCAGAAGATGAGCTGCCTCAGAGCAGGCTGGGGCTTACAGAGCAGGGTACCTACCAGATAGAGGGTGCTGGGAGAGCTCTAACTCTTCTGATTCCCAGGATTGCATTGCATAAACCTTTTTTTTTTTTTTTAATTTTTTAAAATTTCTGAGAGGGAGAGAGAGAGAGACAGACAGACAGACTGAGCAGGGGAGGGTCAGAGAGAGAGGGAGACAACAGAATCTGAAACAGGCTCCAGGCTCTGAGCTGTCAGCACAGAGCCCGATGTGGGTCTTGAACCCACAAACCGTGAGATCATGACCTGAACCGAAGTTGGATGCCCAACCGAGCCACCCAGGTTCCCCTGCATTGCATAAATCTTAAATTCACTCTTCCTGCCCCAAACAGTAACTTAAAATAAGCAACTTTTTGCTTTAAGTAACAAGGGCTGAGTTTTTCCTATTTCAAAATGCTGGTATGTTCTATAATCTATTGAATTCATAGGCAAACTTGAGAAATCTTTCACAAAACATGGTTTCTGCAGTATAATTCCTGTTGGAGAAGGAAAGAGGAAATCGTTCAGCTTTGTTTGTAATTAGATCTTGGTATAATGGGGCATGGGGAATTCCGTGTAATTCACCAAGGCAGTACAGGATCCATTCCATGCCTGATCAGATGGTCAGGCTGGACAGGCTGGACGTTAGTAGTTTCTTTTTATTGTCCTTCCTGCTGGTTGACTTAGCATCCTAATGGTCTTTACTCCCTTTCCCATGAAATGTTTGCACAGTGGGGCACTTGATGTTCTTTGCACTGTCACCAGAGGGTTTCTTAGAGTTGGACGGTTAATGTGATCTTTATGATCTTACAAAATTGTGTTTCACATACTTCTCAAAGGACGATATTGAGGAATACATATTTAGCCACAATCACTATTTAGCAGAAACCATGTTAAATAAAAAACAAAAGCCAAACTGATGGGCCCTTTTTAACAAACCCCACACAGCCAGAAAAGTAGGCTGTGTGGTCTGAGTATACCTACCATGTTTGATGCTATTAGGTAGATCACTGGAAGCATTCATATATAGGAGTGGCAGAATATGAGGCCTGTGTTTTAGAAAGATCATTTTGGAGAATGTAGAAATCAAAAGGAAGATCAGCTATAAAGTTGTGTGACAAGTCGAAGACTCCTGCATTAGGTAGTGATAGCTGATACAGATTTCAGAAAAAGCCAGCTAAATCCTGCTCAGGGCAGAGTTTTCCTGCAGAATAATATTTGTTCATGTCTGTTTTACTAGGAAGGACAATTGGTGGTGACCAGAGGAATGTTTCTTCTCCTTTAGAAAGTCAGACCAACAGAGAGTTTAAGAAAGATGTAACCAAGCTAGACCATCTGATCCAGGGCCTGGGTGGTGATTGCCTTGCAACCCCGTTAGCCACTTCAACCCCTGCAGACACCCAGGAAGCTGGACTTTCTCCACAGTCCCTCCACGCTTCTGGCCCCCACAGAACAGGAACGCCATTTTTGACTGTGCTGTCTTTGCTCCAGCCTGACCCCTTAGTCTGTGCTGGGAAGAGTAAAGCCTCTCCGTCTCGTTCCTTCACCAAGAACTTGGAAGGTTCTTGCTCGCTGGACCAAAAGGAGAAAGATTCTTCCTGGAAAAGGGAATGGCGTCATGGATCTAAGAAAAAGAGCTATCAGGGTGTGGAGAGACACATTAAACCACCTGGGGGCAAGCGCCAGCCCTTGGACGAGACTAAGTCAGAAAAGGTGTCTCCCAAAGAAACTAGACAGGCGCCCGTCCTCCTTCACACATACAGGGATTCCAGGAATGGGGAAAACACGGACTCAGTGAAACAAAGCCCTTGTCCCATCCCTGTATTTTCTTGGGACAGTGAGAAGAATGACAAGGACTCTTGGAGTCAGCTTTTTACCGAGGATTCTCAGGGCCAGCGGGTCATTGCCCACAACTCTAGAGCTCCTTTCCGAGACGTAACCAACAACCAGAATCGGGGCTTAGGGCAGTTTCGTGGCAGCCCCCGGGCTCAGTGCCAGGAGACGCCCACTCAGTTAAATCTGCAGCCTGATTTGCTCTTTACCCAGGACTCTGAGGGTAATCAAGTTATCAGGCACCAAGTCTAAATGTCTTTAAGACGGTTTGGTTCTAAAAGTATCTCAAAATGACATAGCTGTAGGCAAATTTTGGGGTGGGGAGCTTGGGAGTGTGGGCGGGAAGGAGGCAAGAGATGGAATTATTATTTTCTTGGTATAAACAAGTGGGGCCACTTGTTGAGATGGTATGATGGTGCCTTTCCCTGAGGAAGAGGTGGCTGGTAAACTTGTGCAAGTCTGTGATGAACAGCGAGGAGGCAGCGCAGGTACTTACCATCCACTAGAGTCCCTCCTCAGCCCGGAGCCACCTCTGTGCCTTCAGATGCCTGATGCAACGCGGCTTCTCATGGATGTGTGTTCTTCTAATCTGTGTTAGCTTGCCTGCTCAACCTTGGGACCGTTATTCCAGACACCTTTCTGAGGTGATAAGGCAAAGCTCCTCAACCCAGATGTATGGGGGCAGAGAGGATAGATTTTTAAAAAACCCACCATCATTCTGCTTTCTGCTTATTTTTGTGGGGGTTTTATAGCATTTTAACATCTTCTGCTGTTTAAACATCTCCCTAAAAAGCCGGAGTTATGTAACAATCCAGATGTGATTAAACCACTCTTCTACAAGGGATGAGAACACCCTTTGTAAAAACTGTGAATCCAAATAAATGACTTTATAAGCGGACTCTGCTGGTAATTAAAACATTACCATTTTATTTCTAGAAAAGCAACTTTTTAATAGTATATGCTCGGTCACTGCCAGGGTCCCACCCAACACCTGCGTTTTAGTCAAGATGTTACCCACCAGGTGGCAGTCTCCCATGTTGCAGGTGTGCTACCTTAAGAGGCTTAAACAGCCTCTAGGGGGCAAGTGTGCAAGTTATAAGATGGAACTGCTTTTAAGAGTTTGGGTAAAATCCCTACAGAAGGAGTCATGAGGCTCCTTACAGAAGTTTTCTTTTACATAGGCAGGGCTTTATGAGACAAAAGGGGAAGCCATTTTTTATGAAAGTTCACATACCTTAAAATTAATAGGAATCATATACCCATGCGGATACAAGGTGGTCACAGCTCCGAGACAGACAGCAGATACAGTATCTCTCCATATCCTTCATTTAATGTCAGGTAGTGCTTCAACCCAAACACACACAGGATACATACCGTAGAGAAAGGGACCTGAGGGCGTCTGAGTCATGCATGGTGTGGTAGGTACAAACCTTGGCCCAACGCAAAGGAGCAGTCACGGGCCTGGAAGAAAGATGGTACTCTTTTCTCCTCCCCATTTCTCTTTCCTATTAGTCCATGGAAGAGAAAGCGTTTTCAATCAGTGGAAGCCCTGAGGGCCCAGGGCCTAGGAGGGTAGATCTGGCTGTAGAGTATTACAAAATATATTTAAGAAAAAAGCAGCCCCAGGCCTCCCAGCAGCAACCCAAGTGTCAGCTGGTCCAGAGGTGTGACCTCTATGTCTAGGTGTTGGAAGGGGGAGGGGGTGATTGCTGGGCACTGGTGTCCGGTTATGATGGAGCAGCATAAGATTTTCCTTGCCCTGTCGACACATACAAACACAGCCCCCCTCCCCTCAGCCCTGCTCTGCTGGAAGGAAGCCGCTGAGAGTGATAGCTGGGTACAAAGTGTCCGGTGAGACCAGTTATGGGGTCTAATGCAGTGAAGTAAGCCATTCATTTAGAAGTGATTTTCACACAGAGGCAGGAAAAGCCAAACTTCTATCTCATCCTTTAGACGGAAACATTCCAACCTATACATTTATCTGTAACAAGTGTCTCAGTGCAAAACACGCCTTAGCGTCTGCTAAGGTTTGAAGCAAAGGAAGCATAATCCAACTTTTCCCTTTCAGTCGGAGCTCTGGCTTCCCACAAGACCTCTGCAAAGAGATTTCTAACTGTGAGGCAGAAAGGTCTGTGGTGAGGAAGGCAGCTATTGAAGGAATTCCAGGCGCATGAGACTGGATGTGCAGAGCTGAGTTCTGTCAGTTTCCTTTTCTACTAAGATCTTCTTCCTTCAGAGCAAACTTCCTCCTCAGGACCTCAGAGATCAGGACGGCAGGGTCTTCCTCCTTTAGTAAACTCCGGTTCCTGCAGACAAAGTCATAACTTATGTTAAGTACTTGCTGTGTCTCAGGCAGTGTTCTGTGTCTTTGATACATTATCTCATTCGGTCCTCAAAATAATCTTACAAAGTTGGTGCTATGATAACCCTTTTTTTCAGATGTGGAAACTGAAGCACAGAAGGATTATTTCCTGAAATGGCTACAGAATGTGGGCAAAGTAAAGGACTATCAACCTGGTAGAGCTGGTCTGTGGGTCACTAAGCTGCTGTTCCCACCTTTCGGTGCTATCTTTTCTTAGTAGCATTTCTGTAGGGGAAGGGGCTCTTGACTCTTGACTATTCTGACCTTTATTAAGTTGTGTGGGAAAGGTGTGCTGAGGATTTCCTACTACCCTGTCTGTCCATCAGGGGAGCTCTTAGATTTTGTTTTTTAATTGGAAAGAACACTTAACAAGAGATCCATGCTCTTAACAAATTTCTAAGTGTATTTAATACATTGTCAACTACAGGTACTATCTTTTTAAATTAATTTATTGAGAGTGCATGTGAGCAGGGGGGCGAATCTTAAGCAGGCTCCATGCTCAGCACGGACCTTGATGCAAGGCTTGATCCCCTCACCCTGGGATCAAGACCTGAGCTGAAATCAAGAGTCAGAGGCTCGACTGAGCTGCCCAGGCACCCCGCAATCTTCTTTCTTAATTAAAAAGTTTTTAGCTTTTAGTCAATTTTGTTTTTTTTAACCTTTTGACACCTTTCACCTATTTCTCCCATCTGCACTCCAGTCTCTGGCAGGCACCAGTCTTTTCTTTGTATCTACAGGCCTGTTTTTTGTTTTTAAAATTTATACTCACATATAAGCTATCATACAGTATTCTTCTGTCTGGTTTGTTTCACTTAGCATGATGACCTTGAGGCATCATAGTGTTGGATATGGCAAGGTTTCACTTTTTTAACCGCTGAATAATATTCCACTGTGTATCTCTACCACAATCCCTTTATCCACTCATCCACTTAGGCTGTTTCCCTACTTGGCTATTGTAAATAATGCTGCAGTGAATATGGGGGTGCATAGATCTTGAGTTAATGTTTTTGTTTTCTGATAATACCAGAAGTAGAACTGCTGGATTATATGGTAGTTCTATTTAATTTTCTGAGGAACCTCCATACTGGTTTCCATAGTATATGTACCAGTTTACATTCTTACCCAGTTACAAGGGTTCCCTTTTCTCCACATCCTTACATACACTGATTTTTTTTTTTTATAATGGCCATTCTAACCAGAATGAAGTAAATTGTGGTTCTGATTTGCATTCCTCTGAGGATTAGTGATGTTGAGCGTCTTTTCATGTACCTCTTGGTCATTTGTATGTTTCTTTGGAAAAATGTCTACTCAAGTCCTCTGTCATTCAGTAAAGGAAGTTCTGTACTCATTCAGTAAAGTAAGTAATTTCTATACCCAACCTGGGGCTTGAAGTCACAATCCACTGAGCCAGCCAGGCATCCCCTCTGCCCATTTTTTAATCCGACTGGGTTTTTGGTCTTTTTGTTTGCTTTTTGTCATTGAGTTGTAGGAGTTCTTCGTATATTTTGGATATTAGCCCTTATTGGATATATGACTTGTAAATATCTTCTCACATTCAACAGTCTGCCCTTTCATTTTGCTAATGGTTTCCTTTGTTGTGCAGAAGGTCTTTTGATACAGTCACATTTTGTTTATTTTTGCTTTTACTTTTGGTGTCCAGTTGAAAAGATCATTGCCATAACCTATGTCCACATGCCTGTTTTCTTCTAGTTTTATGGTTTCAGGTCTTACATTCAAGTTTTTAATATGTTTTGAGTTAATTTTTGCATGTGGTGTTAGGTAGTGGTTGAGTTCCATTCATTTGTGTGTGGCTATCCAGTTTTCCCCACACTGTTTATGGAAGATACGGTCTTTCCCCCCACTGTATGTTCCTGGCTCCTTTGTTATAACTTGACCATATATGTGGGAGTTTATTTATGGGCTCTGTTCTTCTCCACTGATCTGTTTTTATGCTAATACCATACTGTTTTAATTATTATAGCTTTATAATAGAGTTTGAAATCAGGGAGTGTGATGCCTTCAGCAGCTTCTTTTCAAGACTGCTTTGGCTATTTGGGGTCTTCGGGGTTCCAAATCAAATTTTAGGATTCTTTGTTCTAGTTCTGTGAAGAATGCCATTAGAGTTTTGATAGCAACTGCACTGAATCTGTAGACTGCTTTGGGTAGTATGGATATTTTAGCAGTATTAATTCTCCCAATATCTATACTTGTGTCTAATTTCTTTCCTTGATGTTTTGTAGTTTTCAGTATCCAGCTTTCACCTCCTTGGTTAAATTTAATCCTAGGTATTCTGTTCTTTTGATACAACTGTAAATGGGATTGTTTTTTAAATTTCTGTTAGAGAAATAACAGATTTTTACTTACTGATTTTTGTATCCTACACTACTGAATTACTTCTAACCATTTTTTAAAATTTTTAAAGAAATGTTTTATTTTTGAGAGAAGGACAGACAGAATAAAGGTGGGGGAGGGGCAGAGATAGAGGGACACACAGAATCTGAAGCAGACTCCAGGCTCTGAGCTGTTAGCACAGAGCCTGATGCGGGGCTTGAGCTCAGAAACCACGAGATCATGACCTGAGCTGAAGTTGGATGCATAGCCGACTGAGCCACCCATGTGCCCCTCTTCTAACCATTTTTTGGGGGTCTTGAAGGTATTGTGTATTACCTGCAAATAGTGACAGTTTTATTTCTTCCTTTCCAGTTTGGATACATTTTCTTTTTCTCACCTAATTGCTCTGACTAGGACAAAGTGGTGAATTGGCATCTTTTTTTTTGTTCTCAGAGGAAAAGCTTTCAGCTTTTACTGTTCGGTGTGATGTTAGCTGAGGGCTGGTCACTTCTGGCCTTTATTTAAATGTTGAGATATGTTCCTTCTATACCTGTTGAGTTTTTACCACAACTGGATGTTGAAATTTTGTTAGTCTTTCTGCATCTAGTGAGATGAACATAGGACTTTTATCCTTTGTTTTCTTAATGTGGTATATCACATTGATGGGCGGATATTAGACTACCCTTGCATGCCTTGAATAAACCCCACTTGATCATGGTGTATGATCCTTTTAAGGTATTGTTGAATTAAGTTTGCTAATATTTTGTTGAGGACTTTTGCATCTGTGTTCACCAGGGATACTGACTAGTTTTATTTTCTTCTGGTGTCCTTGTATGGTTTTGGTGTGAGGATAATGCTGCCTTGTAAAATGAGTTTGAAAGAGTTCCCTCCTCTTCTGTTTTTTGGAAGAGTTTGAGAATTGATATTCTTCTTTGAATGTTTGGTAGAATTCACCCAGTGAAGTCATCTGGTCTTAAATTTTTTTCATTGAGAGGTTTCTGATTACTGGTTTAATCTTCTTACTAGCAATCAATCAATCTGTTCTTTCTTCATGATTTAGTCTTGGTAGATTGTAGGTTTCTAGGATTTATCCAGTTCTTGTAGGTTGTGTTGGTATATAATTTTTCATTGTAGTCTCTTACCCTTTGTATATCTGTGGTATTAGTTGTAATCTTTTATTTCCGATTTTCAGTCCTCTTGGTGATTCTAGCTAGAGGTTTGTCTATTTTATCTTTTCAAAGAATAACCTTTCATCTTTTCTATTGGTTTTTAGTTTCTCTCACTTATTTCTCCTCTAATCTTTGTTATTTCCTTCCTTCTACTAACTTTGGGTTTCATTTGCTCTTTTTTCTGGTTCCTTAAGGTACAAAGTTATTTGAGTTTTATTTTTTGAAATAGGCACTTAATGCTGTGAACTTCGTTAGAATTGCTTTGGTGCATCCCATAAATTTTGGTGGATTTCCATTTTGTGTCAAGTTTTTTTTTTTTTTTTTTTTTAATGTCTCTTTTGGTTTCTACTTTGATTCCCAAGTTGTTCAGTAGATGTTGTTTAATCTCCACATATTTGTGAATTTTCTACTTTTCTTTGTGTAACTGATTTCTAGGGGGGGTTTTGGTGTAAAAAACATGATTTTATGAAAGCATAGGGACAGAACCCATGGGCAGAAAGAGCTGCCACTACTGATTGATTTCTAGTTTATTACTCTAGTTGGAAAAGATGCTTAATAGGATTTCAGTCCTATTACTCAGATTTGTGGCCTACTATACAATCTATCCTGGAAAATGTTCCATGTACACATGAGAATCTACCTTCTGTTTCTTTTGGATGGAATGTTCTGTATGTATCTGTTAAGTCTCTCTGGTCTAACATCATATAAGCCTGATGTTTTCTTATTTCTGTCTGGATGATCTACCCATTGATGCAACTTGGGCATTAAAGTCCCCTGCTATTACTGTATGGCTATCTCCCTTCATGTTTGTTGATATTTGCTTTATATATACATGCTCTTATATTGGGTTCATAAATATTTACAAATATTATATCCTGTTGGATTGACCCCTTTATCATTGTATAACCCCCTTTGTTTCTTACTACAATCTTTGTTTTGAAGTTGATTTTTTTTCTAAGTTATAGCTACACTAGCTTTCATTTGGTTTCTATTTGTATGGAATATCCTTTTTTTTAATTTTTTTTTTTTTTTTTTTTATTTCTAGGAGAGAGAGAGAGACAGCGTGAGCAGGGGAGGGTCAGAGAGAGAGGGAGTCACAGACTGAAACAGGCTCCAAGCTCTGAGCTGGCAGTCAGCACAGAGCCCGACGCGGGGCTTGAACCCACGAACCACGAGATCATGACCCAAGCGAAAGTCGGACGCTTAACCGACTAAGCCACCCAGGTGCCCCTGGAATATCCTTTTCTATCCCTTCACTTTCATCTGTGTGTGTTCTCACATCTAAGAGTCTCTTGTAGGCAGCACTTAGGTTTTGTTTTTTAATCTACTTAGCCACAGGCTTTTTTTTTTTTTTTTAGTCCTTTTTGGGACACCTAGGTGGCTCAGTCAGTTAAGTGTCCAACTTCAGGGCATGATCTCACAGTTTTTGTGTTTGAACCTCACATCGGGGTCTCTGCTGTCAGCACAGAGCCTGCTTCAGATCCTCTGTCTCCCTCCCTCTCTCTCCCCTAAGCATAAATAAACATTAAATTTTTATTTATTCATTTATTTAATATCTACACTCAGTATACGGCTCAACCTCATGCCCCAAGATCAAGAGTTGCATGCTGCCCATTTAGCCAGTGGTTTTTTTTTTTTAATGTTTTTATTTCTGAGACAGCGTGAGCAGGGGAGGGTCAGAGAGAGAGGGAGACACAGAATCTAAAACAGGTTCTGAGCTAGCCGTCAGCACAGAGCCCGACGCTGGGGCTCGAACCCACAAACCGTGAGATCACGACCTGAGCCGAAGTCGGGCACTTAACCGACTGAGCCACCCAGGTGCCCCAGCCAGTGTTTTTTGATTGGCATAGTCTACTGCATTTAAAGTATAATTATTGGGGTGCCAGGGTGGCCCTGTCAATTCAACTTTGGCTCAAGATCTCCTGGTTCGTGAGTTTGAGCCCCATTGTTGGGCTCTGTGCTGACAGCTTGCTTCTGATTCTGTGCCTGCCTCCCTCTCTCTGTCCCTCTCCTGTTTGCACTGTCTCTCTCTCTCTAAAGCATAAACATTGGTAAGTATGTACTTGCCATTTTATTGTTTTCTGTTTCTGTAGTTCTTCTCTGTACCTTCTCTTGTTTTCTTCTTTTGTGGTTTGATGATACTCTCTAGGGGTATGTTTATATTCTTTTTTATCTAGTGTATATTTACTGTAGGTTTTTGTTTTGTAGTTAAGATTAATCTAAGTAGAACTTTATCAATAAGTCTATTTTAAATTGATAAAATAGTTGCCAACTTAAGTTTGATCACATTCTAAAGCAAACATTTTTATTTTTATTCCTCTCTTCTGTTTTTGATGTCACATTTTACATCTTTTTATCTTGTGTATCCCTTAACTATTGTAATCAGTTACAATGTTTTTACTTTTGTCTATTTTACTTTTGTGTTTTTAACCTTAATAAGTGATAAAGACATTTTTATTTACTTTTATTCCATTTATCTTTCCAGTGAGATTTGCTCTTGTGTTCCTGTTTCTGATTAGTGTTTTTTTCAGCTTACAGAGGTTATTTTAGCATTTCTTGTACAACTGATTTAGTGATGATAAACTCTCTTGGCTTGTCTGGAATATTAGTTCTGAATGATAACTTTGCTTGGCTGGAATTTTTCTTCTTTTAGCATTTTGAATACATTTTCATTCCCTTCTTCCTGCTTTTAGGGTCTCTTTGGGTTCTTCTTGTTTGGAACTCTCTGGGCCTCCTGGAGCTAGAGGTCTGTTTCCTTCCCCACATAAGGGGTGTTTTAAGGCATTCTTTTTTCAAGTAAGATTTTTCTTTCTCTTCTTCTTGTAGCTCTACAATGAGAATGTTAATCCATTTGATGTTGCTTCTTTAAGTTCCTTAATTTGTCTTTTTTTTTTTTTTCCATTTCTTTTCCTACTAACTGCTCTGATTGGGGGAATTCTAGTGCTTTGTCTCTGAGTTCACTTACCCTTTCTTCTGTTTCATCTGATCTGCTGGTGAACCCCTCTAGTGTTATTTCTCAGTTCAGTTATTCTGTTCATCAGCTCCATGACTTGTATTTTTCATAGATTTTCTATCTCTTTGTTGAAGTTCTGTGTTCATCCTTTCTTCTCCCCACCTTCTCCCCAGTTTGGTATCTTTATGACCATTATTTTGAACTCTTTATCAGGTAGATTACTTATGTCTGTTACCACTGAGGTGTGTTTTTTTGTTGTTGTTGTTGATTTTTTATATTTCAGAGAGAGGGAGATGGAGGATCTGAAGCTGAGAGTGCAGAGCTCGATGCAGGTTTGAACTCACAAACTGACTTGAACCGAAGTCAGACACTTAACTGAGCCACCGAAGTAAATGCCCCTTCCCTGAGGTTTTTATAAGAGATCTAGAATTCATAGTGAAACATTCACATCATAAGTGAGCCAAGGGAACAAAAATCAACTCCAGATTGGGGTATGTTTAAATTACCTGATACATCATAAAAGAGTGTCCTAAAAACTTGGAAAATAAATAGGTGCTTTAAATTACATACATCCTTATGAAGGCATTTTACTGGTCATTAGGCTAGGTGTAAGGGCTAATCAACCTGTCACATTTCTGAATCTTTGCTGATGGGCTACTTTCTCGTTTTTAGTTATCAATTTAGTTCTATTAACAAATAAGTGGAGAAGGGGCTTGGATCTAATATGGTGAAGAGGCAAGTAACAGAAAATTTGAGTCTCATTCTATAAAACATTGACCAGGAAAAAAAGGCATAAGACAGCTTAAAAGCAGCAGCAGCTAAATTTGGGAATGCAGGAGATCTAGGAACTGTGGGTCAGTATGACCAACCTGGCTAGGCCCAAGAAGGGAGGTTAAAAATGACTTCTCTAAAGTCAGCCAGCCTTTGCAAGTAATTGGGGGCCAGAGGTACCAAGGTAACCTTCAACAAGAACTTCAAGTCAGGAGAAAGACCTCATGTCCCAGCCCCCAAAAGAGCTTTTTTAAATCTGCATTTACGAACAGCTGCACACCTGGCCTTTGGGGTCTGGATGTTGAACTTCAGTGTTTCAGTGCTCAAGAACCTGCATGTGAACAAGCTCCTGTGGTGCGTCCCACGAAGGAGGCTCAGACTACACTTGGAGAAACACTGCAAGGTAGTGACTCCCTCTGGTTAGAGCTCTCGGGCTTCTCTGCTAGGCGAGTTTCTCAAGGTAGGTATTTCCTAAACTCCTTCCCACCCCCACCTAAAACACCTAGGGCTCCACTCGTTGGGGGTTCTGCTTTATTAAGTTTAAGGTGTATTTTTAACAAATTCTGATGGGCAGCCAAGTTCAGAGTTTCAAATGCCTAGTTCAGGGTTGGCTTATATAAGAAGGGACCACCGTATATACAGATTTTTTAATGTTGAGTTTGAGAGAGAAAATCCCAAGCAGGCTCTGTGCTGTCAGCACAGAGCTCAATGTTGGGCTTGATTCAGAGCATGAGCCAAAGAACTGGACACCTACCCAACTCAGTCACCCAGGCTCCTCTAGGGGACCACCATATTTTAAAGCAGAAACCGTCCCTAACTTTATGAAATTCTCCATCTATCAAAAAGTCTACCAGTTTGAGATAATAATTATTATGCAACCCCATTTTGAAGGGTGGGGCATGGGGACACTTGTCACCAGAAAGAACTAAAGTGGTGAAGTCCCTCTGGGGGACAGAAGTTGGATTAGATAAATCTCTACTAATGACTGAATTAGATCATCCAACCAAGTGTAAAGTGTTGCTCTTTCCTCAAACCGGAGCCTGGGGTGTTATTAAGCAAGCAAGCTATAGCTTTGTGAATGGAGTAAATTATAGCTACTACTGAGGACTTACTAAGTTTCTACTAGACCACTGGCCACAAGTGACTTAAACGGTAAATACGTCACCAGAGCTCCTTGTCAAATACTTACAGATCTTGGCTCTGTTTCATCCGGTGGAAGTCCTTCAGGATCCCCATCATATCTGCAAAGCTGCTGGCCTTGGATAGAGAGACACAGTCATCGTCTTCAGACGAACTGCAGGTAGCCTTGTGTTCTGGTCTGCAACATTCGGGGCTGGCAGAACAAAGCAGGGGGACTGATGGAAGCTCAGGGACCTCTACCTCGGTCTCCTCGGTGATGTCACTAATGACAAAGGAAGTTGTAGAGTGGAATGAGGATCCAAAACAAGGTAAGGGAGAAGAAACATTTGAACTTCCTGGAGATAAGAAATCTGGCGTTAATGAAGCCGAAGCTGAAAGAGAAAACAAAGGCATGGATGGACATTGGGGCTAGAACACAGCAGTAATATCTTCTCCCCACAAGCACTGCCTACCAAAAACACTCATTTCCTGGGCTGACACCATGACATTCTGGCAGAGTCCAGGACAGTACGTGTAAGCCAGTGGAAGATTCTTCCACTACCCTCCCCTCTCAGGCTCTAAAGAAGATAGAGAAGCACTGAGCTCTTCCAGTGTTCTGGGAGTGTGGAAAAACCTACCCCATAAAGGCTTAGGCACCTAAAATCTCCCATTCTGGGCTATGGAGTGACAGCCCTATTTCGACCAAAGCAGCAGTAACAGAACCAAGGTCAGAATTTGTCCTTTCTCTAACTGGGCTGTGCTTCTGAGTGAATGGAAGAGTAGCAAAAACAGAATGGTGATAGTCCTCCTAGTTTCTCAAAACAGAAAGATTTTTAAGTTTCATTTTTCATCAACTACTTCAGCTTGTCTCTTGGATGATATAAATATATATAAAAATGCAAACAACATATAAATGCAAAGTTTAAGTCTACTTTCTTTATACAACTGTCAAATGATTTTCATGGGCTGCACCAACAGATAAAGTCATAGCTCCCAAACCTCAAGTCAACAAGGACTAGGAAAGTGAGGATGGAAGGAAAAGGAGGATAAACCTTGGGCAACTTGGGCGAGATCCACATGTTGATGTTTCATGCACGAGATCAAGACAGACTCTTGTCTATTTCCAGTGGTTCTGCCTTTGAGATAGATGGGAGGATGGGAGGTGGTCTCTAGTAGAACAAGGAAAGGGACGATAAGTGCTTACAGGGGATAGCTCTCTTAGTGGTGGGGAATACTTATTTCTCATTGAAAATGAAAGCTGCTAGAGGGCTCATGGAATATGTGATCTTAAAGACACCTAGAAGAGGGTATTGGTTTTTGTGGCCAAGGGAGGGAATCTGCCTGAGGTCACAGGTAAAGATTTTGTTCCTAACCAGACCAGTCAGCCCAAAATGACCGATGGAAACCATCCAAGGAGTACTAGAGGCCAGCCAGGCCTCAGAACAGCCCCAGAGCTTTGGGCCTATGGCCCCTTGAATCATGGACCATCATTTTCCTACCCTTATCCTGTACCAAAAGCCAGGGTAAAAGGAACAGCCTACTGTATTCTGACCCTGATTCAGGAGTTCTTACCTGCATCGGATGCCACTATCTTAGCAATCTGGCTGCGCAGGTGGCTCAGTTCATCCTGCAGCTCTGTGGTGCGGCTTAGGGCTGGCAGGGCTGGCTTCTTCAAGGCCAGGAGCCGCTCCTCAGACCCACGCAGGTTGGGCACGGAGGCATTGCGCTGCATGACAATCAGAGGGCTGGGCTTCCAGGTGTGCTTCAGGGGCCGTGTGTCACTCCTGGACCAGGGAAAGACGGGTATGTCAGTCAGAGACAGCCAGCCACTGTGCCCCTTCTAGAATTCCTTCACTCATTGCTACACGAGTAACACAGCCAGGTCTGCTCCCACTCAGAGCCCACAGCTTTCGTTCCTATTGCGCTCAGCCCCTCTTGAGCACTCTCCCTGCTGCCTGCCATCTCATCTGGACAGAATCTCCCTCCCTGTTCCCCAGCAGACCAGCTAGTGCCTCAGCTACCTGACCCGGGCATATGTCTCCTCTTCATCTGCAGCAATCCAGGCGATGTCAGCCAGAGTAGGGACTGGGGGTACATCCCTCAGACACAGGTCAGAGATGTTGGGCAGGGTCTACGGGAAAGCAAAAGTCCATCAAAAAACACTGACATCAAGAGGAGACTTATCAAAGGCTGCAAAACATATGGAGGGGGGCACCTAATTCAGCCCTAGGTGCCAGGGCAGCTTCCTCAAGGGGAGAAGACAGTTCCTCATTGGAAACAGTTTGAATAAAAGGTCAGAAGAGAGTGTGTGGGATTACAAATAGTTCAGCACAGCTGTACAGAGCCGGGGATGGGGAGGGTGGTTTGCAAAAGGCTGGAAAGCAAATTAGAAACTTTGATTCTAAGATCAGTAATGAGTCACTGGAGGATTTTAAGTAAGAATCAGATCTTAAAAGATTACTCTGGCTGCGGTGTGGAACATGCATGAGAGAGTGAAGAGACTAGTTATGAGGCTGTTCTATCTTCCAAGCAAAACATGGCAGCCTAGGGTAGGACTGGGACCTGTGGGTTTGTTTGTTTTAATGTTTATTTTTGAGAGAGAAGGAGGCAGAGAATCCCAAGCAGGCTCCATGCCACCAGCATAGAGCCCAATGATGGGCTCAAACTCAAATCATGAGATCATGACCTGAGCAGAAACCAAGAGTCAGATGCTTAACTGACTGAGTCACCCAGGCACCCTGGGAACTGTTTTTACATATAAAGTTTTACTGGGGAAAGTTCACGCCCATTCATTTATTGTTTGTGGTATCTTTTAAGCTGCACCTGCAGAAGTGAACAGTTGTAACAGTAGTTATGGCCCACACACTAAAATATTTACTATATGGTCTTTTAAAGAAAACATTTGTGGGGTGCCTGGGTGGCTCAGTTGGTTAAGCGTTCGACTTCCGCTCAGGTCATGATGTCACGGTTTGTGGGTTTGAGCCCCGTGTCAGGCTTTGTGCTGTCAGCTAGCTCAGAGCCTGGAACCTGCTTCGGATTCTGTGTCTCCCTCTCTCTCTGACCCTCCCCTGCTCACGCTTTCTCTTTCTCTCTCTCTCTCTCTCTCTCTCTCAGAAATCCATGCATCTTTAAAAAAAAATTTGCTGTCCCTGATTAGAGCAAAGGATCTTCAGTGGGGACTGGTCAGAGTTGCCTTTTAATAGAAATGGCCACTAAGAGCATCTTGCTCTCTCTGGCTGTGAGAATACATGTGCAAGATCAACAGTCTTGTTATCAACAGGAAGTTTCTCCTGACTAGCTCTTTACAACACATCTGAGGCTAATTAGGATTACACTGTTATAGCAGCATTGTTTTAAGCAAACTTGAGAAGTTAAATAACAAGAAATTATACCAAAAGAATAAGAGGATTCCTTAAGATATCCCCTCAACCCAAATGAACAACAACCAAGGAACAGACAAGGCTAAGTGACTCTATTAAATAAAAAGTTAGGAGGATTCTGTCATGCTATGATTGTAACAAAGTAAAAAAAAAACCATGCATCTATAAAAAGATGGAACAGAACTACACAAAAACATTAATAGTTATTTTATGTTAGGACTATGTGATTAGATGTAATTTATTTTTCTTTCTCCTTTTTTACTTTCCATAATTTTTTGTGTGGATAAATTTAAAAAATAAATCAGCAAGATTCCCTTAAATAATATTTAAGGGAATTTACAATCAAATCCAGGAATAATTTCTCAAAAACCCATCTATACCCATGGGTTATTCAGATGTTTCTGCTACAAACTGGTAGGCAGATCAGAATTGGTAGCTCCAGCTTTTAAGATAGGGAACCTGGGTCTCACAGGAGTGATGTGATACTCACTCCAAGCTCACACAGAAAAGGACAACCCAGAAGTTACCGTTAAGATGGGCCACTTAGGGGAAGCCTCCGCTTGTTTTCCTTCCCAGAGTGCTGCTCCACTACCAACAGTTAAATGCATTAACATATACAGAGAAGTGCGCACCGTGCCTGGCACACGGCACGCGCTCGGTAAATGTTAGCCAGTACTACTCCTCCTGCTCCCACCACGCCCCTGCTCTGTGGGAGCCTGTGCCCTTGACACTCCCTGCCCAGCAGCGTCTGGCTAAAGGACTGAAGGGGTTATAGCTAAGTGGGGGGTCAACACCACGGAGTCCCTCTGTTCCCTAGCTGTTCTCCCCTTTGTTTTGATGCTTTGGGCAGCTAGGACCACACCCTGCCCATGCCCTTTAGGCAGCTCTGGATAACTGGCAATCTGGGTCACAGGATGGCCACCCCCACACTTCCAACTCCATTCTTGACTCTAATACCACCCCCGACACCACTTCTGACTCCAGAATGAGCTACAGATTTCACAGCTCAGCATCTGATACAGAAACTCCCTTCATTTCTGTTTCCACCTGGACCCATGTCTTCAGGCATATATTTGTCACATCTGTGTAGGCAGTTTAAGTACCTGTGCCTCAGTTCCCCAAATGTACACACCTTAAGCATCTAGCCAGGAGCTGGTACTTAACCATTCGTGCTTAGAGGGAGGTAGCTGGGCCTAAAAAATGCTACTTAGCTTTCCACTGCAGAAGGAGGGTGCGTCTGAGACGGGCTGGGGAAGCATCTGTCACAGAGTGGGTGCCAAAGGCCCCCTAGACCCAGAAGGAAGCCTTAAGTAGTCTAGTAAAGGAGTGCCCAGACTTGGCCAGAAAGAAAAGGCTGAGGAGTAATGGTCTCAGGGAAACATAAGTGGCCAGGTCTTCGGGCTGGTAAGAAAAGCAGAGTTCGACCTCTGTGTCCCACATAGAGACCTGAGAGGGTTGCAGGCAAACACCTGAGAGCACAGACACGGCTACTCTGGAAACGCAGTTCAGCAGGGCCTTTGGCCTGCTCTGATAAGCTGGACTGCAGGAGCCTGATGAAAACTTAGTCACTTAGTGGTGGCACCAAAGATGCAAGATTATTCATTTATTAACAGATTGGAAGTCTGACAGTTGTGGTCACAGTTTGTGTGCAATCAGGAAGGCACAATGACCAGTATCCATTGTATGTACTTAATATTTCTGGACAAAATGAAAAAGTGATCGGGAAAGCAACCTGCCTTAGCAACACCAAATAGCACCATCTTCCCATAGTTTCTGAGCTTCTACTTACCCTGCTCTTCCAGTACACTTACCTCAAAGGATGCCCGGGGACATGGCTTCAGGGGCAGGTTGGTTCCAATTCTTCTCACTACACTGCGAGCAGCCCCATGGGGCTTATTTTGCCAGATTGGGATGGTCTAAAGCAGAAAGTGACAAGGAGCTAAGAAAGGGTCTAACTACTCTTCGATCCTACCTCCCCCACCCCTTTAGCAGGGAGACTGAAGTCCCCAGGAACAGGGTGCAGGGTGGGGTTAAGTCCAGTCTTACAAGTCTTAATATGAGTTAGGGCAGGTTCCCCAGTTGCTAGCCTTCACCTTGGCCAGCCACTTAGGGGGATACTGCTGTTGCCAAGGCATCGTCAGTGCCGGGAGGATCAGTGAAGAGGTGAGGAATTAGTTGGGTGTAGGGATCATGTTGGCTTCCCTCCCTTTCCTCAGCACAGAAAAGCAGAAACACGTTGACTCCTTAACTGCCTCCAAGACCACAGTTGGTTTTGCCTGTGGGAGGGCAGGAGGTATGTGGAAGTGTCACCTCCAGGGGAAAGGAAGAATTAACTGGAGAGTCTCAGAATTTCCTAAAGAACTTCAGCAGGCCCAGGGCTCAACCCTTCCCCACCCCGGCCCTGCCCTGGGAATGTCTTTTCCTTACCACACTGGCTTCCATTCCCGACACTTCAACCGGCTCCTGCACTTGAAGGACAAGGCAGCCACGGGGCAGCTCGGGGAGGTTGGAGGCGTGACTCCTTCATATCAGGCCATCTTAAGGAACACCGGGTTTCTCTCCCTGTGAAACAAGCCCCACAAAAACCAGGTCCTGCAGAGCCATGACTTACACCAAGTTTTCTCAGATGTTTCACAGGGGAGAAAAACAGCTCAAGAGACTGCCCTCACTTAACAATGGCTCCAAATCCAGACCCTTAAAGGTTCTGTTCCAGACTTGTTGCATGAGCTTGGCAAACTATGGGAGCCTTCCTGACCCCTGAGGTTTCCTGAGGCAATACAGTAAAACCTTGGTTTGTGAGCATAATTCCTTCCGGAAAGAAACATGCCTGTAATCCAAAGCACTTGTATATCAAAGCGAATTTCAAGAACCATTGGCTCAGTAATGATCATGTGACATTGGGTGTCACACAGCACTCCTACTGCAAGACATCACTCGTTTATCAAGTTAAAATTTATTAGAAATGTTGCTCGTCTTGCGGAATGCTTGCCAGAACAAGTTACTCACAATCCAAGATTTTACTGTACTTGTAAAGGTGTAAATAGAACTTGCGGTGGGGGGGGGGAGGCGGGCACCTCAGTGGTTCAGTTAATCCTCTGACTCTTAATTTCAGCTCAGGTCATGATCTCATGGTTTGAGAGTTCAAGCCCCACATGGGGCTCTGTGCTGATGGTGCCAGGCCTGCTTGGGATTCTGTCTCCCTTTTTCTCTCTGCCCCTTCCTCACTTATTTTCTCGCTCCCTCTCTCTCTCCCCTCCCTCAAATATAAACAGTTAAAAAAAAAAATTCCTTTGGTAGTTACGAAGCCAAATCGTAGGTCCCATCCAAACCCAGCATTCTTTGCTGAAAAAGGGATGTAAAAGCCCAGCATGTGCCACCAAGCCTAACACTGCTGGGACCTGGCAAGGGGAGATGTAAAATAGACAAATGGAGAATGAACAGCTAGCTCTTGCCAATATGAGTCTACTGGGCTACAGGGAAAAGATCCAAATGTTTTTCTCCTGCTTAGCTATGACTGGTCTTTTAGCCTCTGGCAGGTCATATAACCTTTCTGAAAGTTGGCTCTTCCATATGCAAAGAGGACAAGAAGAGCTGCCACCTAGATTATTTTAAGGATCCATCAGTGAAACAGGGGATTTTAAAGTACTTAATGAACTGTTAAAACAAAACACTGATGGATGGGGTCATTCAGGACTGGATTCTTCACAGCTGCTCCTGTATGGTGAGCAGATGTAATCAATGGACTCGTTCCCTTGTTCATCCAACACTAACAATACCCACCCTGCGCTGGGCCCTGTAGGGACTTTGGAAGGAGTAAGACACACCCATGCTCTCACGAAACACACAATCTGGAAGAGAAATAGGACCTAAATACATAATTCTAGCAAAGGCTGAATATCACTGCTTAAGAAAGGTACACTAAACAGGCCAAGTGAGTTCAGGCCCCTGCCCCTGCACCCTCATGGTGAGTTCAGAGGGGGAAGGAAGGGATGAAAAACAGCAACCAAAGCACAGGTCCAAGACAGGAAGGTGAGAGGGGTATAAAGAGGAGCACAGAAGGAAATCTGCGGTCAGGTCATGAGAGCTGGGAATGTTCAGGCAGGTGAGAATTCCCTGGGGAGCCACAGGCAGGCTCTGAATAGGGGACGGACTAAAACCTCCCTTGCAGGATTTCTTTCACCTGCAGGCGAAGAATTATCATTCACTTTATGGTACACGTGAGGAAAGGAGGCTAGAGAGAGGAAACAGACTAAGGTCACTCGGTGGTCACACCAGAAGAAAGTACAAGTCTGGTCTAGATCCTGCTACTTTCTGCATGGGCTCAACTCTCTGCAGGTCAAGCCTTTATCAAAGTCCCTCTGGGCCAGGCTCTACTGAATGTCCCTGCTGCCACAGTTCCACGTAACAGCGGTTCCCTGTGCTGCTCACTCTAGGCGCTACAAGCCACTTCCTCTCCGAACTTACTTCCAAAGACTCAGCTGGGCCTAACACAACAGCCAGAGAGATCTTTCTAGGACACACTGCTCCTATGTTTAACGCCCCCCTCCCGCTCAGGCTTGCTATAACCAGCAGGATCACATCTACACTCAGAACGGCCTGCAGGGACCTCCACGATCCGGCCCAACCTCACTAGAGGAAACTCCGAGGCCTGCGGTTAGGCCCCCGCACACCTGACAACCACACCTCCTGCGCTCCCCTAAGCCTCCAGCCACGCTGGCCGCCGCAGCACCGTTCCCGCCGCTTGAAAC
>NW_027532008.1:3813534-3815398 GCF_008692635.1 Crocuta crocuta
ACCCTCTTCACCGAGCTCCTCATTCTGCAGCGCTCGGATCAAGCCATGCCTTCCCTTCCCTGCCAGGTCCTTACTGCCCCCCTCCCCCAGCACCCCACGTTTCCTTCGGAGTCCTTCCACAACAGTAATGAGGCCCCCGTGTAATGTGCTGTCTTGCCGAAGGGCAGAGGCTTCCCCAGACACAGAACACCGCAGTGGGCACTTCGACGTTTGTTCACGAACGAACGAGAACACGGGCTTGGCCTTCACCGCCCTCCCCGTCCCAAGTGTCGGCGAGAAGACTTCCCCCGGTTCGCTGGCAACGCCAGGTGGTTCCTAGCACCTCCGCGCTCCCACGACCCCTCTCCAGGCCGCTGGCATTGCCTGTGCACACACGCTCTCCCGCAGGAGACTCGGGGCTCCTCCAGGGCAGGCCTGCTCTCGTCACCCCGGTGCCGGGCGGCAGTCCGCGTGGGCCCCAGGCGGAGCTCAGGGGGAGCCGCTGCAGGGCGCTCGCCCGGGACACGCCTCCCCTCCCCCGCAACGGCCCGACCCCACGGGGCCAAGGTCGGCCAAGCTCTAGCTGCTCTCGGGTCCCAGAAGAAACGAGGCGGCCGAAGTAGCCCGGCCGGCTGAGGAGCCTCTGCTACGGCTCAACCATCGAAGACAGTGACAGGCGAGCAACTACCCTCGCCGGGCATTGAGTCCTCCCACCCCCAGCCAAGCTAGGCCGACAACATGGGCTCCCGCGAGAACTGGCGCGGGAACGGGAGCCGCAGGCTCCGCACAGCGCCCGACACTAGGCTGCGTGGACAGTCGGGCCGGGAGGCCGCGCTCCCGCCTCCGGAGCAGCACTCGGACCTAGTCTTACCTCAGATTCCAGCTCCGGGACTCACTCACCTCACGGCCCCTCCTACCACAGCGGGCCGCCCAGCCTCAACCGCCCTCACTTCCGCTGATCCGCCCCCGGAAGTGATCCTCTGCGGCTGCGCACCGGGCCGCGACCTCGCGCGCTCTCGTAAGACGGACCCCGCTCTGGGCGGGGCGAGTGCGGCTTCAGCGGGGGCGGGCCTCACACAAGGATCCCGCAGAAGGGGATACGCCCATACCCGAGGCCACGCCTGCGCTGGCCCAGCCCTTGGGAAAAGTTGACCACGCTGGGAAATCCCCGCGGCCTGATTGGTCGCATCCGCCTCTGGTCTCCGCCTTCTAGCAGCTCTCCCGGGGTAGTCCCGAGACGACCTCGAGCTTCCGAGTTCCGATCGCGTCCGCCACTCGGCCCCCAAATTGTGTGGCGCCTGCTGTCCCTACGCCTACTGTACCTTGAGAAGCCCCCACCTGGCGTTCCAGGCGCTCCGAACCCAGCTCTTGCCTTATCTCGCCCAGATCCCCCTTTCACACTTAATGCTTCCCAGCCAAGACCCTCTACAGCCTTCTGTCCGGCCGGAAGAGGCCTCTTTCTCATCTGACTCCTGCATTTCAGCTCTTTGTAATGTTTTCTATTTTAGGCTTTATGTATCTCACAATCTACACAAGGCAGATTCAGTGAAATAGTAGATTGATGGGCAAGACCCCAGAGGCGTTGGGAAAGAGACCCACATTCCTTCCAGGCTCGCTCACCCACTCCCTCTTTGAGCTTAAACCCTAAACCCTCACGGTCCTGGTCCTGGTCCTGGTCTTGATGGCAGCCAGGCCTGGGTCGCATACCCTCCTCTGACCTTAGTGTACAGCAGTGCCTGGCTCCCAGGCCACAGTTCTTTGGTCTCAAAGCCTCCAAGTTCCAGCTGCCAGGCTTCATAGTGGGGACAGGTTTCGGCAGTCACAGGGTCTCTTGCTCGGAACTCCGTGCTTGCTTTAATGCTCTGCTATCTCCCCCCCCCCAAAT
>NW_027532008.1:3815475-3825873 GCF_008692635.1 Crocuta crocuta
CTATCTCCCCCCCCCCAAATGTATGTAATAACATTTATATATAAAATTTAATATATAATTTTATATTACATATATATTTTAAACAAGGGTCCTGCATTTTCATTTTGCACAGGATCCTGCAAATTATATAGCTGTCCTGGTCAGAGACCTCAGAGCTGTCCACTCTGATCCTAATCATATTTCAAATGATGAAGGTTGACTTCCAGGCCCAGCCTTCTTTTCAGGATGGCAAATTGTTTAATCATTGATTCTCCCTCCTGGTCAATGGCAGGTCTTGCAGATCCCCCCTAGCTGTCTCTCCCCGAGGCCAAAGGGGGGCGGGGTAGACGTCTTGGTGCTCAACCCAGCCCTCCTCTCCCCTGCCAGTGAACTCAGCCTCCAGCTGCTGTGTTGGAAGCCCACAGCTGCCCCCTTTCTCTGGAAAACTGCACTTGTAAGAGGGAGAACAGGGGCACCTGGGTGGCTCCATCAGTTAAGCGCCTGACTTCGGCTCAGGTCATGATCTCACGGTTCGTGGGATCTCACAGCACTGCGTCGGGCTCTGTGCTGACAGCTAGCTCAGAGCCTGGAGCCTGCTTCGGATTCTGTATCTCCCTCTCTCTCTCTGACCCTCCCCTGCTCGCGCACTCTCTCTCTCAGAAATAAATTAAAAAAACATTAAAAAAAAAAAAAGATAAAAAAGGAGAACAGAGGCCCTAACTTGCGGAGTTAGTTCATCCTCCAAATCAATGACTGACTAACACAGGGCACAAAAGGCAAGTTCTACTCTGTGGTGTGGCTTGTGTTCCAGAACCTTTCGCCTGTAATCATGCTAGGGCGTGGATTTGAGACTCTATCCCTGCTTAATATTTTCCGTTTCCCCATTCTTTGTCACTCCTTCTTTTAATTTTTTAAAAAGAAAATTTTAAAGCTTTTTTTTTTTTTAAGATTTTTAAAAAAGTAATCTCTGCGCCCAGCGTGGGACTCAAACTCACAACCTGAGATCAAGGGTCCCATGCTCCCCCAACTGACCCAGCCAGGTGCCCTTTCTTGACTTGTTCTTATACAGGTTTTTCCTGAAGTGTACTCCCTCAAGAAAACTACATAATGCCTGCGTCAGGCTCTACTTCTAAGACAATGTGTAATTAACTTTAGAATCTTTCTCAACACAGAGCATCAGATTCTAAAAATAGTCCTAAGTTCTACTTACTGGGTCTATCACAAACTTCCTTTAAGAATGTCACTTAAGGGGTGCCTGGGTGGCTCAGCTGGTTGAGCATCTGACTCCTGATTTCAGATCAGGTCACAATCCCAGGGTCTCAGGATTGAGCCCCAAGCTGGGTGTGGAGCCTGCATGGGATTCTCTCTCCACTCCCACCCAACTCTGCCTCTGTCCCCCACTTCAGTATTCTCTCTCTCTCTCTCTCAAAAAAAAAAAAAGAAAAGAAAAGAAAAGAAAAAAGAAAAACAAAAAAGAATACCACTTGAGCCCTCTGGTGACAGAAAGGCATTCCAGCCATGCCCCCTTGCCCATCTGCCAAGCCAATCCCACAGAGGAGTCAGACCAAGGACAGAACTGACCAATATCCTACTCAAAGGAAAGGCACTGAAAGCCACCCTAGACTTTCTGATTTTATTATAGGACATGTGGACAGGGGAGAGAAGTGGCAGAGGGGTGATGAGGGCAGCTAGGACCCTCCCCACCATGAGCTTCAAGGCACAGTGGGAGGGGGGAGGGGTCAGGAAAGGCATGGGATGAAGATGAGAAAGCCCAAGCAATCAGCACCTTACAAGGGACAAGGATTTCTCAGTGCGGGGTGGGCCAGTGTGGAGGGGAAGAGCCTGCCGGGTGGGGTGGGGAGGCGGGAGTCTGTGCTGACACTGGGTGGCTCATGGGACTGGCTACCGCCACCCATGCCTGGCAGCACTGAGACAGACTCCGGTGCCCTCCCTCCCTTTTAAGGGGCATAGAAGCACTGCCTCCCAGGAAACAAAGAACTTGGCTGCGCTTGCTTGCTGGTTCATTTCGTCTGGAGATCAGAGGGGGGTGAGACATTTTGGTTTGAACTTTTTCATGTCAGTGAAAACGGGCAGGGGTGAGAGGTGGGGGCTCAGTGCAAAACAAAACACCAAAGTCAAGACACAGGCTGAGTCTCAACTGTACCACTCAGTGACCTTGGGTAAGTCACGACACTTCCCTGAGACTCAGTTTCTTCATCTGCAAAATGGGAATGATTAATATCTGCCTCACAGGTTCTTTGTGAGGATTAAACGAGAAAATAGAAGTAATGTTACAGGAGTGCCCGAGAGAGAAAGAGAGAGAGAGAGAGAGAGAGAGAGAGACCGACGGAAGGCTCAGTATGGATACTTAAGTGGCAGGCAGGGGAATTCAGCAAATGGGAGGCCTGGGAATGTGTCCAAGGAGGTGTCTGCCTTCCTTTTCCAGGTTTAAGAGTGAGCTCTCCAGGGCTTGGGGAGCAGGCTTGGCTCCAGGGCTTTAATGAAAGCCCAGGGACCCTCATGGGCCTGAGGGGAAGACAAGGATAGGGCTGGGGGTACAATGACTTTCTTTTTTAAAAAGCTGGAAGGAAAGGAAGAGAGGAATATTTCTTCCCACAGGCGCAGCTGCAAAGGCATCAAGCTGGACCCATCAAGGATTTCAGGTCCAGCCATCATGGGGCTGCTGCGGGGGGAAGACACCGCCCCTTCTCTCTCCTCAGTGTTGGCGTTATCAAAAATATCTACAAACTGTGAGAAGACTTCTCATAAAAACACTTTTCTGCATGTATAAAAAAGACTGGCTGTAGTCAGTGGCTTGGGACGGAGACTGAGGCCTTCAGAGAGGCCAGGGAAGGCCAGCAGCCATTTGGTGGGGCGCGTGGGGCGGGGCTGCCCTGACGGCTCTGGGGGAGCTGCTGTCTTTGGCTGAGCTACACTTCCGTGGAGCTGGGGTCCGAGGGGCCCCGGGGACCGGCTCCAGTAGTCCTGCTGTGACCCTGCTGGGCGGGCGCTGCGGGTGCCTGGGCCCTGGGCCTCAGGAAGCCCTCAGTGGACTCCCTTGCTAGGAGCAGAGGCCTCCTTCGCCGTGAACCGCCCCAGGCAGCCTCCAGCAAGTCCCCAAATAGGTGCTGGGGCCCTATCATTAGGTTGGACTGAGCCGTCTGGAGAGCCGAGGTCTGGGGTGCAGGGACTTCTTCTGGAGGGTTTTCCCCTGAGCCTCCAGAAGGCGGTCTCCAGCTGAAACTGACCCCACTGGGGGCACCAGGCATAGGAGGGCAGCCAGGAAGAAGGTTCCAGACAAACAAGAGTGCTTCCCTGGCAACCCCTCCCCAGCCCCCAGTCCAAGGCCTTTCTGACCTTTCTTAGGGGAGGCGGTGAATGCAAGGAGAGAGGGGAGGCCCCATCTTCCTGGCTCCACTCCTCCCTGATCTTTACCCCACAGGGACCTGGGGTGCGTGCCTGAGTGGGTGAGGTCCAGGGAGATGACCTGACGTCCCGTTTTCGGTGTCCTGAGCAGCTTCTGGAACCACGCAGGCAGTAAAGGGCTAATGGCGGCAGCTGGGGTCAGAGGTTCATCCGTCCAGTCGCCCCAGGCACCCCCTTGTCTAACCCTTCACTGACCTCCAACCGCACAGGCAGCCTGGCAGTGGCGGGGGTGGGGGTGCCCGAAGCTTGAAATGTGCCAGGACCGCTGGCTCGGAGCCTTCAGTGTCGGAGGCCTTTGCTTCAGCTCCCCCGCCCCGTCCAGCCTGGCGTCTCATGGCCTGAGGCCGCACTAGGGCTGGAGGAGCGGCAGGCCGCGCCGAAGGCCTTCCTTCAGGAACTGCATGTAGGTGGCCGTGGACGGGTCTTCAAAGGTGGACGAGAAGCTGAAGACGTTGTTCTCAACATCCTCAGGCTTCATGGAGGTGATGTCCAAGAAGTAGTTGGCGTTGATGTGGTGGACCTGGGAGAGGGGCTGGGTGAGCAGAGCGAGGGGGCCCCTCTCGCTCCCTGTCTGCTCGCGTTCTCTTAGGAAAAGGGGATGCTCAGGCCTTGACTGTCCTTGCCCCGAGGCAGACGGCAAACACGGGGGGCGGAAGCCGACCAGAGGCTGTTCCCCTCTCCCACCTCCGTGCACACGGGGCCCTGTGCCAGGAGACGTCTCCCACACCCCACCTGCCGGGCCGGGGGCCTCCTGACTCTGCGCCTTTCCCTTGCTCCCACCCCCCACGGACGGCCCCTCTTCCGTCCATGGCCCATGGACTCCACACTCCCTTGGGCCAAAATGCCCATCGGCTCTGTGTGCCTGCTGCCCCCTCTGCCTCCCACGCTGGCTACTCAGCTCCTTAAGGGCAGGCGCCTGGTACATGAGCCAAGAAACACACGGACAAGCGAGCAGGAGCGCACGGTCCCCAGGCCAAGTTCTGTCCACCCAGCGCTGTGAGGCCAGGGCCCTGCCACCGCCGGGCTCCGCCGGGCTGAGCGCCAGCGCACCGGTGGCCCTCTTCCAGGTTGGCCTCGCCCCTGGCTCCCCGACTGCTCCCGGGCCTGGGAGCCTGGGGGAGCTGGCCTCCCTCCCACGGCCCTCAGCCCCACACTAACCATCCCTCAGGACTTGGGCTAAGTAAGGGGCAGGAGATCCTGAGGCCCCCAGGCAGGCCTGGTTTCACAACCAGCTATGCTTCTTAACTGTGCAACTTATGCCAAGTCTCTGCCTCTTTTTGAGCCTTGGTTTCCTTGTTTGGAAAATGGGCACCTGTGATTGTCCATCTCCCAAAGCTGTGTGAGACCCTGACGAGAGGGAGGTGTGAGTGCTCGCAGGGGCCCCCGAGGGGAGGTAGGGTCTTGCAGCTTGGCTCAGCCTGGGGGGCGCCCCCTGGTCCTCTCTGCTTGTCACAAGGCCCGGCCCCTCCTTCCTCCTTCTGTCCCAGAGCTGGCCACAATGGTCCGGGGTGAGCTTTCCCTTCCAGGCCACGTTCCTGTCCACCCTGCTGCTAGCCTGTGCTCGATGCTGCCCCATCCCCAAAGGGCTAGAGTACTGAGGTCCCCCCTCTCGTGGGAGTGTCCCAACACTCCCTATGGCGGGCATGACAATCCCTACTTTACAGATGGGGACATGTGAGGCTCAGGCTGGCTGGGAGGCCAGCAGGAAGCAGTGGAGCCAGCCCTGAAGCCCGAGGAGCTGTGTTAAGTCCATGCCCCTTGCTCTGGCTTCCTCAGCCTCACGGGGCCTGGCCCGGGCTGGTGCGGGTGCGGGGGGCCGCCTACCACGGTGCCGTTGGGCAGGCAGATCATCATCTCCACGGGGAAGCTGTACTTCTCCAAGTGCAGGTCGGCCAGCTTCTTGTGGGACGGGTTCTCCTGGTTGTTCTGTGGGGACAGTTGGGTGCACTCCTGATGTCTCAGCCGCCAGCCCCCCCACCCCCTGCCCCGGGGGTGCTCCCATGAGGCTGTTCCCATCCACTCGCCACTCACCTGCATGTCTTCTAGCTCCCTCACCAGGGACCAAGTGCTGATGAAGCTCTCATTGAGGAGGGCGAGGATGGGCGAACTTTCCAGGACAGTCTCCCGGAGAGTCCGCCCTGAACCTGTTCCGGGGATGGCAAGGCCAGAGGAGTGAGGCCCCGACCCACGTCTTACTGGCTTTTCTCTCAGTTAGAAGCCTTGTGGACTGTAGGGTGGTCTGTGCATGCCAGTGAAATAACAGATTCAAAGACTCCTGCCATGGAGTCGGTGCTGATTACTGGGAGCTGTCACTACAGTCAATGACACACCGGCATGCTGGGCTGAGATCGGGGGTGGGGGGCTTCAGCCCAGGGACCTGCAGACCGCGGCAGCTTCTTAAATCCACTAAACTCTGTGGCCCGGGGCCTTTGCACAGGTTGTACTATGCCTAAAACACCTTTTCTTCTGTCACCTGATAACCCTCTACTCGTCCTTTGAGCCTCAGCTTAAAATCGCCATCCTTAAGAAGCCTTCCGTGAGCCCGTGCCACACTCTGGGTCTTCCCCTGGGTGACACTCACCGCACTTGAACTTATTCACTCATCTGCCTTCTGCACACACCGTGCTCCCCGAGGATGGGCCACTTCTGCCTTCCTTATTAGGAGACTCTCAGCACCTGGCCCACGGCGTGGCGCAGGAGGTCCCCAGGGTGTTTGTCGATTAACTGAATGAGGGCAGGGGCACCGTTTTACTCATCTTTGTGCCCACCGTCAGACATCCAGAATCTGTGTGTCTAGGAGGTCTTGGGTGAATCTTCTGAGTAAGTGAAGGCCTGGCCAGCCTCGGGCACTATTTTCTCTCTCACTTGCCTGCAATACTTCACAGCACCCGGGCACTTTTACGTCCATCCTCACAACTCGGGGAGGTAAGCATGTTACCCCTCCTTCGCTGTTGAGAAAACTAAGGCTTGAGGAGGGGGAGTCTCAGACCATAATGTGAATGTGATGGTGAAGGTCAAATAAGAGCCGGTGGGGGAGCTCTTCCTTTGCCAGCAGGGCGGCCTCCTCCCTGAGCCCCAAGGCCCTGGGGCCACAATAAAGCTTCCCTTTCATTGAAAAAAAAGGGAGGGGAAATCATTTGGCCAAGGTCTCCAGGCTGCAAATGATGGAGCTGGGCTCTTTTTACTGTGAACAGGCGCTGCTTCGCTGCTTCCGAGCTCAGCACACACACTCCCCCGCCAAGCCCTTACCCCATGCCCCTGCCTGGGTAGTCCCCAAGCCCCCCCACGTTCCAACAGGACAGTCCACGAGGTATGACATCTTCTCCCCCAGAGTGGCAGGCTCTCCCTCACCTCAGCAGGACTGGTCATCCAGGGCGCCCCACAGCAGAATTGAGTGCACCAGCTTGTTCTTGGCCTTGGCTTGGTCGAAGGCCTCAGTGAATGGCAGATAGGTGACCTGGGGCCAAGTGGAGACAGAGAGAAGCTACTGTGTGAGGCCAGGGTCCTGTTCAGGAGCTGTGTGTGTGTGTGTGTGTGTGTGTGTGTGTGTGTGTTTACAGTATGAGTGTGTGTGTGAGAAAGGGTGTTGCTGAGCCAGGGGAATGCCTCCTCCAAGTTCTGAATGGCGAAAGAGAGGCCCCACTGGTACGGGCCAGGCCCTGTACCCAGCCTGGAGTCGAGTGCCCACCTGCCGTTCCCCAAGCCCTGGCGGCACAGAGCCCGCCCCTCGCCCTCACTCCTCACCCAGCCCCACCTTCTTGAAGGGGTACATGGCCACCTCCAGGCGCCGGGCAGCCTCCTCCCAGCTCAGCTCCTGCTGCCACTCGATCTCCTCAAAGACAAACTGAAGGGGCTCCCCTGACGGTGGGCGGCTGTCAATCACGTTGCCATCCTCGTCCAGGATCACAGAAGGCACCGACGGGCCCACAGCCTCCAGCTCCATCTGGACCAGAGGTCAGTGGGGGTTGACATCAGTGAAGGTGTCTCAGAGGTGGGCAAGAATCCTTAAGAGACCCTCAAAGATACCTCACCCATTGCAAAGGTGGAGAAACCGAGGCTCTGGGAAGGGCAGGGCCTGGTCAGGGCTGCAGTGGGTCTAGGACAGAGCCAGCGTCCACCTAGGGCTCCTTCTATGGTGTGAAGCCATCCGAGGGCCCATGACAGCTGGTTTCCTGAGGGACAACTGGCCTCAGCCTGCCAGGGGCCTGGCCTTCACCCTGGACTGCCGGAGACTCCCAGCCCTGCAGCTGAATCCTGTCTCCTTACCTGGGTCAGGGCCACTTGTGTGCTCACCTGGGGGATGTAGCCAATGTCCACCTCCATGTTGCTGCTCTCACTGGCCCCGTACAGCCACTCCATGTCCACATTCAGAGACCTGGGGACAGGTGAGAGGGTGGCCAGGCCAGGACACCCCCACCACCAAGGCCCATTAACCGTATGTCAGACTTTACAGCACACAACTCTCCCCATTTTACAGATGAGGACACTGAGGCCTGGCAAGGTGAACCCAAGGTCTCGGGGCCACTGGGGTTTTTACAGCCAAGCCTGGGCCCTTTTCTGTCCCTGGGCTGCCTCTCCCTAAGGCTGCAACCACACACTGCTCACTGGCCCTGCCCCTTACAATTCACAAAGGGCTTTCGCATCACAGTCTCCAGTGCCGCTCCAGGCTCTTGGAGGTAGAAAGATCGTCAGTGCCTCGCCTACGATGCCTGCCTGCCTGCCGAGAGGGGCAGGAGCAAACACCTGGCTCCATCCTCCCCTGCTCCTTCTCCCACAGGAAGCCGGGCCCCGCCACGTGCCATCCGCAGATCTGCCACACGGGGGCAGCCCGGCACCGACAACCACCCACCTTGGGCCGGTGAGCTCAGTGCCTGAGGAGGTGGGCAGCCCTGTGGCCGGCTCCTGAGACACAGGCTCAGGGGGCCCTGGGGCTGGTCATTTGTCCACCCCCCCCCCCCGTNTGAGGGGGAGGCGGGCGTGCCCTGGGCTGAGCCTGTACAGCCGAGGGGAGGGACAGAAAAGCTCTCCTGCTCCCGGGGACAACTTTCTCTTCCCAGGCTATCACTCTTGCCCCAGAGCCATCCCTTCATCTAGCAGATGAGGAAACTGAGGCCCAGAGAGCCCCGGGGCCTTGCCCACAGCCATGTAACCCACAGGTGCCATGGTGGAGACTTACTGTGGGCCTCCAGCCACGGTCCTGTCCCTGTCCTGGGTCACTCAGACCTACTAAGCAGCCACTTGCTGTCAGGGAGGAATATGGAAAGACCTGAAGCCAGGCCCTCTGGGTCCCCTGCTCTTGACAAGAGGCTGACCCTGAGCAGGCGGGGCACACAGGAAGGCAGCTGGCATGGAATCTTCAAGAAGGTCCTCAGGCCCTCTGCCCCCCAGGGTCTGAGGTAGCAAGTGCAGGTGGTGGAGGACCTGCCCCTGGGCCTTTACACGTGCTGCTCCCTCTGCCTGGCTAAACCCTCCTAATCCTCCAGGTCTCTGCTTAGATGCCTCTTCCCCAGGGAAGGCTTCCTGGACCCTGCCCAGGCAGGTCACTGACCCCTGCCAGCCCTCCCCTAGGGTCATGAGAAGGCTGAGGTTACAGGTGTGGGGGAGCAGTACGAAGGTTCTGGGCTCCAGCTCTGGGGAGGTCCTGTTGGCTGCTGCCCTGGGTCGCGGGCACAGAGTTGCCAGTCCAGGCCACCTGGGACACGGCTGCCAAGTGATAGAATGACCCACCTCAGTTCACCTCAAGCTGCCTCCTCCCGGGTCAGCTCCACGCCACTCCCAAGAGAAGTGGCTCCGGGGAGTGAAGGAGGGGCAGACACCGAGGGGGCCTCTGGGCCCCTGCACCTGAGTTCCCGGAGCGAGGGGGTAGAGTGGGGTGAACCGTGGTGGGGTGCCGGGCACGCCAGGGGCCCAGGCTCCCACCTGTGGTTGGGCACGAAGAGCCGGAAGTCCCGGACGTGAGTGGCATCTTTGGAGAGGATGATGTGGCCGGTGAACTGGCCAGGCGAGAACCAGAAGGGGAAGTCAGGCGGCTCGCTGAGCTGGAACTCGGCGTGGATCCTGGGGGCAGAGGAGCTTGGCTGGGAGCACTCCCTGCTGAGCTGGAGCCCTCCCCCCCGCCCCCCGCCGCTGCTCTTGTGCCACAGCTGGGGAACCCTTGGCCAGGTTCTTGTGTGGAGAACAGGCTGGGCAGGGAGAGGCCACGAGGCCCTCAAAGCGCTGCCCGTCCTCAGGGCCTGGTTCACACACCGCCTTCTCTGGAGGCCTTGCCTGACCGCCTGTCCTCTGAGCCCTCACAGCCTCCGCAGGGGGTGTGACCTGGTGTCACAGCTCTTCTACACTCCCCCCCGCCCCCGGCGGGTGACAAGCACAGCCACCAGCCTCATGCTAAGCAAGCACTGCGTTTTGGCCTTGCTCCTAGGAGAAGTCGCCACCACCCCCAGCCACGGATGAAGAAACCGAAGCCCAGAGAGCCACCACTGCTGGCCCAAGACCAGAGGGTGGTACACGCTGGCACTGGGGGCCACCAGGCAGGCTCTGTCCTCACGGTGCTGTGCCCTCCCGTGCTTTCCTGGGGTTCCCAGCCTGGCAGAGACCAGGAGGGGTTTCTGGGGACTACATACCGGAACATCACAGTGTAGTAGAAGTCACTGATGGCAGTCAGGCAGGCGACAGCCCCCTGAGGGGCAAAGCGGGTTTTCACAAAGGGTCGAGGGTGGAACATGCTCAGGAGCCGGTGGATGATGACCTGAAGGGAGGGCAGTGGAGACCCGTGCTAGCTTGTTGGGTCACGATCCCCTAGGTGAGGTTCTGCTCTGGACCTACAGGCCTGGGGCCCGGGAGGGGGTGATAGTGTAGGGGGAGGCAGGAAAGCAGGCGGGGTGGTCCTGGCACTGGGGGTCCAGGTGCAGAGCTGGTGCAGAGCTGGTGGGGGCGTGGCTGGGCTGGGGAGGGTTGGGCTGGGTGGGGGGCAGGGCAGGGCGGCAGGGGGGGGGG
>NW_027532008.1:3826139-3827674 GCF_008692635.1 Crocuta crocuta
GGTGGGCTGGGCTGGGAGGAGGGCCCCAGGGTCCCCAGGGCAGCCCTCACCTCTTTGCCCTTGGGCGGTGGTGGGTAGAAGCGGTTGTTAGATAAATAGCCAGTGAAGACGCTCAGCTCACTGGGGATGATCCACCATGGCTCCCCCAGCTCCACGTGGCCCCGAGGAGGAAGGAAGGGCCGGAAGTGTCGGGCAGCAAACACTGCGCTCGGCAAAGCCGCAGCGGTCCAGTTGCGGAGGCCGGACAGGGCCAGGCGGGAGACCTGGGGCAGCGGGAAGCCGAAGCTCTGGGGCATGGACAGCCAGGATGTGCGGGTCCCCGTTCCGTGGGTGCGCGGAGGTCTCCCTGCAGCCGAGGCCCACCTCACCAACCCTCCCCCCCGCCCCCCGCCCCCAGCCCAGGAAGCAGCACCCCCGTGGCCTGCTCAGGCCAAGTCCAGGCCCTAGCCGGAAGGGCCGCCCGGGGCTGGGACAGGGGTGCTCTGCGCAGGTGTTCTGCCTGCCTCTGTCACACAGTGCCCGCCCCAGGCCTCACAGGCACATGGTCCTGCCTCCCTCCTTTGTGCCAGCTGGTGGCCCTGACTGCCCCTGCCTGCCGTCCCCTCTGCCAGCCTTGCTTTCTCCCTCCCCGTCCTCTCTCCAGGTCTCCTCCCCGGGGTAACGTCCCCTGCTGGGGGGCAGAGGGCCGTCTGAGAATGGCGGTAACCACCTTGGGGGAAACCTCTGGGGTAAAGAGCAGGATGGGACCCCAGAGAAGGGGAAGGAAGGCAGTCCCCAGGGAGTGCCCGCTTCCCGGGTAGCCAGCACCCGCTGGCTGGGCACCTGGCATGCCCGGGGTCCCTCGGCCGTTTCCCGTCACTTCAGTAAGGCACCCTCTCCGTCTGGCAAACTGCTGCGCAGGACAGGACGAGCGTCATCCAGGCCTGACTGCACATCTGGAACACTGAGGCAGGGCCTGGAGCGTGTCCTCTGGTAAAACCTGCACCTTCCGTAGCCCCTCCCCGCCCTTCTGCGCTCCAGACAGGAGTCATGTGGAGGCCCTGGCCACCAGGACAGCAAGTGCCTGGCACCTCCGGGGCCGCTCGGCCACCAGGGAGCTGCCAGGTCTTCGACAGCAGCAGGCTCCCTCTCCCTTCCGCGCCTCCGCAGTGGTAGGGGGCTAGGCTCACTGGGAGGGGGGAGGGGGGGGTTCTCAGAGCCATCCCCAAGGGGACCGAGCAGGGTCCCTCTAAGCAGGGCCTGCTGTGCGGGGCCAGGCCGGGCTGCCTGCTGCTGCGTCCTGCCCACGGGCCAGCCACCCCTGCAGGGGAGCAGTGAGGCACTGCTCCTGCCCCATCCTCCCTGTAAGAGCAGCTGGGCCCGGCACCCTGCCAGTCCTACCCCGCCCTCGCTGCTCTGCGGGGGGCTCACCCACGCGGACAGCTTCAACCACCTGGGTTGCCAACCTTGCCCACCTGGATCTTCTGCGGAAGATCAAACCCGTGTTTCCGACCACTTATTGGACTGTCCCCTTGGCTGCCTCCCCCCCCCCCCCC
>NW_027532008.1:3827792-3861496 GCF_008692635.1 Crocuta crocuta
GGCTCCGGCAGGTCCAGACTGACCTCATTTCCTCCCCACCAGACCCACCCCCTGCTCTGGGTCCCCTGGGGCAAATGGCCCACCCTGCACTGGTCACCCCATCCAGCCCTCCACCCCCACCCACCTTCCATTAGTAGCCCTGCCCTGGCTGCCTTCCTTTCCCGGCATCCTCCAGGATGCCTTCCTCTCGACCACCACTGCCTCCCCACCCCAGACCCTTCCCCACCTGCTCCTCCTTCCCGAGAACTGGTCATCTTGGCTCCCATTTTTCCCCAGCTGCCGGCCTGCCGAGCATCTGAGGAGGAAACCTTCCCATTTCAAAATCTGCTGCAGAATGAAGGCCAATGCCGGGAGCCCAAGGTCCTCTGCAGTCTGGTGACTTCTTTTCCGGCTCCACTGACCAGGATGCCCCTGCACGTGTGCCTGTGCTCTGGGTCCAGCCACGCCGGCCCCCTGTCCTCAGGTGACTAGCCCGGCACCTTCTGCCTTCAGATCTTTGTTCATGTGCAAGTGGCATTTCAGGGGAAAGGCTGAGTAGGTGGCAAAGAGGAAAAGCTGCTCCTGGCAGAGGGAATGGCACCCGAGAAGGCTCCCAGCTGGAAGAAAGCCTGGACATCTGGAGTGGCCGGCAGAGAGCAAGCCGGTGGCGCGAGGTCTGGGAAGGCCGGCAGGGAGCGGGGGCGCCTGGGTGCCATGATGGGCCTGAGACCTTGGCCACAAGGCCTCGGGGCGGGGCTGCTCAGGACAGCATTAGTCAGGTGCCCTCCCCGCCCGGTGACCCCCTGCCAGGGACGGAGCCTCAGGGATGGTTCACCAGGGTTCAGCAGAGCACCTGTCAGGTGCCAGGGGCCTGAGGAGGCACAAAGGTTCACGGCCCTTGCTCTCGAGAAACTCGAGAAACTCGAAACTCGCGGCCTCGGGGGGGAAGGATCGGGTTACAGAATGTAAGGAGCCTACATGAGGCGCCTGCCTCAACTCTGTCTCCACTGCCCTTGCTGCTTCCTCTGACCAGACCCTTCCCCCTGCCTCCCTGGCTGAGCCCCCTCCTCCTGCAGTTTCTATCAGAGGGTAGTCTTCCTCCAGGAAGCCGCCCCGATCCCATCTGCGTTAGGGGCTCATGCTTATCCCTCCTGCACCAGACTGTGTCCCAGACAATAGGGTCAGCACCACACCCACTTCTGGACCCCCCAGGGCCTGGCACGCTGGGGGCTCAGCAGGCAGTTAATAAAGGGAGGAAGAGGGGTGCCTGGGGGGCTCAGTTGGTTGAGGGCCCAACTCTTGGTTTCAACTCAGGTCATGATTCCAGGGTCGTGGGATCAAGCCCGGTGTGGGGCTCCACACTGAGTATGGAACCTGCTTAAGATTCTCTCCCTCTCCCCCACTGCCCCTCTCCCCCCTACCTGCCTGTTCTCTCTCTAAAAAATAAATTTAAAAACAAAAAAAAAAGGAAAGGAAGGAAGGAAGGAAAGATGAGCAGAGCACAGACTGATTCTCAGGAGGTGAGTGAGTGCAGATGGTTCTGTACATGTGGCCCCACCTGCGAGCAGCCCCTGCTGCCCCCCACGCAAACTCACCCCCAGGAACCCATCTTTGCTCTTGGTCATGGACTCCGGGATCAGAGGCTGGAATCGGGCTTCGATGGTGAGCGTCTCCTCACTGGGGTCAAGAGGCAGCTCCTCTTCCTCATAGCTGGCGGCCGGGGTTGAGCCTATGAGACATGGTCAGTCGGGTCACTGGAGAGGGGCCCTGCTCTCAGGCTGCAGGACCTCTCTTCTCGGGGAGATCCCACCACCCCCCAGAATGGCAGGTGATTGAGGGAGCCTGGCTTGGAGCTGGAGTAATAGTTAATAAACCAAAGTAACAACAAATAAGTATCACATTTCCATTTCACTGTAGCTCTGAGATGCAGAGAATACTGTTATTACCAACTCTATGTTACACATGAGAAAGTAGAGGCTCAGAGAGGTAAAGCCACTTCCCAAAGGTCACACAGCCAGGCAGTAGGGGGAGTCAGGATTCAAACCCAGGCTTGTTGTACTCTAAACCCACAATCAACCAGGACCCTCTTCTGAGGGCGCTGTGACCTCAGAGACTCGATTTCCTTAAAGGCTCAGGAACCAGATAAGCTAGGTTCGAATCCCACCCCTTACCAGCCATGCGATGTTTGGCCAGTGGCTTGTTATGAGGACTGGATGAGCGAATCCACGAAGCCTTAGCACCAGGTTTGGTACAGGGTGAACTTGTAATAAACTTGACCTGTGTTACTCCTACCAGGGGTTGCAGGGCCAGGGAGCCACGGAGCTAGGGCTCAAACTGAATTCTTCTGAGTCCATCCCGTGCTTTCTACCAGGCCAAGCAGGCTGCAGAAAGGCCATTCATGTCCCCTCTCCCTTTGTCCTGCAAACTGAGTCTGAGATGAACTTGGGGTTGGACCCACCAAAGGCAGCATCTGGGCAGGCGGCTGCCTCTCCCAGGGGCCGGGCTCCTAGCACCGAAGACAAGCTACTCTCTGGGGCTCAGAGAAGAGAGCACAGGGGCTCCAGGCTGAGGTCAGTTCCACCTCCTGGGTGATCTGGGGCAGATCTCTCAGCCTCTCTGGTTTTCCCACATGGGAAAGCGAGACCACGCTGCCACACGTGTCACTGCCACAGGGGCCTCATGAGGAAATGAATGCTTATCAGAGAGGCGCTCAGAACAGTGAAAGTGAGGAACAGAACCGTCCTTGACACCACCTTTGGTGTCAAAAGCTCCGAGGCCACAATGTCCTCAAGAACGCCAGTTTGGAAGAGAGGACACTTGCTTCTCCCTGGTTTTCTGGGTGGCCCTGTTTTCCCCTCTATAGAAGGAGAGGCTGGAGTGGCAGGAGCTGAACTTGATTTCTTAGATCTCTACCTCCCCAAGGCATACCAAGTCCAAGGCTTTCAAGTGTGGACGGAGTCATGATGAAGATTTAGGGAGAAATGAAGCCAATTTCAGAAGGGGTGACGGACAGCAGGGGAGGCCCTGGCCACCTCTAAGGAATAAGGCAGCGAGTAGAAGGGCTTGTTATGGCTGTGGTCCCCAGGCAGGGTCGTGGTACAGAGATGATGTGTGGCATCTGATGAACCGAGTGACAGACCAACTGGGTGCATCTGGAGCAATTCTTCACCAGGAATCATCAGAATCACCCTGGATGCCTTTTTAAACTACAGATGCCCCAAATCCTCCTCAAACCTACTGAGTCAGAATCCTGAGGGGCTGGGGTATCTGGGTGGCTCAGTCGGTTAAGTGTCCGGCTTCTGCTCAGGTCATGATCTCATAGTCCATGGGTTCGAGCCCTGTGTCCAGGCTCTGTGATGACCACTCAGAGCCTGGAGCCTGCTTTGGATTCTGTGTCTTCTCTCTCTGCCCCTTCCTTGCTCACGTCTCCATCTCTCTCTCTCTCTCAAAAAGTAAATAAACATTAAAAAAATATTTTCTTTTAAATAAAAAAAAAGAATCCCAAGGGGCTAGAATGTGGAAGCTACCCTTTTAATCAGCACTCCCCAGCAGCTCCTGATGCAAATCCCTGTTCTCAAGAACCAGTTATTCCTGCATTTGTAAGCCAATCCTGCAAAACTTTCCACAGAGCAATCTGGAAACCTCAGAAGAAGGGGATAATAGCAATGGGCAAGCTTCTTAGCCTGCCTGGCTTTTTCAATTCTTTTACTGTTATCACAGATAATTATTCATAACAATGTCCAGTATCTTACGACCTTATGGTTTTTTACATAAAAAGTTTTATTTCCAAACTTACAAGTAACTCATTACAGACAATTTGTAAAATCTTTAAGATATAAAGAAACTTAAACACACTCATAACCATGCCAACTAGACAGCCTGCTTCTATTTCCTGTGTGGATGTGATATTTTTGGCTTTATTTTATTTTTTGTTTTCCTGAAACTTGGTCCAGTTTTGCCCTCACAGTGGCCAAGGAGGTAATGGAGAGAGGGATTATTTTCCCCTGATGGAGAAATAGATATTTGTGGGGAAAAAAAAAAAAAAGGAGGGGGGGCCTGGGTGCCTCAGTCGGTTAAGCATCTGACTTCAGCTCAGGTCATGATCTCACAGTTCGTGGGTTCGAGCCCTGCCTTGGGCTCTGTGCTGACAGCTAGAGCCTGGAGCCTGCTTCGGATTCTGGGTCTCCCTCTCTCTCTGTCCCTCCCCTGCACACGCTCTGTCTCTGTCTCTCAAAAATAAATAAATGTGTAAAAAAAAAACCAAAAAAAAATTTTTTTTTTTTAATTTCTAGGAGAGAGAGAGAGAGAGAGAGACAGCGTGAGCAGGGGAGGGTCAGAGAGAGAGGGAGTGACAGACTCTGAAACAGGCTCCAGGCTCTGAGCTGGCAGTCAGCACAGAGCCCGACACGGGGCCCGAACCCACGAACCGCGAGATCATGACCTAAGCGAAAGTCGGATGCTTAACCGACTAAGCCACCCAGGCGCCCCCTTTTTTTTTAAAAAAAAAGAAAAAAAAAAGATTTATGTGAACAAAATTAACAGTGCCCTCAAGCCCAGCAAGCTTGTCATTATGAGGGAACCCGCTGTCTCTGTCCATAAAAAAGGACAAAGAGGTGGCTGTGCAGATCCTCAGGGAGCCTTTGCAGAATAAGAGGTCAAAGCAAGTCGCATGAGGCTGACCTGTTTACCTGCCCATCTGCTTGCACGACAGACCTGAATGTCACTGAGGGACACTGACACATGTCTGCTCCAGCAGATTCGCATTTCTCACCTGATCCTCCTCCTCTGGCGGGAACTGTGGTCACGGGGCCAGCAAGCGGCCCACCTCCCTGACCCAGCCTGAGACACGGAAAGCCCAGCACTGTGCCTTGGTGTTGGCTCACCCGACAGCAGCCAACATCTCTCCCCTGCCGTTCCCATCTACTGACCTCCTTACACCCACCAATCTGGATCCCAAGTTCAAGAAATGGGTGAGAAATGGACACAGCGGTTGGGGCGATGGTGAGACAATGAGAGGCATTTAATAATTCATTAGAATGTTTTAGCTCCTTATCTTTATATAAAAAAATAACTGATTACAATTAGGTAAAAATAGATCGCCAGGATGGGGTAGGAATCTGGCACCTAAGCAGAGGTGAATATTGAGTAATGCCAGGAAGAGCTCTTGTCTGTTGAACAGCTACTGTATACTCTGCAGATCCCGTCTCTCCCCCTCAAACCTGTGAACAGGTGCAGGACCTGGAGCCAGATGGCCCCGGCTCTGATCCTGGCTCTGTACCTCCCTGTGCCTCAGTCTCCCCACCTATAAACATGAAAATTATGACAGTGGCTACCCCGCAGGGCACTGTGAAGATTAAAGAGAGAACTCAGATGAAGTGCTTAAAGTCATGTCTGGAAGTGGTCAGGCAACGTTAACTAGTATATTTGCACCTGAGAACAGGCTCAGGCAGTACCAGAACAGCTTGCCCCAACCATCAACTAGAAGGTGTCCGAGCAGGGAGGAGGCCGGGGCTGTCAGGACCCATAATGTCCCTCTCCAGGTGGCCTTCCTGCTCAGAGCAAACACAGTGGCCAAGAAACTAAGGGCGGTGCCTCGGTGTCCCCCTCCCCAATCCCCAGCCTCTCCTGGTACCTGTCAGCTTCTCAGCAATGGGCTTGAACTCCTCTGGGCTGATGTACATATCCCGGTCTGTGTCCAAGGAGGAAAAGAGAAAGAGGCCCTCTGTCCCCAGGGACTTCAGTGCTGACTCCTGCTTGGGAGGAAAGGGGCTCCAGTGAGCACAAACTGAATCCCCAGCTGGGGTCCCAAAGAGGTGGAGGGGGCAACTCTGGGTTTGACAACTGGACACTTCCAGTCCACCCATTCAGATGTCACCTCTGCACACCCCATACCCCCAGTCNTTACAAGGAAAGTCCAAGCCCTATTCCAGCCCCTTCATGGTCCAGCTGGAAGGCCGTCTCTGCACATTTGCGGGGTAGGGCGGGCGGGGGGATCTACTTGTTCAAGGCCACATACAGGTGGTGCGGCCCTGAGACCCTCACCTGCTGGGCCCAGAAAGTACTCACCTGTCAGAAGAGGCCCTCCCAGCCCTTTGGGGTGTGGAAGAAATCCCTGGGCTGGTGGGGCTGGTGGCCCCTTGGCGCCGGCAAGGCAGGACTGTGACTTGCCAGCCACTCTCCCCTCTGCTGCACGTCGCATGGCCACAGGAGTGATTTTTCTAGAGAACAACCCTTGGCATGCTTGGAGGAGGACCCTGGGAATGGAGGCGGGTGGAGTTGGAAGAAATACTGTTGATCCGCCAGTGTCGGTACTTTTGGTTCCTGTCTCCGGGAACCTTCTTTCCCCCAGGGCCCTCTTCCATCCGTTCAAGGTCTCCAGGAGCGGGGATGGGGGGGATGGCTCTGTCTTCCCCAGGAGGGGGCAGCAGCTGCCGAAGCCTCTAGACAAGAACCCTGGCTGCGGAGACAGCTGCACCATCCTGGAAGATCACTGCCAGCCCCCGTGCACCTGCACCTGTCGGGCCCGCGGTGATGGAGGGATGGGACAGGTACCGAGCACCGAGCACCACTGTGCTGGACTCGGTGCTGCGTGCCTTAAGCTCTTAGCTCTTCTCAGGCAGCCCCGAGAGGTGAGGGTTGTTTGCCTCGTTTTTCAATTAAGGAGCCTGAGCTCAGGCACCCAGGTCTACCCGAGTCCAAATCTCCTGCCTGGCTGCCTTGCAGGGGCTGGGCCGGCAGAGGGGGCTGGGGGTGGAGGGGTGGGNCGCCCTTCATGGATAACCAGCTATGAGAGCGCCCTGTGGGCGGGGCGCGTCTTCCCAGAGCCCACACAGGACCTCACACATGCTGGGCGCCCCAGTGTCTTTTGACGAATGACTCCCAGGGACCAAGACTTGTAGGCCGGGGACCTAGCTTTTGCCCAGTGCTCTGGCCGCAGAGCCTCAGGGGGCCCCGCCGAGGGCCTGACATCTGCCGTTGGCTTCCGAAGGGTTCCAACTGTGTCCCTTCCAACTCATTACCGCTAATGTTTGGGGACTCCCTGCATTCGACAGATGCTATTAGAAAACCAAATTTTGCTCTATGAGGAAGCAAAACTAACAGAGCACAAAGCAGGTTGGGAGGGGAAGATTGATGAGCCAAGGCCCCTGGAAAATAAATGAGGGAAGTTTTCTTTGCCGGTGACTTTTATTTATCACACTTGCTTTTTGTTAAAGACACAGACCCCCCCCTCTGGTCTCTGCGGCCCAGGGCTGGGGAGATGAGCTGCTGGGGCTGGGAGGGCGCTGGGGTGAGGCGTGGGTTTGCAAGACTTGACTGAGGTCAGTGAGCCTCTGGCAAAGGGGCCAGTCTCGGGCCCCGGCTCTGGGAACCTGGCTCCGGGCCTTGGCAGTGGAGCAGGACTGGGCGTCCTGCTGGTGGCACCTTTCCCAGAAGGCTTGTCTCTAAACCAAGGACCTGGGCAAGGCAGGGCCTGGAGAGCCTGGGCCAGCGGGTGGTTCTGGTCAGGGGCGGTGCCGCACGGGCTTTTGGGCACCTTGTTTCTGGGCCATGAGTGGGCAAATGCACTTGAGGAAATGGAGGCATCTGGTGCCACCATAAGAGGAGCTTTACCTGCCTGGACCCCACGGGCCTCTCAAGCAACTAAGTGCCCGCTAGGGGTCAGGAACCAGTCTAGGCTCCTGGAGCAGAGAAGTGAAGACAGATGAGGTACTTCCTCTTTTGGAGCTAAATACCGTAGCAGGAAGAGGGAGGCAATAAACGCCCCAGAGAAGATAACTTTGGATAACGGTAACTACGAAGGGGTAAGTCAGGGTGGCACAGAGTGGCGTGGGGTCAGGCAGCTTCCCCAGGAGGTAGCATTTACGTGGCAGCCTGAGTAGAAAGAGGTCAGCTCCTGAAGAGCGAAGGATGGGCATCCCAGGCAGGGGTGCAAGTGCGGAGGCCCCGGAGTCGGAAACAGATTTGATGCGTTCAGGAAGCCTGGAGAAGGCAGAGCAGGCCGAGCGGAGGGAAGAGTAGGAAGGGCTGGTGACAGAGGCGGGGCCCAGGCAACAAGCTACATGTAGATATTACGGGAAACCATTGTAGGGTTTTAAGGGGGGGGGGGTGACATGTGAGTTGTTTTTCTTTTTCTTCTTTTTTTTAAATTAAGCTTTTTATTTTAATTTCCGTAGTTACCTGATTTGTCTTTAAAAAGACCTTTCTAGGGGCGCCTGGGTGGCTGATTCGGTTAAGTGCCTGACTTTAGATCATGACCTTGCAGTTTGTGAGTTCGAGCCCCGCGGTGGGCTCTGTGCTGACAGCTCAGTGCCTGGAGCCTGCTTCCGTTTCTGTCTCCCTCTCTCTCTCTCTCTGCCCCTCCTCCACTCACTCTTGTCTCTCTCTCTCTCAAAAATAAATAAACATAAAAAGAAAGAGACCTTTCTAATAGCCAGAAAGGAGAAACAACCCAAGTTTCTACTGATGAATGGATAACCAAAATGTGGCAGGCCCCCACAATGAGTATTTTTGGGCAATAAGAGGAACAAAGCACTGATATGTGCTACAACACAGATAAACCTCGAGGACATCATAGTAAAAGAAAGAAGCCAGACACAAAGACCACACACATATTGTAAGATTCCATTTATATGCAGTGCCCGGAAAGGCCAATCCACAGACGCAGAATGGAGGTTCATGTTTGCCTGGGAATGGGTGAGGGTAGCGAGTGTCTGCTAATGGGCACACGGCCTCTTTGGAATATAAATGTTCTTTGTGGATTTTTTTGCTTGTTTTTAATGTTCTTTTTTGTTGTTGTTGTTTATTTATTTGAGAGAGAGTGCAAGCAAACAGAAGAGGGGCAGAGAGAGGGAGAGAGAGAGAATCCCAGGCAGGCTCTGCAGAGCCCGATAAGGGGCTCAATCCCACGAACTGTGAGACCATGACCTGAGCTGAAATCAAGAGTCAGACGTGTAAGTGACTGAGCCATTCAGGCGGCCCTGGAGGATAAACGTTCTGACATTAGATTGGATGGTTGGACATCTATGGTGATGGTGGTACAGCCCTATGAATATACTACAAAAACACGAATTGTACGCTTTAAGTGGGTGAACTTTATCGCATACAAATCATATCCCCATAAAGCTGGAGTGGTTTTTTGTTTGTTTGTTTGTTTTATTAAGACCTTTCTGGATTCTGGGTGGAGACTAGACTGAGGGAGTGAGGAGGCTGGTTCAGTCTCCCAGCCCAAAGACGACAGGGCCTTTGGCTGGGTGGGCCACACGGCCCGTGTCGGGTGGATGGTGGTGCCATTCCCGAGGTGGGAAAGCCTGAGAGGCCCTGGCTGCTGTGTGGCCATGACGCTGAGCCACCACGTAGAACGCCACGTGGAGGTGTCAGAGAGAGAGCCTGTGCGGTTTATAGGGACCATAGACTTGTGAGTCGCCAGCCTACAAATGGCACCAAAGGCTACAGGATTCAATGGGATCACTGAAGGAGAGGGAAGAGGCCTTTGGTTTGCGTGGCCTGGGCAGCTGGTATGTGGCCACAGATGTGGCTGCGCCTTGGAGCTCTGCGTGGCTTTGGCCAGATCCACAGGCACAGGGCAGATGCTGCGATTAGCCAGAACATAGATGAATTGTTGGGAGGCTGGTGGGGGGGTCACAACAGCCTTTGGCTAGGCTCTCGTCCTGTCCAGGCAGGGACATTTGTTCCCTGGGGTCAAGAAAGGCCTGCCTGTAGGGCTCTGTCCACACGGACAGCTTTATTCTCAGCACGATGGGCTCAGGGGCCCTGGGTCGCCTAGTGGGGCTGCCACTAGCTTGTTAGCCCAGCGGTTCTGACCCCGGTCAAGGTTGAGTATCCCCGGGCTGCAGCGAGTGGTAGCTGAGTTTTCCTGGGCGGGGGGTTTTGGAGAGCTGAGCAGTGAATGCCAAATCCCAAAGAATTTTTCCTTTTTATAAAAACACCCTTCCTCAGGGGTGCAGGGTGGTTGAGTATCTAACTTCAGCTCAGGTCATGATCTCCCAGTTTGTGGGTTCGAGCCCCGCCTTGGGCTCTGTGCTGACAGCTAGAGCCTGGAGCCTGCTTCGGATTCTGTGTCTCCCTCCCTCTCTGCCCCTCCCCCACTTGTGCTCTGTCTCTGTCTCTCTCTGTCTCTCTTTCAAAAATAAATGAACATTAAAAAATTTTTTTAAATAAAGAAAACACCCTTCCTCCAATCCTGTTGCTCATTCAGGACTGGAGGCTGAGCCTCTCAGATGCAAAGAGAGCCGAGTTTCGTGCAAGCCACAAAAAATGAGTTTGAACACTGGGCACCTTCAAATGGTTAGTGTCAGGCCTAGGAAGATGGTGGCAGGTTAACAGCCCCGAGCTCTGCTCCTCATGTCTGTTTTGAACTGTGGCCAGGGCCAAGGAGAGAGCAGGGGTCGGGGCGATCAAGCTCCCGGTTTGCCCAGGATGGAAGGGTGCTGAGGCAGGGGGCTACTCAGTTTGAAAAGCAGCAGAGGGGCGCCTGGGTGGCTCAGTCGGTTAAACATCAGACTTTGGCTCAGGTCATGATCTCACGGTTTGTGAGTCTGAGCCCTGCATCAGGCTCTGCTGACAGCTTGGAGCCTGGACCCTGCTTTGGATTCGGTGTCTCCCCCGCTCTCTGCCCCTCCCCCGCTTATGCTCTCTCTCTCTCTCTCTCAATAATAAATAAACATTAAAAAAAATTTAAAAAAGGAAGAAAGAAAAGCAGCAGAGTCCTGGGCAAGCGGGGATAAGCGGGTCCCCCACCGAGGGAGGGTGTATCTCAGAGGGCCTGTGGGGCGCTTAGTTGTGCGCTTCAGAGGTTTTAGCCACAAAGCAGTAGAAAAGGGATTTATGATGGCCAGACAGAAAAATATAAGAGCCCTTATTATATGGCAGATAGGTTGTTATAAGTTGTCTCATATAAATTAAACAGAAAACTTAAAGACTAAGAAGAGGGGTGCACCTGGGGGGGCTCAGTTGGTTAAGCATCCAACTTTGGCTCAGGTCATGATCTCACAGTTCGTGGGTTCAAGTCCCACATCCGGCTCTGTGCTGACAGCGCATAGCCTGCTTCAGATTCTCTGTCTCCCTCCTTCTCTGTCCCTCCCCCACACTTTCACTCTCTCTGTCTCAAAAATAAGTAAACATAAAAAAAAAAAAAAAGACGAAGAGGGAATTCAAAGGCTCTGTGTGCCTGAAATCTCTTCTGTGGTGGAAGAGACCCACAGAGTTTTCTTTAGGGATGGCAGGTTTTGAGGGAGAGCAGCAGCAGGGGCGGGGTAGGACTCTCTGAGTGCTGGAATGTTCTCTATCTTGATGGCGGGGAGGCTACATGAACGTGTACACAGGTGAACATTCCTGCAGCTGTACACTCAAGATTAGTGGCCTTTACACACCTGACTGTCTACACCGTGGCTCAGTCAAAAAGTTCTTTTAAAAAAAAGTTTCATTTAAAGGCTCAAGGGAGGGGCGCCTGGGTGGCTCAGCTGGTTAAGTGTTTGACTTCAGCTCAGGTCATGATCTCATGATTCATGGGTTTGAGCCCCGTGTCTGGCTCTGTGCTGACAGGTGGGAACCTGGAGCCTGCTTCAGATTCTGAGTTTCCCTCTCTTTCTCTGCTCCTCCCCTGCTCATCCTCTCTCTCTGTCTCACGAATAAATAAACGTTGAAAAAAATTTTTTAAAAAAAGGCTCAAGGGAAATACGGGACTAATTTAAAACATAAAAGTCGAATGAAGGAAGACACGGTGATTGAGCTGGAGGGAGGAAGGGTTTCCTTAAGAGGAAGGTCAAAGACGGGGAGACAAAGACAAAAGGGGAGAGGAGGCACAGGGTCCTGACCTCTGGACATATTTGTTCTTCAGTAGGAGGGATCCCGGAGACACTGCAGAGCGAGAGAGAGGCAGGACCTCAGAGAGCAGGTCAGATGTTTTCCCCAAGCAGCAGGGGACCGTGGGCCGCACGGGAGGGCCCCTGAGGCCGCTGTGGGTGCCAGCAGTCAGGGTGGCCTCCGTGGTGCTCAGTTGAGCCTTGGGCAGGGGAGGTGCTGAGGCCACATGGTGACTGTAGGTGGGGAGCCTCATGCTGGGGGCACGTGTGGAGTCAGAGCCCTGCGGGGAGTGCTGGAAAGGTGACCAGGGCACAGGGCAGGGCGTGCGACCAGGAGACATGGGGTGGCTCCAGGCCCGTGCAGGACGCTCCGTGGGAGGCCGTCTCCTGGTTAGAATTACCCATGGGGTGGAGGTCAAGGGAGACATGATGCCTGGGACTCAGAACTCATGGGCATCCTACCTGCCACAGATCCAGAAGATTCCAGAGAGTAAAGAGAAGGCCCCCAGGGCCGGAAAACAGCCTTGGTTCTGCACGTGCTGGCAAAGGACAAGGGCCGTCTTAGGAAGCAGCTGCTGTTTTCAGGGGCACAGCGGGACCTGCTGGACAGAGGGGAGGAGGTGCGGGAGCAGAGGTCAGAAGAGGAGCCCGGGGGCCTTGAAATCTCCTGCGCAGCTCACTCCCGCTCCCGGAAGGGGCCCAGGGCCCAGCAGAGCTTGGCCCGAGGCAGGAGGCCCCTGCTCTCTCCGTGCTCCTGGGGGAACCGGTTTCAGAAGCTTCTGCTCAGGAACCTGAGAACAGTTTCGGCTGAGACAGATGTGAGGGCAAGAGGCATCCCGAGGGCCTCCCCCCGCCCTGCCAGAGTCAGAGGACACTTTCAAAATGCAAAGTAGGTCATCTCCTGGCCCTACTTTAACCTCTTCCCTGCATCTTGCTGCTCAGACTTGAATCAGCCTCTGCCCCGGCCCTCGAGGCCCTGCAGGATGGAGCCCTGTCCCTCCGGCTTCCTCTGACCCTCGGGACGGCGACCCGCATTCGCCTGCGGCCTTCCCCCTCCTCGGGTTCGCCACTACTTCCTACCTCTGAGCCTTTGGGTCCTCTGTTCCACTGCCCGGAATGGTCTGTTACACAGGTCCGCTGCCCCGGGGGGCATCCCTGACCTCCCCATCTCCAGTGTTCCTCTGTCACTCTCATATGTCCCCTGCCCGTGGCCTCCCAAGCATTTACCTCCGTCTGCACCCACCTTACTGACGTGTTTGCACTTCTGTCCCGGCCCCGCCCTGCCACTGGTCTGGAAGCCCCACGGGGGACAGGAACCTTGTCTGTCGTGTTGAAGCCGCAGTTCTAGCACCGTCCCCATTGCCCAGCAGAGATGGTTCATGGCCACTTGTGGAATTATGAAGCCTGCCTGGAGGGTTCTGGAACGGTGGCCTGAGCGGCAGCGATGAGCCCCATAACCTGCAAAGGACTGGGGGTGGGGCCTGAGAATTTGCATTTCTAACAAGCTCTCGGGGGCTGCTCAAGCCTCAGACCTGGCTTCCATACTCCGGGAACCACCGATCTAATGACTGGCCAGTGCTGGATCATTCTGTGGGCCGAGCAGAGCCTCCCGCCCTTGGTGGCAGGAGTCCTCCCTAGGGACTGGCGACTGGGGCGAGGGGCTCCTGCGGGTCGGGGCAGGAGGGTCCCGGTGCCTCCCCACAGGGAGACTACAAGGCTGGCCAATAAATCCAGAGCCTGGGGAGAGGGAGGCTGAGGTGTGTGCACCTGCCTGCACGTGTGTGTGAGAAGCCTTTCCCTCTACTCAGCCCCTCAACCGGGGACGTCCCCACTTGGTGAGTGGCCTGAGTCTCCTCTGTCTCCACGGGACAAGGGGTGGACCCACCAGCGGGTGAACTGGGTGAACCCTGACACTCCTATCATTTTACCCAGGGGAGGGGTCACCACACCGCCCAGAGGGCCGCTGGGCCTGTGAGCTCACACTCCACCTGTCTGGGACCTTGCTGTCCCACGGTGGGAAGAGCTCCCGTTCTCCCACCCCACACACTTTCTGGAATCTACAGTCAGCCCATAGCCCAGACAGCTCCCAGAGCCCTTGCAATGCAACCGATCATCACCCCCCACCCCATTCCCAGTTGGCTGGAACTCGTGGGAGTTCCAGCACATTTGTTGCTGCCTACAACATGTTGGGGGTCCAAAGGTGAGGACAAGGTCCCCGGGATCTATCGGGGAGAGGCTCATGCAAACCCGTGTCTGCCCCGGAAAAGGAGTTTTAAAGCCTGTTTCAAGGGAAGGGCAGGAAGAGATCCAGGAAGGCTTCATGGAGGAGGTGACATGGAGGGCAGCCTGGAGGAATTTAGTAGGCATACCTGGGGGGCGGGAGGGGCCAAGGACAATCCGGGTAAGAGGCCCAGGGCTGGAAATGCACGGAAGTATGTGACATTGTATACAGTTCCAGTTCGGTTTCCAAAGGAAAGACTCTGGGCCATTTGGCATGCTTTTCGGGTTGGGTTTTACCATATTCCCTAAATCACCAAAGTCTTCTGGGAGCCAGATCTCAGTCACTATTCTTTTCACTTACACCAGGGAGGACACATCATTTGTTGTCCAAATTGGGACACTTTTGAGAGCAAGGGGGGCGTTGTGAATGAATGTGCTAGAACAACAGTTTTGGAAACTAAACTCTCACGAGCAAATGTCACAAGCAAATGTCATGAGCGGGGTGAGGGCCACCCTAGATTGGGGGTCATTTATGAGAGGAAGGGAGATGAAGGGTGTAGACGTGACGGGGAGAGCACTGCGGGCTTCTGTAGGGGGCTCAGGGACAACTGATTGACCCAAGCAGGCCTCCCTGCACCTCAAGTTCCTGTTCTGTGGGTCTCTGCCTGCCGTGCCCCCTCCTCAAGTGGTAGGGATTCCTTGGGACTTCCCAAAGAGGAAAGATGAATGGGACCTCAGCCTCGCCCCCTAAAGCCAAGGCAAGCTCCCAGCATCTCCCCTCAGCCCTGCGCCCCTGCCCGAGTACCCTCACAATTGGGCCGGCTCCTGGAAGCCCTTGGATTTTTCTCCCAGTTTCCGAATTTCATATTTCAGGGCTAACGGCAAAATGCTTGTTCAATGCGAAAGTGGAAAATGTTCAGATTTATTGCTTTGAGATTTTGGTTTGTCTCCTGGGCCTGGTTGATGCAGTTCCCTCCAAGTTTCAGAGCATTTTGTTTAAAAAGGAGAATTTTTGACAGCAGCGTTTTCTAGTTTACAGAGAGCGTTCACATAATAGCAGCAACAATCATCACTCTATGTATTGAGTTACTGCACTGGGGAGCTCAATTAACCCTCAAAATCACCCTCCCTTTCCACAGAGGCAGGCAGAGGCCCAGAGAGTTAAGGGGCTTGCCCAAGGTCACACAGCCCAGGGAAAGGGAAGGGTACAGCTGAACCCAGGTTTCAGGCTGTGCTCGCCCTCTCCTCTCCTACCTTTCTTACCTTCAACTGGACTTAATGCACACAGATCTGCAGATACACCAGTGGGTGAGAGCAAAACAAAACAAAAACCAGACACTCTTGTAGAAAACAGAGGCTGGAATGAGTATAAAAATAACCAAGTACGTCCAAGGGAACCCTCAACTCCCCAAACAATATATTTTGTGCTAAGATTATTTTTGTAATGATGCAGGTGGTGGAGGGTCCAGTGGGGCAAGGAGTCAGTGAGCAGAGGACTGGCTTTCTAAGTTCTAGGACTGCACTGTTCAAAATGGTGCCTGGGGGCACCTGGGTGGCTCAGTTGGTTAAGCGTCCGACTTTGGCTCAGGTCTTGATCTCATGGTTCATAAGTTCGAGCCCCGCATCGGGCTGTCTGCTGACAGCACAGAGCCAGCTCTGGATCCTCTGTCTTCCTCTCTCTCTGCTCCTCCCCCATTAGGGCATTTGCGCTCTCTCTCTCTCTCTCTCTCTCAAAAATAAATAAACACTAAAAAATAAAATGAGATAAAATTTAAAATCTTAGTTCCTCAGCTGCACTTGGCACATTTTAAGTGCTCAATACCCACCATGGGGCCGCCCCATCGGACAGCACAGATCTAGACTATTTCTGACACGGCAGCAAGTTCTGCTGAACAGCATTGTCTTAAGCCACCAGCAAGCCTGGTCCTGTCTCGTCTGGACTGTCCTGGAGGGGCAGGAGCCACTGACGCAGGTGATAACGTCCCCTGTAGCCAAGGTACCTCTAGAACCCATCCCAACACCCGAGCCCCTCTCTGGAGATAGAGATAAAGGACAGAAACCAAAAGAGCGGCCATCGGGGGAGGCCTTGCTACTCAGTGTGGCCTGAGGACTGGCAGCGGCAGCATCTCCTGGGAGCTCGTTAGAAGCGCAGTGTCTTGGGCTCCACACCCAACCCGCTGAATATGAACCTGCATTTTAACAAGGTCCCCAGGTGATTCAGGTGCACATTCAAGTTTAAAAAGCTCTGTCTTAAGAGACAGGAGGAGCAGGATCAAAATATTGTTCCAAATATAGGGAACCAAACAGATATTTTTAGATACAGAAAACTAGCATCAGGACCCTCCCCTCCCCCATTACCCTGTGCTTAAGCCTTAGTCACAGAGGGCTGAGCACCTCTGTGCCATATAATCAACGAGCATATTTCCAAGGACAGAGCCCCAGTGGGGTCGCAGGGAGGAACTGGCCCTTGCCCATTTCCAGCACCTTCTCAAACCTCGAAGAGGTCCCCTCCCCAAAGCAAAGCGGACACAGCTGAGATTCACATTGTGGGTCTCACGGATGCTGCTTTTACATCAGATTTTCTGGTTTTGCTTTATTCTTTCCAGTGCATTTGGTTTGAACTTTGCAAATCGCCAAAGACACACCAGGATGCACGAAGCATCTAAACAGACGCAGCCATCTAAAAGGAAGCACCTGGCTGGGGCGCCTGGGTGGCTTAGTCGGTTAAGCGTCCGACTTTCGCTTAGGTCATGATCTCGCGGTTCGTCGGTTCGAGCCCCGCGTCGGGCTCTGTGCTGACTGCCAGCTCAGAGCCTGGAGCCTGTTTCGGTCTGTGACTCCCTCTCTCTCTGACCCTCCCCTGCTCACGCTGTCCCTCTCTCTCTCTCCTAGAAATAAATAAAAAACATTTAAAAAAAAATAAAAGGAAGCACCTGGAGAAGGAAATGTCCCGCTTCTGGGGTGGGGGTGGGGGGTTGCTCCGCAGACCTCACGCCCGGAGCCAGGTGCTAATGAAACTTTCTGGAAGCTGCATCAAGCCCATCTGTGAAGAAAGCAGGTGTAAAAGGTGGTTCCATCAGACGACGCTGCAAAAGAGGCTGGCAGCCTGCGGACCCTCGCCAGGAAAGGAGGATCTGCCGCCGGGAGCGGTTCCAGAGCTGGGCTTCCGAGGCTCCTCCTTCGATGAAAATGACTCATCCCTTCATTTCTCTCTCTTCTCAGCCTACCTTGGGTCTTACTTATTTTTATCCCTGGAATGGCGTGAAGTTGCCAAACGGGTGATATTTCTCCACCTGCAAGGGCCGTCCCGGAGGATGAATTTTAAAATGTTCATTTTTACAGCTTGCTTCCAGCCATAATGCAGAAGACAAGGACGCAGGTGGCAGGAGAGGGGGACAGCAACATGGGCCCGGGAGGGGGTACCGTGTGGCCTTGGGAACCACCCAGTGGCTTTGCAATGGAGAAACATTTCAGGAGTTGACTCCAGGACCGAATGAGGGGAAAGAGGAATGGCCAAGCATGCCTTCCTCTCTTTCTAATACCGAAAAAAATCAAAGCAAAACCTGTGAACGGTCCTGCTATTTTTGCCCCACCAGCATGAGGCTACGTCATTTTGGTGGCAAACCTCATTTTCCTTCTTCTCCAGGGACCAGCCGGTCCCCCACCGCCTGGCGGCCTGGTGGGCGTGTCAGTCCGGAGGCACCGCTGGGAGCACGTGACCCCGGTGAGGCCAATCGGGAGCCCACTTCCTGGAGGGGAGCCCGTAGGATGTAGACACACTTGGGAGTCACCCGTCCTGATGGAGGTCCTGGGGAGACTGTCCCCTGCGTTCTTGCAGCCACTTCTTCCTGGTCCTTCTTGTGGCCTGACTGTTCCTCCTCCTGAGTGCCCAGGAGTCACCCCAGAGCATTTCAATATGTGCTTTTTCCCCTTTTTTCTTTCCTTTTTGGTTTGGTTTTGTTTGCTTAAGTTAGACAGAGCTGGCTTCTATTATTTGGAAAATAGGGCCCAAACTGTCACAAACCCAAATGCCCAGGAATAGCAGCTTAGATCCAGAAAGCCTGATGGAGAACACGATGGAATCGTCCACAACCAGGGACAGGGAGGAGTGTGTATTCGTTGACATGGAAAAGGTCTTCACGGTATATCGTTAAGAGCAAACGCAGATTATAGTAAAACAGTACAGAGTGTGATACCATGTCTGCAAAATATATTCTGTACAGTTATAGAAAAAAGACCTAGAAGAAAATATAACAGTATTCGTTCTGAAGGGTAGCATGGCGTGTATTTTTTCTTTCTGTTTAGCATAAAGGTACTCCTAACCTTTCCACAATGCTTATGCAGTGGGTTTTTCTGTTTTGTCGTTTTATTTCTTTTTTTTGAAGTTTATTTACTTTTGAGAGAAAGAGAGCACGTGAGCAGAGGAGGGGCAAATAGAGAGGGAGAGAATCTCAAACAGGCTCTGCACTGTCGGCAGAGAGTTCGACGCAGGGCTCCATCCCACGAACCATGAGACCACGACCTGAGTTGAAATCAAGAGTTAGACACTTAACCGAATGAGCCATCCAGGTGCCCCTGTTTTGCTTCTTAAAAAAATGGGCACAGACGGGTCTCCGGAGTCACAGTCTCTTGACACCTGTCTGAGGTGACTTCCTGGGTTCAGGCAGGGACTTAGTCACACAAGTCCAGGGTGCCTGCCATGGGGACAGCTCGCCCAGCGCTCTGACTACTGACTAAGAAGGTGCTGGTGGCGTCTGCGCCTCCCAAATGAGGAACGAGTCCTGCCCCCTTTGCGGGGGCACCAATGGATCCCACTCATTCTCACAGCGACCTGGGGGGACGGACGGTACTCCCTGTTTGAGGGAAAAGTGGCCGTCAGGGTGAGGTGACCTGCCCACTGTCTCACACTGAGGACTTAAAGGCAGATGACTTAGCCCAGGGCTCCAACACCCCAGGGGCTACTCAAGTTTATTAATCTCTTCACCTAATGTGGGGCTTGAACTCACGACCCTGGGATCAAGAATCGCATGCTCCTCTGACGGAGCCGGCCAGGCATCCTGGGGCTACTCCAGTGGCCAGAATGAAGGGACTGAGCATGGGGCAGGGCTTAGAATTGTCCTGTGAGGTCAGCGGTGTAGACGAGCTGCAAAGAGGAGGAAGGCTCTCCCTTCGCCCCTGCCTGGACGCCTTGCTCTGCACAATGGCCTCAAGGTTGGAGGCCTCCCCTCAGGGGAAACAGGCGATGTTGCTGGGGAGAAGGGGACTGTGGGATGCCCCTCCTGCTGCTCCTGCTCATCTTCTAGGCCTTGAAAGTCGTCTGCTCAGAGAGGCTTTCCTTGATGCCAGGAGAGCAGTCCCGGCCATTAGTACCCTGGCCCCACATGACTCCTTTGTGGCATTTTATACAACTTGCAGTCATGTTACTTATCTGTCAGTTTACTTCACAGTCTGTTTCCCCCTTCTTTTTTTTTTTTTAATTTTTTAATGTTTTATTTATTTTTGAGAGAGACAGTGCAAGCAGGGGAGGGACAGAGAGAGGGGGAGACACAGAACCTGAAGCAGGCTCCAGGATCTGAGCTAGCTGTCAGCACAGAGCCCGATGCGGTGCTCGAACCCACAAATTGTGAGATCATGACCTGAGCCGAAGTCAGACGCTTAACTGACTGAGCCAACCAGGCGCCCCTGTTTCCCCCTTCTTGACTGTAGGCTCCTCAAGGACAAAACTTATGACCGATGCACTTGTGTCTGTGTCCCCGGCATCCAGCCCAGTGTCTGGTCCCCTACGGGCACTCACCATGTATCTCCTGAATAATAGCAGATCAACATATAACTGGGGGTGGGAGGGGGGGAGTGTGAGCAAGAAGAGCTGGGCTCACCTCTGCCTCTACTGGCTGTATGGCTTCAGGCACGTTGCCGGCGCTCCCTGGGCCTCTTCCAAGCCTTGACCTAAGTATAAACATCCAACTCCATTTAAAAGATTAGCTTCGCCCTTCCTGAATTTTTAAGACCAATTTAAGGAAAGGCGATAGAAGTCTTTACCAAACTGTAGATGGAATCAGCCGCTGGTTATTTTTTCTGATAACATTGCAGTGGTTTTCCCAAGAGTCACCGACGTGCGATGAATCCAATCATATTTCTTATTCAATAAACTCTTTTATTGTAAGTTTACAGATTTTTCCATTACCATAATGAAAATAGCACTAGTGATTTGTTAACATTTAGGCCCAAATCAAAAGGCAGCGCCTCCTCAAATTATAAAGGTAAATGCCACATAGTTGAACGAATAGTAAATGTTGGGCAGAAGGCATTTAAAATATAGAAAATGGGGTCAAGGTTTGTGTGTGCAAACACTTTAAGGTTTAGTTTATCAGGATGATACTGCTTTTGAAAGCACATGATTTCGAAACTAGGTAATCTGTGATAAAACACAACTGCAGAGAAAAGGCAAAATCAAGCAAAACAAATAAAAAAACCTTCCCCAAATGAAAGGAAGTGAATCAAATGCATGGGGACAATCGGCAAACCTCCAGTCATTGGGCCCTGGAATATGGCAGGTGAGTGGGTTTCATAGAAATTCTCCATAGGAAGGAAACTGGTGTGACATTTGCTGCGTCTCCGAGTCCTGTCTCCTCACAGAGGAAAAGAAGTTGCTTGTCCGACACATGTGCCCTGGGTCTGCCCGGAATGGGGCCTGCGTTCCCAATCCCTTTGAGAACAGTCCCAAATCCCGAAAAGGCAAGGCGACCCTCTGGGCCCCAAGAGCGGCAAGGGAGGCGGGGTCAGAGTTGGCCCCCAACCCTGCCGGGGCTGTCCGAGCGGTTCACGGGGAGGGGGTGGGCCTCCGTGTTGAACACCCAGTCTTCCAGGGAGAGCATGTCATCTTCAGAGAACAGAAGATAGAGGTACCTGCGCCCCAGGGGGAGGGGAGGGAAGCAAAACAGCCTGTCAGTGCTCTGGGGAACGGGGGCCCCACTGGGAACAAATCTCAGAGGTCCCTGTGAAGGGCCCGTGGCTAAGGGTGCAGGGAGGTCTGAGATCCCAAATCCAGTAGGAGGGCTGGTCCCAGGGACGGAGCTGTGGATGCCTAGTAGGGCACTGAGCCCTGGGGCGCTGCACCTGGTTGAATGCTGGCTCACGCCCCTGCCCTCACTCCATTACCTCGGACCCATCCAGCTTCATCCAGATACTTCCCCACTTGTGTGAGGATCCTATATGAGAGGCCTGCTGGGACTGCGTATGGTCTAGGGTCTTTTTTTTGCGGTGGCCTGAGTACTGCACCAGTCCAAACTCTTGGGCTGCTCCTTTTGTGCCCCCCGCTGAGGAGACTCTTCACTCAAATAGACGTTAGGGCACTAAAATGAGTACGAGGTTGTGGCTCCAGAGCTCCAGCTTCCCAAGCCAAAGGAATGGCCCATTCCAATCCACTTTCGAGGGCTGGGCACAAGGGGGATGCTCTGGGGCCACCAAGGACTTCCACCCAGGAAGCGAGGGAACAGCGCAACAGCAAAAATGCGGAGGGAAGGTTCGCAGCAGTGACCACTGTCACTATCATTCTCCCCATTTTACAGAAGAGGACGTAGTTTCACAGGACTCAGTAATCTGAGGAGCCCAGTTAAAGGAGGGAACTTAGCACACAGCTAATTAGGGGGTGGAGTCCTGTCCTGTGTCTCTCTGGGGGTGTGACCCGGAGATCCCAGCCCCCCTCCCGACCCCTCTTGGGCCCCCCTGTGATGGCAGAACCTGACAGGTGGTGAAGGGAGGGACTGCTGACCCCACCCCTCGCCCACCCCCTTCCTTCATTCCTAAGAAAAGCCCAGTTTCCCTCTGGAAAGAACATCAGCCGAGCCTCAACTCACTTTAGTGTCTCGGCTAGAAAGAAAGTCTGCTGCTTGTTGTCGTGGCTGGGAATGCTACTGTACACATCCTGGATCCCGGAGAAGCCAGCTTCTGTTCGACAGTACTTCTCCAGGGCCTGAGGAAAAGGGAGGCAGCTTTGGGGGGGCTGGTGGAAGAGGAGAGCCCCCCCCACCCCACCCAAGACTCACGCCTGCCCAGTTCATGAACGGGCAGGCCCTGGACCACTTGGCTAGGGACCCGTGGCATTTGTGGAAGCAGAAGGCCAAATGATTTGTTCAGGGCTCAGCCAGCCTGCCGCCAGGCTGGTGGGACCACACACCCCGGGGTCCACAGCTGAGCACTTCGTCCCAACGGGCTGCCTGCTCGAGCTCTCCTCCAGGTCTGAACTTGGGGGATGTTCTCTTTGCCCTTCAGGGAACTAGGCTGGTCCGACAGACTCACCCACAGTGGTGGGCAGAGGAAGGCAGTGGAGGGCCGGGACTTGGGGACTGGACTCAGCACACCCCTGGGAATGCCCTGTGCAGATGTGGTCCCTATTCCGGAGGTGGGTAGGCCACGGGCTGTCTGCCTTTTTTTTTTTTTAATAAATGCAATTTTTACCCACTGAGGGGTCTGTGGACTGGGCTCAGAAGCATAAAACCCTTGACTTTCACTGTTCCAGAACCAGGCCTTCAGGGAAGCAGGGGGATTCTGGCCCATGAACCATGTCAGTGAACCTGAGTGGGCCCCCGCGCCCTGCCCGAGTATAATGCTCTGCTTATGCCCAAGTATAATGCTTGTGCTTCTCCCTAGGACAGTGGGTGCCTCAGAGCAGTGGGCCCTAGGGGATGTTGGGAAAGGGGGGGCACAGAGAAGGCTTAGCATCCATCAGGAGACATCCTTCTGGACTCCCCATGCCTGCCTTTGGAGTTACCCCAGGGAAGGTCATGTGGTTTCCTCCTGGGTAGTTGGGGAGAAGAGGGCTGGTGGAGGACACATGGGTGGTGGGGAGCAGAGCCCAGAGAACGGTGGGGGCTGCCCGGGCTCTGGGCAGAGCAGGGAGGTGATCTGCTGGCCTGGTGGCCTATTCCTGCTTGAGAGGGGAAATCTAACGCCATCAGCTCAGGCTTCCAGGTCAGAAAGCAGTGACCACACGTGCTCTGGGTCCCTCTGGCTGCCGCCTTGCCTCTGGCCCTCTAAGTTTGCTGGCACTAGAGCCCAGGCCCCAAAGGCTGTGGGCTCTCAGTTCCTGGCCTGCTTCTGCCCAGCTGGGGACACTGGGCTCTGCAACCTCACCTTGACCCTTGGCATTCAGAACCTCAGTTGGACGTCAACCTGGCCCGACCTTCTTCTCAGTGCCTGTGCGAGGGTGTTGGGGCCCCAGACTGAATTCTCAGGGCACCTGTCACCCGGTCACCCCTCCCCCCAACCAGCCCACTCACCGTCACCACTTCCCAGCCCCACTCTCTGTAGATGGGGTCGTGGGTCTGCCGCCACAGGTACATGTAGCTCTCCACCACCTCAGGCCGCAGGATATAGTAGCTCTCGCTCAGCTGTGTGGCCACCGCCTCTCGGCCGGAGTTAAACCAGAAGGCCTCAGGCCCCAGTTTGGTATCTGTGGGGAGGATCAACCAGAGGGCCTAGGTCAGACCTCCCACCTCCTGCTTTTCAGGACCCAGCTGCCCCAGGAGAGATCTCTGTGGCTTGGAAGAACTGGCGGGGTGAGGGGTGGTGATGGACTGATACAGGCTGGGCCCTGCCTGTACTGCCAGACGGAGCTGGGCCTGGCAAACGCACAGCTTCCCTCTCAGCCTAGGTTGGCCAACGCAAGGCCCTTGAGGCTGCGAACATTCTGCAGTTTTAGAGTCTGAGAGTCCAAATGAACTATCTAGCAGTCGGGGGAGACAGAAGTTTGGGTGATGTTCCCCAGCTGTGTAAACCAGAGCTCAGCCAAGAAAGGATTTCAGGGTGAAATATATTTGGGGAACGGTGGGTCAGAAAAAGTGAAAGAGTCTTCCATCTGCAGGACTTATCAGAGCCTTTAGCATGCTGATATGCAGCGATGCTTCTCCACAGACCCCTTTCTTAGGGAACTGCTTTTCACACCTCCCCGAACCAGCCTTCTGAGCTGACAGGCTGGGATAATGCTGAGGTGGAGATGGGGGAAGAACTGCCCAGAAGCACATACCCAGGCAGAGGCAGCTAGATAAAGAGGGCCTGATGAAGTCTGAGTTTCACTGTTATTGTTGTTGGGTTTGTTTGTTTTTGGACCATTTGGTGCTATTCCTGGTTTCTGGAGGACCATAAATACAACCACGACTGTAGCCACCACCTATGATTTCAAGGGCTGTGCTTGGTGCCTCCCAGACATTATTTCAATCCTTAAAAAATGGTTTTCTTTGCTAAGGTAGATGTTATGGTCCCTCTCTCAGGCATATGGAAACTGAGGATCAGAGAGGCCAAGTAATTTGTCCAAGGTAACACAGCGAGCTGTGACTGAGCTGGGGTGTGACCCTGTCTGATGCCTTTTCCCTGGACTGCACGCTCTCTCTTTTCCTACTGGGTCTGAGACTCTAGGCCTCCTCCTGTTAATGCCCACACATCGTGTCTGGGTCAGCCGAGTGCCCAGCTCTGGTCCTCAGGTGTACCTTCCTTCCTCCCGTTGGGTCAGGACCCTGAGATAACCTGGGGTGTGTTTCCTCAAGAGGCAACTGGAGCTTTGCAGTTTCATGTAGAGTCTTCCATGGAAGGCTTCGCAGAAACGGGATCCGCCAGACCCTGACCCCTTCGATCGCTCAAATCAAGCAGCTGCTCCTGACCATTGGCAAACAGTGGTTTTGCCGAGCGGCTAATGGGGTGAGGGCAGGAGCGACCACTGTGGCCTTCCGGGGCAGGCGGGCTGGAGCAGCATGCTCTATTAAGTGCATATCTTTTATGGTCTGGGCTGATTGTCCCAGACAAAAGCAAGCTTTTTATTATTCCTGAGATTTCCTGTTTGTTTATGGCCATGGTTCTTTGAATGGAGGACCCGCTGCAAATCACTGGCTTCATGAAAACAGCTCCCGGAGACATGGACTCGAGTGGAGGGGTCACAGACCCATGTCAGGCTAACAAACGCCTCCGTGTTGTGGCTGAAGGTGGTTGGCAATGTGCTTTCTATGGGCCCCTCTATCTCACCCTGGGAGACTTGTGTTAGTGTTTCCATTGAGCAGATGGGAAAACAGAGTCCACCTGGCTGGTGGGTGGCAGAGTGGCACTTGAGCCGCGAATGTTTATGGCAAATCTTAGGTCCTCTCCTCCAAGCAAGCCTGGGATTAAATTCAGAGTGGTGGGTACCTTGCTGGGCCCCAGAGGAGGGATTTTTCTGAGGGGTGCTGTTCAAAGGGGCAGCACATAAGAAGGAGCTGGGCATGAGGGGACCTGGGTTCTAGCCCTGGCTTAGCTACTCACGTGCAGTGTGACTTTGGTGAAGTCACTTCCCTGCTCTGGGCTGACTCAGTTTCCCCATGTGTAAAACAGAGAGTTGGGCTCACGTTCTCTAACATGACTTTGGATTCTAGCATTTGACCATTCTGTGTTGAAGGTTAGGTGGGGAGGGTCAGGGAGCTCTCAAGCTTTCTGGTGATCCGGGAACAAAGAGGGTGATGAATGGCGTGGTGCCAGAGGCGGTAAGATCCCCTGAGTGGAGGGGTGGGAGAGGCAGGGGTACATTTGGGGGTAAGGGCTCCAGGAGAAGGAATTCACTAGGCTCTGGGAGCCTGGAGGACCTTCTGCTCTGTGCCCCTTGGCCAAGTCATCTCTGGGCCTCAGTTTATCTGTGTTGTGAGGTTTGGCGATGACGTGGGCCGACACTTGGCAAGGTGCTTCATACATAACCCCTGTTTTCCTTTGAACTTCGGGTACGACCTCAGTGCACAGACAGCACGTCCCTCGTACAAGTTCTACATAACTTCCAAGGTGAGACTGCGTTCCCTTCACTCACTGCCGCTCCGCTGGCTTGTAGTTCTTCCTGGTGTCTAGCCTCAGTCTCTCCTGCTGCCCTTCCCCTCGCACGGTTACCTGAGCGGGCGTACGATTCGTGGCACGTCTTGGTGATCTGGGCTGCGAGCTCTCGGTAGCGGGCCCTCTTTTCTTCCTTGGCATCCTCAGCGCCGAGGGCGATCATGCCCCCGGAGAAACAGGCCAGGTGCCCCATCTTGTGGTCCAGAACGCCCCCTCGCCACTCGGCGATGTAGGTCAGCCCCCCAGGAGAGACATTCAGCAAGTGGGTCTCTATGGCCTGGGAGCAAGGTGGGGGTTGGGCAGGGGGAGGGGTCATGNGAGAAGGGAGGGGGGGAAAGGACGGAAAATGAACATTCTGCAGACAGCAGTGACCGCAGCTCTGGTGAGCCATCCATCCCAGGCAAAGGAGGCCCTTGACCTTGACCTTGGCCCCTGATGGGGCCTGTGGGACCTTCTACCACTCGCCTGGCCAAAGCCTGGTGCCTGCTGGGGGCTTGCACACAAGGCAGCTCCCTAGGGTGAGTCTCTCATTTAGACTTAAAAAAAAACACATATATTTTATTTTTAGGTGATCTCTACATCCAGCGTGGGGCTTGAACTCATGACCCCGAGATCAAGAGTCGCATGCTCTACCGACTGATCCTAAGAGGTGCCCCTCTTACATACACTTTTAAATCTTCTGTGTACAAAGATTTTTAAAAAATCTTTAAAAATGCTTCCTTATCCATCCTCCACTGTATTCTCCATTAGGGAATCTTAGCCCGGAGCCCAGCTGGCCTGTAGGTGGGCTCTGGGAGGTTCAAAAGGCCAAACTGTATGCGACACTTTTGTGTATGTGCATTTTCATGGGAAGAGGATCTGTATATTTTATCTGATTCCTAATAAGGGCCCACAAGAGGTTAGGAGCTTCTCTCTATAAGCCCTTACCACACACCCCCTCATTTATTGCCCACGACAGGCCAGGCACATGATTGCAGTGCCCTCTACAGACAAAGGGGTTAGGTGGCTCATCCCAGGTCACCCAGCCACGCCAGGATTAAGCCAAGGACCAGATGCCCAGACCTCTCTTCCTCTCCCTGATGGCTATTCCTTCTGGTAACAAGGGGCTTGGAGAGGTGCCCATCCCCCACTCCCATGGGGAAGGATACGGCTAGAAAAGACTCCCGGGAGGTTGGGGGGTATGGGTGTCAGGCCGCCATGCCCCTCACTCCCTGCCGTTACTCCCTGGGAGCCCTGGAGTCAGAGATGATGGCAGCGCCCGTGGGCCCCAGTCCAGGGCTGGGGCCTCTGGGGCCCGGGCTGGACCTCTTTCTGCATTCTTGCCCCTCTGATCTATCTATTCTCCAGGGGTCTCGGCTCTCAGTAAATAATGAACCAGTTTAACCTGATGCCACAGACATGGCTCCCAGGAGCAGGCCCCTTGGGTTCAAATGCCACCTCCATCAGTTCCTAGCTGTGTGACATTAGGCAGGTTCTATGTGCTCTCTGTGCCTCGCTCTCCAAGTGTATGAAATGGGGACATGAGCATAAACCACCTCACAGGGTTGTGAGGCTCAGATGGCAGGTGTGTGCAGTGGAGAGAGCCCTCCGTGCACGTGGGCTATTCCAGCTCCTCTCCAGCCCACCCCCTACCCCAGACTCTTCGTTCTTGCCCTCCCCTCCCCTCCCCTTGAGTATTCCAGTATTCTGTGAGTGCCTCCTCCGTGCCAGCGCTGGCTCGGTGCAAGGGGATATAGTCCCTGGAGATACACAGCCTGGGCCCTGCCTCAGGGGGCTTACCTGCAAGTCAGAGACTTACCGACAAAATCAAGTACACATAAGAAGTATGGTTTGTGGCCAGCATGTTACAAGAAACACGCTCCGCCCCAACTCTGCCCCTCGGGCTTGCCTCCGGCCCAAACGGCTGCTGCCCTGGTCCTCTCTTCCCCTGTTCCCTGTCCACACGATGCCGTCCCTGCTTTGTGTGTCCGTAGCTGTGTGTGTATGTGTCTGTGGCAAGCCTGTCTCTCTCCCGGGACTTGGAGCGCTGCGTGAGAGCTGAAGCCGCCGCCACCAACCTCCAGCCTGGGGCTGACCTACCGACGGCACTCAAACACCTTCGCTCTTGGATCCGTTTGTCCCTTTTCCTGCCCCTGTGAGGTTCAGGCTGGTGGGCTGGCTGCAGGACCCTCACTGAGTAGCAGAGGCAGAGGTTCTGATGATGTGATGCACCCAAGGCACCTGTGCCACCAGGGAAGAGCGCTGAGGGGCGTCTGGGGGGCTGCTCACTGCTGGGCTGGGTCTGCTCTGGGCTGGGCCCTGGCTTCTGGGCAGTGGAGGAGGGGTGGCAGGCTAACCCGGGGTGCAGAAATCCGGTTCAGTTACCCACCAAAGACATTTGGGGGTGAACCCGATATCGTGGGGCGATCCCAGGAAGCCTCGCGTGACAGTGCAAACACCATCCCTTCCAGACTGACCGCCGTGGGTTATTTCCATCCTGGGTTAATGCCAGGCTAAGTAATTGTGGTAAAGAGGAAACGACAGACCAGCCTCTCTGTGAGGACGCTATTGCGACAAGCAGACAGGTGCAAAGATTAAAAATCAAGGCCTTCTAAAACCCTAAGCCAAACACGAGACAGCACAGGCTGCCGGCTGACTGGTTAGGCCTAAATCAAAGCAGGAGACAGCAGAGCTGAGGGGGCTACAGAGGTCTAGGTTTGAATCCCAGCTCTGCAGTCTGAGAACTGAGTGATTCTAGGCAAATTTATTTCACTTTGCTGAGGACTCCTTCTCCTCATTTGTCAACTGGGAATAAGTCCTGGGATAGCTGTGAGGTTAGGCAAAGCGTCTGGCTTCCTTTGGCTTCCAGGAGAGGACCCCATCTGCACACTCCCGAGAGCGATCTGACCTGTGTTTGCACCCTGGCTTTGACACAGCTGCTGTGTGACCGTGGGCCTTTCGGAGCCTCAGTTTCTCATCTGTAAGATGGGGCTAAATAAGACAAGGCAGTCAGGGCACCTGCCTGGAGGAGGCCACAGTGACAAGATGCTCTCTCTGTTCTTCCAGCTGCCCCTCCTCTCCTCCTGTGACCCTCAGGGGTGGGCCCAGTCAACCGGTCTGAGTCATCCACACCCACCTCTGCTGGACACTGTTCTAACTTACACACTGGAAACCTGCCCCCCACCTCTGCCCCGCCCCGTCCCACCCCCTGCCCAGGGCAGCTTTCAAGGCTGTTTCCAGGCCAGAGGTTCTGAGTAGCCTTGTCAGGGTGCAGCCCCAGCAATGGGAGTTTAGAACTCCCCTGGTGATTTTTAACGTGTGGACAAGGTTGAGAATTATCAGAATATTCTTCAAAGCCCCAAACTTGCCAGAGGCCCAGTCTTTACCCAGGGTCAGAGCTACTCCAGGCTCTTCACTGGGGATCTCAAATGCAGGGAGCAGAGCCAAGTTCTCTCCTGTTCAATCAAGTGCTTTCCATAAAGCTCCCGGTTTGCTTAAATAATTCATGGCCATTTCTTCCCTTGAAGCCTCAACTGCAGTGTGCCCTGAGGGCAGGGAACTTGGCTGTTCACTGACTCCATGTTTGCCCTGCAAGGAATAGCTGACATGTAGGAAGGCCTTTCCAGGCAGCATCCCCTGTGCAAGCTCAACACTGATCCTCTGACACTGGCTGCGGTCTAAGCTCAGCCGAAGCTGAATCTAGGGCTGAGACTCAGGCTGAGATGGGACTGGAGTCCCAGTAGCTGCTTCATGACCAAGGTCTGGGGAGCTGGGTGGGGAAAACAAATCACCAAGCCCACAGTTGAAAAGGTCCATGGCTGTGGAGGCCTGTTTCAATGCACTTCCTTTAAGCACTACTGTTCCTGGCCAGACTCATGCAATCAGAGGTAGTTAGAGATCACTCGTCCATCTGTCCAACTGTTCATGCCCGTCCATCTACCATATCCACTTAACCAACCATCCATCCACCTGTCTATCTACCCATCCCCCACCCATCCATCCTTTTACCCACACATCCACCCATCCATCCCTCCATCCATCCACCTGTCCTTCCCACCCACCCTCTGATTTCCCTCTCTCCCTTCCTTCCTTCCACCTACCCATCCTCCCATCCATCTGTTCATACCTTCACTCATCCCTCCACCCACCCACTGATCCACCCATCCACTCATCCGTCTATCCATCCATCCACCCCTCCATCTTCTACCTATCCACCCCTCCATCCTTCCACCCATGCATCCACCCATCCACTCATCAATCCATCCATCCATCCCTTCAGCAATCATGTGTTCATTTGTTCACAAAACAGTCTGCACTTGCTCTGTACCAGGCACTGTTTTAGGAGGGAGGCAGACACAGTGAATGACCAGACAAGATCTTTGCTCCCCGATAGCTCACATTCTATTTGGGGGAAGACAGACAATGAACAAGTAAACAAGTATGTGCACATGATAATTTTCAGGGCTCATAAGGGCAAAGAAGAGAATAAGTCTGTGGTTTGTGACAGAGAGAGGGGGCGAAAGGCCAATTTCTAGTGGCATTTGAGTTGACCAATGAATGGGACACAGCCATCTGAATGATATTCCACGTACAGAGGACAGCAGGTACAAAAGCATCAAGGTGGGAATGAGTCTGGTGGGTCTGCAGAAGGCTGGGGGCCACAGCAAAGGGGAAAGAGTTCAAGGTGATCAGTAGGTCTAGATCAGGTGGGCAAAGGTGAGGAGTCTAGTTTATTCCAAATGCGAAGGACCCAGTTCTTCTGGCTGCCGTGTAGAGAACCGACTTAGAAGGGCAGAGGGGCAAGAAGTCTAGTTTAGGAGTCATAAGACCTCAGATCAACATGGCAGCAGAGCAAATCAAACTTGCTCAACTTACTTTAGGAGGAAACTGAGGCCTGGAGTCTACCCAGGGCCTTTTCCTTACTTGGGCTCAGAAGTATCTATTGATGGGCTTCTATAACCTCCTTTCCAACAGCTCAGGCTAACCAACTTCCTCTTCCGTCCTGAGGTGTCCCCCTCTTTGCAGACCCCGTCTCAGCCCCCCATCCCTTGATCAGTTCACACCCAACCGACAGACGAGCGGGGGTGAGGGACCATGGGGGCAGCACTGGGACTGGCTTAGGAGATCTGGCTCTAGCTCCAGCTCTGCCCTGTGTGCCTCTGAGCAAATGCCTTCCCTTCTCTGGGCCTTGGTTCCCATCCACATAGAGAGAAGGAGCAGGACCAGACGCTCCACTGTTTGGACATGCTCATTACATCACTTCTGCCTCACCAGGAAGACAGCTGAGGCTCTTGCGTTGGCAGCCTCACTTGGGGGCTCCCAGGCCACCAGCTGACTCTGCTCTGGGCTCTGACACATTGACCAGAGCCCACACACCATGGTTTCGGAAGCAGACTGACTGCCACTTCCTGTGCGACCTTGGACAAATGACTTTACCTCCTTGAGCCTGGGTTTTGCCTCTGTAAAATGAGGATGCTAACACAGCCTTAATTTCAAGGTGTTCGAGAAGAGACACGAGCTGGGTGTGCAAAGCAACCAGCAGGGGAGTAGATGGTCTTGTTCTTCTGGCCAGCTCACCATGGTGGGGAGGGGGGTGGGGAGTGGCCCCCCCCCCCCACACACACCCAGGGGCCCATGCCAGAGCCGGTGGTGAATGAGCAACCGCCTGTGAAGAATCAGGCCCTTGTCTTACCTCCAAGGCTTCGTAGTACATATCTTTAGCCTCCACATCTGTCTTGGCTGACATCAACCAGGATTTGATCAAATATTCATAAAAGCTGTCCCCAAGTCCTCCAACCGAGACGTGGTCTGTGAGGGGAGAGAGGACAGGAACATTGTCTCCAGCTGTAGGGCCACCAGGCAGGCCTCACCCAGGGACTCACTGCGCGAGTCTCACGCACTGGCCTGTGTGCATCCCCCCCGCCCCCCAGCGCTGGGTGCCGGTGGGGAGCAAGCTTTGATCAGCAGCCTCTGAGCCCTGAGAGAACAGGGGCTGAAAGGAAGGCACAGCCTGTGTCTCGGGGAACCCAGGGCCACCTTGAGCACCGTCACCCGGCACACAAGTGCACGGGCTCACGCGGGTATATAAATCATGTCGCTTTAGCAGACCGAGGAGGCAGGCCCTCTGGTTATTCACGGTAAATGAGTTGCATTTCTTTAAAAAGATAATCTGGTGGCAGGGAGTTCAGAGATTTTTATTACCCGGTGACAAAGATGGTAATTAATGCTGGACAAGTTCATAAAAGGCCACGGGAAGGAGGAATGGGAGCCTTAATTTAGTCACAGTACAGAACTACTCAGAAAAACCGAGCTTAAGTTGAGCAGATTAGGATAAATGGAGTTTCCAAGGAGTTGGGGGGGCAGGGGAAGAACTGGGTTTTGAAGAGCCCCTCTTTGCCCTGGGAGCTGGCCACGGAGCGGGATCATGAGGCGGTGACTGAATGAGGAGGTGACTCCACTCAGGGCTGTCCCAGGAGAAAGACGGGTCAACCATGAGCGCTTAACCAGAGCAGTAAGACACGGAAATCACTTGGCTCACATGCTTTAAAAATGAACAACAAGGAAACATAAAGGCATTTGATAGATAAACAAAGAGCAAACTTCAATTCCCTGTTAAGATTCATTTAAGCAGAAAGAGAGAGAGAAGAAGGAAAATGGGAGGCAGATTCAGGCGGTGAAGGGGCCATGGGGAAGTTATTTCCAGCTCCTCTAGAGAAGGCGGGATAAGAAGACAGAAGCCAGGGGAAGTGGGTGGGGGGGAGAGAAAAAGAAACAGTAAATCTGTCAAAAGCTACCAATTCTATACTGTAGGCCAGGAGCTTTACTGTATTATCTGTAACCATCTCCTAAGAAGCCTGTAAGTAAGCGTTGTCAACCCCTTTCCCGGATGGGAAAACTGAGTGGGCCTAAATAGCTATTCCAGAGCCCATGCTTTCTGCGGCTTTACAGTCAACCAGAGCATGAAAAGAAAGGTGCTTAGAGACAAGAAAGGACAAGTGTGAAGAGAGAGGGACCAAAAGTCAGAGAGTAAAGACAGGTGGGGACCAGGAAAGTGGGCTGAAAGGACTACCCACAGTAAACCAGCTTTTCTGGCTCCTTCCGGCCATAACAAATCATGGCCCATCAGGGGCTCAGCAAAAACTGGTACAGACCAGAGACATCCTGCACCTTGGGGCGCCACAGGAAGGGGTGTGTGTGGGCTGGACCTTGCTGTGTGAAGAGGGACACACCAGCACAGTGCACCCCCCACCCCCCAATGCTATGTGGAAGACATAGATCAGGACACAGCACAGAGTGGGGCACAGGGCATGCCAGGCCCAGCATGTCGATGGCGTGTCCGTGGCTGGAGCAGGTCTGTGCTGAGCAGGGGCCTGGGGAAGGCCGGAAGTTAAATCAGGCCAGCCTCTGCTCAGGGACCCCCCACAGCTCACAGCCCACAGAAGAGGCACACGGCGAGGGCACTGTCACCGCCACCCTCATCTGGGCCTGCTTCTGGCCACCCTTTACTCCACTGCCCCCCTGCCTCCCCATGCGATCTCACATCTGGGGTGACCGCTCTGCCAGGAAGACCCTCCCCTTCCCCTCCAACATGGCTAACACTTCCTCCCTACCACGCCCCAGCTCAGGCATCCCCTTCCCAGAAAGCCTTTTCTGTGTCCTCATCAACCCGCTCACAGTCCTTCCCTGCAGGGTGACCATGAGGAGTGAGACAATGCACACGCAAATCTGGCTGTCATGTGGGAAGTGCTCAGTGGTGGCGGGTCCTATGCTACTGGGAGTGCCTTGCCACTGGCTGCTCCCAAAGCTATGGTATCAGTATCTGTTTATTTGTCCCCCCCCCCCCCCCCGCACCCCAGGCTGTGGGCT
>NW_027532008.1:3861562-3937428 GCF_008692635.1 Crocuta crocuta
TTTGTCCCCCCCCCCACCCGCACCCCAGGCTGTGGGCTCTTTATGCAGAGGGACTGTGTATGAGTCACATTTTATGCCCACAGCCTGTGTGGCACCCGGTGGATGTCCAGGAGGTCCTGACCAAAAGGAAATGATGTAGGTTTGGGCTGTGTTGGGAAGGGCTTTGAATGCCAAGTCAAAGAGTTTGGACTTCGTCATGTGATTGCAGCATGTGTGTGACACAGTTGAGGGCGTCTTCTGGCAGGTAAGTGCAGGAGAGGGGAGCCAGGCCCCCAGGAGTGCCATGGGAGTCTGTGACATGACACCCTCTTGGGGACACGTGCAGAGCTTCTCACGGGCCTCTACCGAAGTGAACAACTGTCATTTGGCACACGAAGAACCCAGTGGTGGGAATCAGAAGACATCGATCTGCCTTAGCTCAGGGCAAGCCATTTCCCCCTCTGGGTCTCACTCTTATGATCAATAAAATATAAAAGAGGAGCACAAGTTGGCGTCCACGAGCCTGAACAGGAACGGGCATTGCTGCTCCCTGACCTTGTCATCATACTTGGCAGTGGGAGGCCACCACCCTACAAGGTGGGGAACTGGCCCTCAGGAAATTACTGTGAACCAGAGAGACAGCCAAACTCAGCTGATGGGCAGCTGACATAGTGTACCATCGGCGGAGAGTCTGGACTTGCCACAGCCTCCCGCTGAGGAAGGCGCGGGGTTCAGGGAGTAGACCAGCCACTGTGGGGGCCAGGCTGAAGGGCAGGCAGCAATGTGAGCTCTGGGTGGCTCTGGGAGGCACGGTCTCATCTGTGCTTGGTACCAGCAGGGGCCTGGGGACCTTGTCTTGGCTGTGAAGTCCCAGGGGCAGGAGGGGCTTGGCCTCCCCTGTTACCCTGTGGTTCAGTTTCCAGAAGGAGGTATGGGGGGGGGGGGGGGGCTGGGACCGGGACGCAGCCCTAACTCCTCTCTAACCTGTAATTTCTGTGGTTGCAAATGAGCTTTAAATCCAGAGGATTCAAGGAGAAAAAGGGATGCGAACACACTTAGCTTATGCAAGCTGGGAATGTTGTCATATGTTGGAAAAATATACAATTACCAAAAAGTCTCAGCCAAAACCACAGAAAGCCTGAGATGAGCCCAGATATGAAACCCAGGGGAGGAGGAAGGCAGGCATCTGGTGAACAGGACTCGACAGCCTTCCTTCCCTCTGTTCTATAGCAGGCCTCAGATTCATATTTATTTTTTTATTAAATTTTTAATGTTCATTTATTTTTGACAGACAGAGAGAGACAGAGCACAAGCAGGGGAGGGGCAGAGAGAGAGAAACACAGAATCCGAAGCAGGCTCCAGGCTCTGAGCTGTCAGCACAGAGCCCGATGCGAGGCTCGAACGCATGAACCGGAAGATCATGACCTGAGCCGAAGTCAGACGCTTAAACGACTGAGCCACCCAGTCGCCCCTGATTCGTATCTTATTAATATGAAACAATTCTTCATATGTGACCGACTTTGCTCAGCCTTGTGAGCCCTGGCACAGCCTAAAAAGAAAGTTATGCCTCTCAGCGGCATTGGGTGGGGGGGCGCTCCCTGTAATTTGCTAAGGTGGCTGTTGGGACTGGGAAGCCACGCCCCTCTCCCTCTCTTTATGTCTTCTGCTGCAGCGTCCTGGAGCAGCTCGCCAGCAGCGGGGCAGTTTGTCTCCTTACCCAGTCGGGTCTCGCAATTAAAAGCAGTAACAGTTATTGAACTGTCTCTTCCCGTGGCCATAATCCGTAATTCAAACCTTCATTTTCTCCCTGCACTTTTGGATTTGGCGGTGCATTTTGGTTAAAAATACTTTGCATTTCTGTAAGTGGTTTTTGCAGGAGGCCACTTGGGAGTGAGGTCATCATTAGGGGAAAACTCCTGGGTCAAGTTTTCTGGGCCTTCCGGATCTGTAATCACAGAGACTCAGGGTTGGAAGGACACTGTCTCTGCAGTTTCTCCGTGGTGTCCCTGCTGGCCGGCCAGCCCTCCAGGCCCAGACCGTATGCTTTTCCTGATGGGGACTCATCATCTTTCAGAACAACGCATATCATCTTTGGATGATGAACTGAAATCCGTTTCCCGCCGCTTCTGACCGTTATTCCCACACCTCTCCGTGGTGCACAAAGAACATACCTCTAGCTCTCCTCCCATTTGCAGGAGAGGAAACCAAGCTCGAAGAGAGAAAGTGAATTCCCCACAGCCATGCAGCCATTAGACTCACTCTACTTTGCTCCTGAGCCCTTGTTGATGTCACAACAAGTGGGGCTGCAGGCAGGGGAAAGGGAAAGCGGTCTTTGAGCGGAAACGGTGGAGGGGACGGTCCAGGTGCTCTGGGAAGCCCACAGAAGCAGGGCCCAAGGAACCTGCCACCACCAACTTGTGCTATGACCTCCTAATCAAGGCTTCTTGACAAGGGAGCAATCGCAGGGTCCTGGGGGACTTTTCAACACTCTCCAGCCTGCACCCCCCAGCCCCATTCTGTCTCAGTGGCTGGAGCTGGGGGCTGTAAAGGAGGCTCCAGCGGTGACTCGCACCTGGTGCCTGTCCAGTGGAGGAGCAAGCCTCTGAACAGAGGACAGCAGGAAATCCCAGGACCAGTTCTTGTAGGTATAAGATACTGCAGGGAATTCATGGTTTTTGTATTGCTGTATTGTTAGGCTCCACTTAAGAATTAAAACAAACAAACAAACAAAAGATTAAAGTTGGAGGTGGGGGGCACCAGATCAAAGGGGCCGGAGAGGATGCATGGTCTTTCTGCGGGCCACTTCTGCCCCAGAAGGTTCTCCGTGACACTCCCACAAGCTTGGGGGTGACGAGGGAGGCCTCAGCAGCATCCTGAGAGATGGAAGGCTGGAGACAGCAGGTGTGTGGGGGCCGCACTAGGTGGCAGCCACCACACCTGTCACAACAGCAATGGCAGCAGTGAAGATCCCCTCCCCCCCCCCACACACACAGTGCCTGGCAGGACAGGCGGGATCCTCGAGCACAGAGCAAATGCCTTGCCAGCATTCGGCTCTGACGAACGTGTCCCTGGTCCCTTAGCCCAGGTGCCTTGCACCGGATGCCAGTGGCAAGCAGTTGAAGGTGGCGCGCACGCGCGCGCGTGTGTGTGTGTGTGTGTGTGTGTGTGTGTGTGTTGGGGGGAGGGGTAGTGGCATCTCTATACTCACGTTGCATCCAGTTCCCACTCACTGGGCTGAGGAAGTTGGGGTAGAGGCCGAAGGGCTTGTCGATCTTCCTGAGGACCTTTCGGATGTTCCTGACCTGCCAAGAAATGGACACCAGACGCACCTTCACTTTCTGGAAGGAGCCAGTGACTTTCAGCCAATGAGCAGAGGCAGTTTGTTTGGATCCACACAGGCAACCACTCCGGGGAGGCAGGAGGGAGAGCTTTGTGCCCAACGGCAGGCCCCAGCCCGAAGGTGGCAAGACGGGGCGCACAGGACACGGCCATCGTGGGGCCTATCCACCGCCTCTGCACCGACACTCTGCCTGGGGCTCTGCCAGGCCCCACACCCCCCTCGCTTCACCCCTTCCTCACTGTGCATCGCTTTGGGGGATGGGCCTTTTCGGCGGCGGGGGGGTTCACATAAGTGATAGTGACTCATTTGTAAGTTAAAACTGCCTTTTTCATAGATCTGGAATGGTCAGGCGCCGGCTCTTTCACGTGGTTCAGCCCAACACTATGTTATTTTCTCTGCCACCACGGGAACCAGTCCAGAGGAAAGGCCTGGGCCCCTCAGCACCCCCTTGCCCACAGAGGCATCTCAGGGTTTTAACCACCACCACCGCCGCCACCACAGCTGTTAACATTCCTCAGTTCTTCTGAGCCAGGCCCCAGTGCAAATACCTCACCTCCAACCCTTAGAATAACCTGCGTTGTTACCTCAGGACATGCCTGAACCTCAAGAGTTTCGGTGACTTGCCCGTGGTCGCTCACTTCACAAAGTGGCAGGGCCAGGACATGAGACAGGTCTTGGCTGAGCACACAGAGCGGCCCCTGCATCCAACACGGGTCGGGGCAGGCCCCGCACANGAAGGCTAGACCTGCAAGCTTTGCTGCTCCAAAGGGCAAGAAGCGGGAAGGCTTCATGCCCTGGGGTCCACTCTCCGACAGTACACGAGATCCTTCTAGCACAGAATCCCGTGGAACAGAAACGCCCCCCGGGGACATACTCTATCCTGCTCACAGATTCATCTCCAAGACGAGGGGCAGGGAGAGCAGCCTTTTAGCTGTCAGACCTTTGTTTCCCGGGGACAGCACTTCGCTTTACCACATGAGATTCCGTATCCATTTATGTTAACGGAGTCCATTACGGGGGACAGGAATGTGCTTGTACCTGAGTTATTCTCGCCTGTCCTGGTGGTGAGCAGTGAAGCAGGCTAAATTGGCTCCCCTGGAGGGCGCGGGTGCTTCTAGAGTTTGGGCCAATTTGTTGACTGCCAATAATTGCCTCTGTGGGAGGCATGATTGGGGGATGAAAATAGCCAGTGAATGTAAATGTAGAGAGAGACTGAGAGACAGGCAGATGGACTCGAGGGGGAAAGCCTGAAGCTATACTAATCTGGTCTTGAAAGAACGTGGGCTTCAGAACCAGGAAGTCCTGAGCTTGAATCTTGGCTTTATCACTTACCGGCTGGATGGCCCAGGATAAGTGACTTAACCCCGGAGTCTCAATTTCCTCCTCTATAAAATGGGGACAGCAAGAGGACCCACCTCAGGGTTTGGAGGGGCGATTAGAGATATAAGGTACCCAACACATAGTAGGTGCTCAGGCAGTGGTAGCTAGTGTGTCCAGACTAGCCAGGGTAGAGTGAGCCCCCTGTCCCTCTCCATCGTGAGCCAGTCACAACCTTCCCTGGGGGAGTTTGGGTCAATAGCAAAAGATACATGGAGGGTAGGGGAGGGAGGGCTTGGAGGTAGGAAAAAGGGATCAGAAAATAAAACCCATTAGGGTCCATGAACTTTCAAGGTGGGGTGTCCCGGGGTGGCAGAGTCCTCCCAATACAAGGGAAAACTTCTGAGGCAGAGACCTCCCAGTTCAAGGGAAAGCTTCTGAAGTGCAGGACTGACATGACAGGCCATTTGAGGGGGACGGGGTAGTGAGCCCCAACACAGGAAGTGATCAAGGGATTCTTGTGCTTCCCAGGAATGCTCAGAGGGGTTCCCACACTGAATAAGCAGTTCCCCTAACCCTGGCATCAAGAAGCACACGGGTGCTTATTAAAACGCAGATTCCCAGGCCTGGCGGAATCCTGTGTTTCCTCATGGGAGCGCAGGGTGATGCTCTGAGGCCGGGTGGCGGACCCGACACTGGGAGCCAGCAGGTGGGGGCGGGAGTCTGTGCTCTCCCTGCACTCCTGGAACTCCAAGAGGCCAACGTTCAGAGCAGGGAAGGCTTTGGGAGCGGGGGTGAGGGGGCCCACAGGGTTCTCCTTGGAGGCGGGACCTCATTCTCAGGGCAGGACTCAGAAAGGGACATCTCCCGATGGAGCCTGGGCGCCATCTGAGGGGGGCATGTGTACACCTCCCCTCCTCGGGTTTGGGGTTACACCCGCAGAGACACTCGCAGGCGGTGGGACTGCCAAGGGCTGTAAGGCGAAGGACCCGCTTCTTCCCGAGGGCTTCACAGAGGGGCAGGAGTGACAGCTGCCAGGCTGGATGACAGCCTGGGTGCCAGCTCTCAGCACCTGCTGTGGCCTCAGCCAGCCGGGCAACAGTGAGAGAGGACAGACGTGTGCCCCTGCTGCCCAGTGCAGCCGCACTGCCAGCCTGCTGACAACACGGGCCAGGCGGGCATCTGCAAGGAAGAGGCAGGCAGATCTCACAGGAGGAAGTTAACTGTCTTTGGAAAGGGGACTTTTGCACCCGGTGGCTGATTCCTGCCCAGGCGAGCTGGTGCCTGGATTCCCATTGCCGCACTTTCTCTGGATCTGACGGCACCAGTGAAAACCTCGCCGGCAGCCTCACCTCCTCCCTGCCCCAGCCGGGCCCTGATTCCTCCCCTGAGCCCGCCTTCCGTGCCACCTGGCTTCGGGCACACTCGCGGCTTCCACGAGCAGCCGTGGGCTGTCTTAGCGGTGGCGGAAGGCCTTCCAGGTCCCCGCTGGCCACCCTGGTCAAGGCGGACCCACTTTCCTGGGGTGCTCCCGGTGTGGAGCACAGGGAGGAGCTGGGAGAAGACTTGCCTTTTCTGCGAACACCTGATTGCCAGAGAGCTCGGTGAGGTGCAGGAACTCCAAGTGCAGGGACCCGAACTCCGCCAGGACGCTGCTGCTGCCTGCCATGGCCCAGCCCCAGCTCCTGATGGAGCTGCTGTGAAAACACAGAAGCGCCAGTCAGCCCCCTGTCTGTGGGCTGGCTCCCCTGCTGAGAGTGACAGGGACTGCTTGCGGGGGGATGGCCCGCTGGTGCCAGGCCATCTGATCTTGGGTGCTCCTCCCCAGGGGTGAGTATTGTCAATAGCCCCATTTTGTGGATGTGGATACTGAGGTCAGTGAACTGACTTGCTGCAGGTGAGTTGAGGCCGGGCCTGTCTGTATGCACGCCTCTTTGTTTCTGTTGTCAAGCAGCCCCTGTGAGGCTTGTAGGCCCAAGGACGGCAGCAGGGCTGCCTCGATGGCCAAGGCCTGGCCCCCAAGCCACGCTAAGTTTACAGGTGAGATCGACCACAGAGACCACACAGAACACTTTCTGTCCCCTGGCTGAAGGCAAGCCAGCCGCTTCACAGTCGGTGGTGGTGGCCGTGGAGGGTAAACTGCCATGGCTGGGATTGGACCCCTCGCGGCCCCTTCTCTCCCCCCACACTGTCAGTGCTGCCCAAGGGCACACAACGGCCCTTGCCTGGAATCTTGTGGAACCCATACCGACAGGCCGGTGTCCCCGGAGTGCCCACACGCCTTGAGCTACTGGACCCTGAGAAGGCCCGAGGGTAGGAATGAAAGAAACAGGGGCCCTCGGAGCAAAGTCGGTCATGCGTGTCTCAGGGACACCTTAGATCCTAGAGTGGCCCCGTGGCCTCGCTGGAGAAGGCCGGCAACTAACCACTTGCAGGTACTGGGTGCTTCTAAGGAGGAATGGTGCAGAGTCTCCGGTAACCTTACTCCCATCTGCCCCTTTCCCAGATGAGGACAACAAGGCCTGGGATGGTGATGTCGCTCACTCTCGATCACAGTTGGGTGGAGCGCCTGGGACCCAAGGCTGGCCTGACGACAGCGCTCGTCCTAACCATCATGTGGGCTGCCTCTCTTTTAATTATATGCTGCCTGGAAAGGTGCCTTCACGTAAATCTCCCTGGTACCTGTAGCTGAGAGGCGATGGGCAAACCATCCCCGCCTTATGCACCTTAGTTCTTGCACCATCAAACTGAGCAAGAGTATTTGGTCCTGGTCTCTATTCCTAGGTCTTTTGTGGGATGAAGAGGGAGGAGAAAAGTGCAGACAGGGGTGGTCTTGGGCAAGCTGCTGCTTCTCCCTGTGCCTCAGTTTCCTCATATGTATCATGATGATCTTTCCTGTGGGACAGAGCAGGGTGGAGTGAGTGCCCCACTCACTTCGTAGGGCCTCCAAGGTGTAGGCTGAGGGGGCCGGCTCTGCCCTGGCCTCTAGGAAGCCCCTCTGCTTCCTTGCTGGGATGGCTCTACCTCCCCGCGGAACTGGCCTCTGTCTGTCTGTCTGTCTCCCCAGGACAGGACCTAGGAAGGCAGGCATGGGAGGAGGGGTTTAGGAGGTCACAGTTTGCCATCTGAGGGGCATTCCTTTTCCTGGGGTGGGCTGGGGCTCTTCTGAGGCGGCCCCTCTCCTCTCTAAGCTCCATTATCGGGCCTGGATAGTTTCTGAAGTCAAGCTCAACTTCCAGAAACAGATGGAGGACTCCAGTTTTAGGATCTTATGGAGCAGGTGGCCTCAATAAACAGAGACGACCACTGGCCCCTTCTTCCTGTCTCCCTCTCCTTGGTACTTCCCTGACTTGGGGGCAGGGGGCAGGTAGAGAGAGACAGGTTGCATGGAGATGGGAGACTTGGCTCCCACATGATAAATAAAACAGCTTCTGTTTATTGAGCCACTAAAGATACCAGTGACTGGGTCAAGCTGTTTGCATCTTGACTTCATTTAAAGTCCACAAGGTAAAGTAACATTAATCTCAATATGCAAAGAGGAAACTGAGGCTCGGAGAGGGAAGAAGTTACTGGAAGGTTGGAGCTGGTAGGTGGTGGAGGCCGGATTCAGACTGGGCTCTGCACATCGCCTAACGGTCTCCCACCCAGATGGCCCCACATCGACCCGGAGGGAAGGGGAAAGTGTCCCCTCTCTGTCCCTCTTCCCTCCAGGCCAAGTGAGACCTCTCCTTCTGGCTTTCTCAGTGGGAGCCGTGGGTACCCACAGAGGGTTTCTTGAATAATGGATGCTTCCTGCCCTGGCAGAGAAATTCAAGGTCAAAAAAGCCACCAGTCACCCAGCTGCCTTTTGTTCTCATTTTCCTGCACATGAGCCTCTCCTTCCTCTCCCCTCCCTCCCAACAATTACCCTCCCGAGTGGGCTTCCTGCAGCGGAACCGGCTTGGCAGACAGGCACACCGGCTCTGGTCAGAGGGGGGCAGTGGGCGTCTGCCTCCCCTCTGCCCTGCCTGCCTTCCACACTGGCTCCCACCGCCCTGGGACTCCGGGCAGGTCGGTTGATCTCTCTAACCTCAGTTTCCTCATCTGTTAAATGACAGTACCCACACCTCATAGAGTTATTGTGAGTTACAAATCAGGCAGGTAATTACTATCATTTTTAACATTATGTAATTATGCACATATAAATTATGTGTTTATAGTTTATTAAAATTATTGCTCGTTTGAGTTCCTGAGTTCCTGATGGGTGCCAGGCAGCGGTAGCATCTTATTTTATCCTTACAGCCAACTTCAGAGGTAGATCCCACGATTCTTATTTCAGACTCAGAGAGGGGGAGACACTTCTCCAAGGTCAGAGTAAGTGACAGAATTGGTGGAGGTGAATCCGAATCTTAGTTACTGTGTGCCCCAAATGCCTGTGCTCAGGGGCAGCATCCAGAGGCCAGGGGGTGTTTTGCTCAGCCCCATGAGGCAATGGGCTAATGGGAGCTCTGCCCTCTGCCCCCCTCCCGACCTCTGAAGCCTGCAAGTGTGCCTGCAGCCTGTGGTTTCTCTGCTGGTGGAAGGGGCTGCCCCTCCCCAGCATGGCAGACGCTCCAGTGTATCTATGTGTGCGCTCATGTGTCTGATATAGTTGTTAACTTGGAGCCAGACAGACCTGGATTCTAACTTCCCTCTATTGCTGTGTGACCTTGGGTACGTTACCTCACCTCTCTCAGCCTCAGTTTCGTCACTGGTGAAACGGGGCCCATTGAAAAGAGAGAATCATATGTGTTCACATCCCGTGTGGCACACAGTGAATGCTCGCCAAACATCAGCACCTATTAAGGTGTGTATGTATGTGTGTGGCAGGAGCGTGCATATACAAGTGCGTATTTGCGAGTGAGGGTACGGATGCAAGAGACTGTGACACAGCCGGGCCCGTGTATCTCTGCCTGTGTGATTTGGGTGGGCCGCAGTCGAGTGTGTCAGAGAGATTAGTCCCTGCACTGGCCACTGCCACTCAGATAGTTCAGTGGTGCCCGAGGGTCACAGGTCACAGCTGTCCCTGCCTCTGCCTCCCAAGCAGGAAGAGCAGTCACGCTCACTTGGCAGCAGGGCCTCATTATGTACCCCTCCTGCTGGGACCCCGTCTGGCTCTTTCTCTCGGAGCTGTCCACAGTGAGCCCTGCCCGGGGCAGGGACAGCAGCGTGTGCCCCAGCTCCCACCAGCTGGCCCTCTCCAAAGAGCAAACTCAGCGCCACGCGGGTCCGGCCATACTCATCCCTGACGTTCCCCCGGGATGGAACGGGGATGCAGTTTTAGCAACAGACTCTTTTACCCAGAAAATGAAAGGGAGGTGTTGCCAGGAAATATGCATATACATACATATGTATATGGCACTGGCAGCATGCAAATAATAGCCTAAAAATAAATGCATTTTCTTAATCAGAACTGTTAGGATCTGTGTTGCATCCGGTCCCAGCTCTGAAGGACAGGGGTGAGGCCTGCAGGGCTGTGGCTGCAGGGCTGGGGGGCGGCGGGCAGCACCAGGCACAGAGGAGGGAAGGATGGCTGAGCTGAGGTCGGATCCCAGACCCCGGCAGCGAGGCCCAGGCGCTAGCCCTGGGAGAGAGAGCCGCAAAGATGCCATGTTGGTGTCTTCTCCGTGACAGCTGGCTGTGTTTCTCCAGGATCAGTGTTTGTGGGAAAGGAATCCGAGCAAAACTCCAAGTGTCCGACTCTGAGACATCAACCCCGGCACTGAGGACAGGATTCGACTGGCACTGATGGCCCCTCTGTGGCCTCTGGTGAGATTTATGTGATGTCACAGCCCAGGAATGCTTTCCGATCAGGCAGTAAGCAAAGAGGTGGAGGAGGCAAGTCCCCTCTCTTCTGCGAGGCCCAAGGCAGGCCGACCAGAAGAGCGGGACCTCCCCAGGACAGAGAGGAAGCCCACATTCGACCAGAGCCCAGTGCCCCGGCCTCCTGGGGGGCACTGTCCTTCCCTCCCAGGCAGCTGGCTGGGGCCACTGCTGGACTGACAGTCCTGAGGTAAGACATCACTTCAGGGCCCCTGAGGCTCAGTTGGTTAACTGCCTGACTCTTGTTTTCAGCTCAGGTTGTGATCTCAGGGTTCATGAGTTGGAGCCCCACATCGGGCTCCATGCTGATGGCATAGAGCCTGCTTGGGATTCTCTCTCTTTCTCTCTCTCTCTCTCTGCCCCTCCCCTGCTCTCTCTCTCATACTCTCTCTCAAAATAAATAAATAAGCTTAAAAAAAATCTTTGAGTTAAAACAAAAAAGACCTCACTTCAGGGAAGTCTGGTGAGGTGGACTCAGGGTTCTTGGAGAACCTTGCGAATGGCCCAGGGAGCTCCCGGGTGCCTCCTACTACGTCTCCCAGGGGTCTGCACGGGGGAGGGCGGGGGAAGCAGGGGTCCAGTCTGTGGGAGGGTCAGGCAGGTGTATAGAACAGAGTTTTCAATCTGTAACAAAACGGGTTTAAATCTTAGCCCCAATTACCTATTAGCTGTAAGACTTTGGGTGAGTTATTTTCTCTTCTGAGACTGTGTGAATAATGGGGATAATATAAATATCTGCCCTCAGAGGGGTGCTGTGAGGGGTACTTTGGTGAGGTGATGTACGGAGACCCTGAGCACAAGGCCAGGTACACAGAATTGCCCAATAAGTGGTAGGAGCTGTGCCATTGACCTTTTATCCTGCACACAGTACCTCGCACGGATATTTGCTGAAGGAATGAGCTAAGAATTGGGCATGGACCCTGCCTTCGAGAAGTCCCCAGGCCAGCAGGGAACAGGAAGAGGCACCTGAACGAGGCCGTAAGGAAGCAGACGGAGTGCCCGGAGGCCAGGAGAGGCTGGGACGCTTCTGCCTTAGTGGCAAAGGTGGCATATCAGCCAGGCTCTGCTGGGCAGGGGAGCTGGGAAAGGAGGGCAACTGGTAGAGGGACAGAGTGAGCGAAGGCAGGACAATGGGGCACACTGGGGGTCCCCAGGAGCTGGACTCATGCTTGTAATGATTCACAGATCATGAAGCTGGCTGGCCACTGGTTCTCCTGACTCTGACCCCGTCCTTTCCCCTCTCTGGGTCTCAGCTGCCACACCTGGGAAGTGAGTGGATATAAACACACTCCTGTCCCCATGAGAGGGAAGGGTAGCAGTGCAGGCAGAGGTGGGGACAGGTAGCCACAGGCTGTGGAGCTGGACCCAACTGCAGACCCCTGCTCTACTCTTTCTAAGTATATCACCCAAGGTCCCTTTCGCTCTGGCATCCTGTGACTTAGTGACTATCCAGAAAGTCTAGTTCACACACTGAACTAGCAACATATCAGGAAGGAAAATCACGGAAGGAGCCAGTAAGAATCAACATTTTAATTACGGAGCCAGTAGAACGAAGTATTCCCAGTGGTTTCTTTGATTAGTGGAACCACACGGGAGTTTTCTGGTCTTATCGAACACTATTGGTGTAATCCACATTTTCTGCAATGAGCACTTATCGTTTTTAAAGAGAGGGAAATTCCATTTTGATAAGAATGATTAAAAATGGAGTTGGAAGTCCTGGAATGGTCAGTTACTGGCTTATGTGACCTTGGCCATGGCCTTTAATCCTTGGAGTCTGAGCTTCCATGACCTTGACACCCCCCCAGGAGCCTTTCTGGGTTCTGACACTGGGTTCCTGAGACCCAGCCCTGCTGGGGGCCAAGGGTGGGGGTTGGCAGACCACAGGGGTCCCTCTTCTAAGAGTCTCAAGCCCTCTAGCACTTTGCGGTGCCTCCTCATGGCAGGAGGATGTGATGTGCCTACTGGCCCCTGGCCCTCGCTGGGGAGGGAGGTGAATGGGGTACACCTGTAGAGCTGTGAGTCAAGGCAGTGTTGGGGGACGATCACAGAACAGCTGTCCCCTCCCCACCTTGGGAAGATCAGGCCTTATGAATCCTAAGACCCAGGTTTGGTGACAAACATCGGCCCCGGAGAGCCACTGGCTCACTGTCATTCCCACGGCGGGTGCTGTTCTCTCCCTGTGCCTCAGTTTCCACACAGAAGCAGCCAAAGCCACAAGAAGGAAACCAGAAGGTGACCTACCTTTTGAAGTTCACAACACCTTTGGGGATCCCCGTGGGGGTGTTGAAGGCGGGCAGCAGTTTCTCTCCCAGCTTGATGGCCTTGATCCGGAACACCTATAAAGGGAGAGGCATGGGGCTTCGTGAATGGGGCCGTGTGGGCGCCATCAATTCGGGAAGCTCCCCCACCCTCCCCCGTGGATGAGCCCACGGGCTCTGGCCCTGAGCGGGAGGCGGCGCTGCATCGGGCCCTGGAGTCAGGCAGGCTTGGATGTGAACCCAGCTCCTCGAGTTCCTGGTGATGTGGCCTTAGTTGAGGCACCTCTCTCTCTGAGCCTCAATTTCCTTCCTCACTCATAAAACAAGGCCATACTGCCTTCCACAGAGGCTGCTGGGAAGAATGAAAATTAGGTAATAGCTGTAAAGCCCTCAAGGCAGTGTCGGGACTCTGATGAAGGCTCAGTGATTCTAGCTGTGCTCGGGGCGGCCGCTGGGAGGGTGAAGTAGCCAGGGCCGCCGTCACCAGGTCACCAGGTATGCCACAGGCTGGGCGCGGGGGAAGTACATTTGGGCAGGGTGTGAGGAGCACTTGACTAGGAGTCCTGCCCCACCCTGGGTTCAATCCTTGCCTCACGGTTTGGCTGCTGTGTACTTCCCAGCAAAGCACGGCCGTCCCCCAGGGGTGGACCCTTTCCTCCTTGACATTCTGAATCTGTCCACTGTTCCCATTTTACAGATGGGAATGAATGGAGAAGGTGAATGGCTAAACTACTGATATGATGGCAAAGGAGCCAAAAAGGGGGTCCCAGGCCTCAGGGCCCCTGTTGGAGGCTCTGACCCCTTCTGACTGTTCTTCTGACTAATTCAAAAGCATCTGTGACTTTCTGACACCAGTTTCCCTCTTAGGAATTTATTCTAAGTAAGTACGTAATCAAGGATGTTGTAAAGATGTAACTTTATGCCTATTTATTCTGGTATTTATAGTAGTGGGAAACATGAAAATATTCTATCAAACAGTAGGGAAGTGGTTAAATTATGACTTCTTCATGCACTAGAACACCATGCAGCCACTGGCATGAGGTACGAGATTAATTAATGGCAAAAAAAGGGCTTCTAGTTTGTTAAAAGAAAAATATACTTTGAAACCGCGTAATTCACGTTTTAGTAAAAATCACACGCACACGGACGTGTGAGGAAAGGTTGGGAAGGAAATACACCAAAATATTAACAATGTCTCCTAGGAGTCAGGGGCAGGCTTGTGGAGGACTTTTGCTTTCTTCATTTGGCTTCTATTTCTGGGCTTTTTTTTTCATAACAAAAACAAGCCCACAGTAAATAGTATTTATTTTTTTAAATGTGACAGTTCCGGGTGATATAACACATGTTTCCTTTCGTTTCCGGAGCTGGCGGGTGACCCAGTCTGCTGACCTCCTGAGGGCTGCAAAACAAAGTCGTCCTGAGTTCCCGACCCCCATACGCACGACGTGGGGGCTGAGGCAGCCATGGGATGGCCGTGGCGGGGTTTGCGGGCCCAGGAGCCGGCTGGGATGGGACAGAGAGGCCTCCGGGGGCCGGTGTGGTTGTTGCTGGAAGGAAAGAGCTGCACCTGGGGCCTGGCAGTGACGGGGACGGAAGGGGATAGTGTCTAGTGCCAGACGGTGGGTCCCAGAAGTGGGCACAGGGGCCAGCCGCACCACAGCAACAACAAAGGGCTCTCATCTGAGGCCCCTGACGTCATCACCTGACCCCCGGGAGACTGTGCACTGAGGCGCAGAGGAACCCTGTGGAACCTGAACCCCAGGCCGAAGCTCCAGGCAGCTGACTGGCTGTCCTCTGCCCTGAGGGCTCCTAAGCTGTATCTTCTCAAATGCCCTTAGGAATCTCCATGTCTCCACCTCGGGAAGGATCTACTGCTGGTGGGCGCTGCAGGGTCTCAGCCACAGCAGGGAGGATGCGGGGTGAGCGTGTGTGGACCAGAATGGCACTACTGGGAACAGAAGGATACTAGTCCTACTTATTCTGTGGGAAGTGAGCAGGTGTGTAACAGATTCTGAACCCAATTCCACCGTGTGTGTGTGTGTGTGTGTGTGTGTGTGTTAGTCTCTTGACACCACCAAGCAATTCGCAGACACCAGCTGGGTGCCCTAGAATTCAACTCCGTTCTGATACTCCCTTCCTGGATTTCGCACCAGATTCCACAGTCTGAGGATTCTGTCCTACGAGACTGCCCCACCCCCACTTCAGACACTGTCGCCTGTCTAGCTCTTACCTGTGCTTCTCACCAACGGGCTGTTAAGTCGGACGTTCTCACAAACCCCTCTGTGGGCTTGAGCAATTTGCTAGAGTAGTTCACAGAGCTCAGGAAACATTGTACTTACTGGATTATGGGTTTATGAGAAAAGACTAGAAAGTCAGGAAGAGTCAGATGGAAGAAACGCATGGAGTTGAGGGGTGGAGCTTTCATGCTTTCTCCAGCTGAGGTGCTCTCCCCAGATCTCCTGGTGCTCAGCCAACCCGAAGCTCTGTGATCCAATCCTTTTGGGGTTTTATGGAGGCTCCATCACGTGGGCAGGACCCATTAAACCACTGCTAACCGCCTATCAATTCGGCACCCAGCGCCTCTCCCATCCCTGGGAGTCAGGACAGTGGGACTGAAAATAACTACCCTCTAAGTACAGGGTTTTCCTGGGAACCAGCCTCTATCCTTAGGTGGGGACCAAAAGTCACCCAATTAACATAACAAAAGACACATTTATTGCTCTCATCCCTTAGGAAATTCCAACACTTTTAGGAGCTCCGCCAGCAATGGGATGCAGACCAGATACATATATTACTTATTATAAATCACAGCACATTACTGTGCTAGGTGTCTCCTCTCCATGACCTTCAACCCTTGCAACAGCCTTGTGGGGAAGAAGTCGACCTCTTGGAGGATGACAAAACTGAGTCTCAGAGAAGCAATTTGCCCAAGGTTGTGGAGCTACTAAGTGATACCAAACTGCCTCTTCAACACAGAGAGAGAACACAGACCTGTATGGCTGCAGACAGCCAAGGTAAGCGACAGGCAGGGGGCCAGAGGTTCTAGAACAGAGCGGGGAGAAGCCAGCAAGAATTACATTCTGTAGAGGGAAAGGCCTCTGGGCTGGGAGTGAGAGCCCGGGTTCAGATCTTCCCATTAGCAGCTGTGTGACCTTAGGCGAGCCATGTACCATCTCTGAGCCTCGTGTGTGCAATGGAACTAACTGTACGTGTGCCCTGGCTGTCACAGGGCTCGTCCAGAACTCAAACGCGAGGACGTATGTAAGTGAATGTGCCCTGTGAACTTAAAGAGCCGTGCACACATCCCCTGGAGTGGTTGTCCGCACGCTGGCTATTCTCCTGGGGGTCTTGTAGTCCCCCCACCAGGGGACTCTCCTCTCCTAGGTCTCCTCGGCAGCAAAGGAAGGCCTCAGCCCAGGATGGGGCTGGGGTCTCTGGCCCCCTTCCACAAGTACTCCTGGGAAATATGAAGGCTGGAAAGACCCACTTCACAGGAACCCTGTGTGCGAGACTGAGGACAGAGAGGAGGGAGGCCTCAGTCCGGTGTGTCTGAGCCCTGGTGACAAGCAGTGACACTGGGCCAGGCTCCATGGGGGCTACCACTCAGGCCTATGGCCGAAAGGCCATGGGGTCATGAGCTGACCCAGCACAGCCCTCGGGGATGGCGACCTGAGCAAGCTCCTTTTAAGTCTCAGTTCCCATGTCTGCAAATAGGCGAAGACCCACACCTCATGGGGTGTTTAGGGACCAGTGAGACCGGGCTCCTGTGGCACAGTCTCTGGGGACAGAGAGGGATCAGCAGGGCACGGCTGGAGGACAGGGGTGGTGCCCATAACCTCAGGAGCCTGTCTGCTCAGGGATTCTGAGCCACACGGAGCTCCCTGGGCTTTGTGAACTGTTTCTAAGTCACAGGCACTCCTGTCCACACCCCAGTGTCTGCATCCCGGGGAGTCAGACTGATGATCCTTACAGTGAGATGGGGAAACTGAGGCAACGCCATGAAGGACTGCTTTTTATGGTCCTTTTCCTGCCTCTCTTTTTGCTCGGACCTGCATCCCTGCCTTACACATGCCTCATAGTACAAATAATGTAGCCCCTCCTTGTAAGGATCAAGGAGTTAACGATTTCTTTGAAGGCTTCCAGCACAATAGATAGCATCAAAGGAACGACCAGGCAAGAATGACCGGGTGACGCTGTCCTGTGCATATTCCAGACACTGACTCTAGACATCTCGATGCCAAGACCCCCTGACCCCAAGGAATAAGTGACTTATGGAGGACACCTTGTCCTTGTTCTGACCAGTCCCTGGATGCCTGAGGGGGCGTGTACATCAGACCCCAATCCTCGGTAAAAACCCCAGGCCCCAAGCAAAGACAAGACTCCTTTTCCTTCCCAAGTCTCCCAGATGCTCTGTCTGTACCTGTACTCACCCTAGGTCTCAATAAACTGCTCTCACTTCCTCTTGGCTTGTGTTTGATTTCTATCCTGCATGAAGCCAAGGGCCCTCTTGGCTGGTCCTGGGTGACCTCCCCTCCTCTGGGTCCTCAGACCCAGCCAGCCTACATCACTAGGGAGCCAAGGCCTCAGAGAGGTTCTCAGAGTCAAGATACCCTATGAGGAGGGCAAGACAGTGAGTCAAGCATCAGGACTGAGGGGCACCAGCACCTCCCTCAGTCGCTGACCCCTCTGAGCCCTGAGCCACATGGCTCCCTCCCCTGTCCCCATATGCAATGGCACCTTCCACAGCCATGAGTGGCCGGGAAGCTGGGCAAGTGCCTGGAAGAACAGGGTGCCTTTTCTGTTCCATGTCATTTCCCGGTCCTAGGGTTTTCAAATGACATTCATGTTTCATGTGGCTCAAAGCCAAGGGATCCCACCTCCACTGATTTGGAAACAAATTGGTGCAAGTGGTAATCTCTGCTGAGGAGATCAGGCTTGACGGAGAGGCCTGAAGTGACGGGAGGTAGTGTGCACCTGTTATCTCCAAACTCCTGACTGTAGCTACTGCCTTAAATGGGAGCGAAGCGGAAAGGACTTCCTTAGACAACCCCACTGAGGTTAGCATGGATTTTTCTGTGGCCCCCCCTACCCCTCGCTGTGGCGGGGGCAGGGTTGATGCTATCCCAGGATGGACAGAACAGGGACAGGGAGAAGTGTGGGGAAGGGAAAGGGCCAAAGCCAAGGCATCCGACTCCAGAGCAGCAGCTGTGCTGAGCAGCATGACCCCTCTGGGTAACGAGGAACACAACTGACTGATGACCCACGGCTGGGGACTTGGCCAACCTCACCCCCAGATACTCGGGCTGCACTTTCATGGGACTTCTCGAGGGGAGGAAGAGTCTCCTATTTCTACAGAGCTCTGTGGTTTTCAAGATTCTCTTGCAGCATGGAGAATATGGGCTTTGGAGCCGGTCAGCTCGGGGTCAACCCCTATCCCTCCTGACCCATCTCACAAGAGCTCTGTGAGCCCATTCCCATGGTGGGGAAGGAAGCGAGGTTCAGGGGTGGGGGAGGAATTGCTTAAGATCACAGGCAGGTGTGGTGTGGGGACGAGTCCCAGGTTTTCTGACTCCCTGCATGCCCAGGGCTCTATCTTCTCCCCACACTGCACAGCTCTCCCTCTGGAAGCCAACACAGCTTGCCTGGGGCCGAGGCCTTGCACTTGGGACATGTGACCAGCCCCAGTGGCTGCCCCATGTCCCTGTTGTCCCTTGAGACCTGGTGCTCGCCTCTGGCCGGTGGCTGGCACCCAGGAGGGGAGCCGAGGGGTGGCTGTGGAGCAGGATAAGGCTGAGGGGTCCCAGGGGTGGAAGTGCTGAAACAATGGCCTTGGCTTTATCAGTGCCGAAAACCAGCCCTGCACAAACCAGTCCAGCAGCACAAGCCCGTGCTGAGTCCAGACGGCGGGTGCTGTGCTAGGAGCTGCAGGGACAGTGTGAGTAGACTAGTCTCTGCCCTTGGAGAATTTACTAGCAACCCTGGGAGCCAGCGGGGCACCCCCGGGCAAGGGAATGGAAGCATCGGACAGAAGGCCTGCAGGTGGCACTGTGGAGGCTGGGCGGACAGGGGCAGCCCCAGGCGAGTCCCCCCGAATCCCTGTTTCCTCACTGGTGAAATGAGGGAGCGGGATTGGATGTTCTCTCAAGCCTTTTCCCACCTGAAGGATCCAGGGTCCTCGAAGGCCCAACTCACCTCTTCTCCCGTCAGGTAGAAGGCTGAGAGGAGTCCCCCGATGTACCGGATGTTCACCTCAAACAAGGATGCTTCTCCACTCTGCAGGGCAGCAGGGAAAGGGGCGGGCAGGGGGTGGGGTGGGGGGACACTTGTGAGATGCCTGGAGGGCTCCCAGGGACAGCCAGGTCACTCTGGCCACAGCCTCCCCAACCCCCCACCCTGATGATCTGGCCATACTTGTGCTGGGCTCCGGGGCCTCCTCGCCCAGCAGGCCAGGCTACGCTGGGTGGTGGTTTCCGGAGCAGAAGTTGAGAGGGATCAACACCTGCTTGGCAGGCCACAGAGCACGTTAACAGCATTACAAATAAACACCAGGTTTGGCTTCCTTCCCCAGCCCTTGCCCGAGGCTGTCGGAGCAAAGTTAGGCCTGGCTGCTCTCCAAGGAGCCGGAGAACTTGGTAGGGAGCTGCTGTCTGAAGACTAGCCTGAGGGGAGGCAGATTCTCTAATCCAGCCACCTCCCCTTCCTGAGGGAGCTCCCCAGTTTAGCAGGAGGGAAGGGCAGCAGCAGCTCCTTGGGGTGGCAGGGTGGGGCGGGGCAGGGTTGGGAGGGGTTTCCAAAGAGGTTTTGGGGCAAACAGGACAAAGCCAGGGCTGAGAGGAGGGGGTGCCAGGAAGGTTCTTGTAGGTGATTGGCAATTCTCAGCCTTAGCTCTTTGGCCCTCAGAGCATGTCCACACTTGCTTCGATCATCTTCTTTCTGAGGTCTGGACTGGTGTCGGGGCACCATGCCAAGGACCAGATCTCGGTTAAAATCCCACCTCAGCTCCTTACTTGGCTTTGGGACTTTGGGCAAGGTATTTAGCTTTTCTCTGGCCAAGGTTCTTCACCCTGAGCGGGGCGGCAATGCGGTGCTGAGTGGCACAGGTGAGATGCCCGCCCGGCACATGCCCAGTGCCCGGTGTGGCTCCCTAAAGGGGCCTGCTATCACCCTCCCTGCCCCCCAGCACTCCTCATATCACTGTCCTTTCCTGCTGACAATGACAATGAGCATCCCTTTATCTGGGAGCTTTTCCACTGACAGAGCACCTGCGAAGTCATTCTCTCTTTTAGCCTTACAGGGAGTGGCGAGGTCTTCATTCCCATTTTCCAGACGAGGAAGCCAAGGCTCAGAGAGGGGATATGACCCCCATCTTGCTCTCTTCCAAGGACCCTCCCTAACCTGCACCAGCCTATGTGAATATCCCCCAGGCTCCCCGGATTGCCGGCACCTGGCACCGTAGGCAGCTGCCTGAGGCCCACTCTCTATCCACTATCTGCACAGGGACAAGGTGGGCCTTGGATGATACCCCTTCCTTCTCCCACTTCGGCCTTTCTCCCGTTCAATACAGTAGGAAATGGGAGGATTCTAACCTCACACAGACCACCAGAAGGCATAACATGCCTCAAAATAGCTGTAATGAGGAGGAGGAGGAAGAGGACACCCCCTACGCCTACATCCGTTTCAGACTTGACAGTGTTCTAATGCTGGTGAACTAGGCATTGCCATTGTTACCGTCATCCCGACGGCTCCTCGGCCTGTCGCCCATCTCTAGAGGGCAGCATGGGGCGGGGCGGGGGCTCCAGGTTAGAGCAGCTCAGAGCAGATACACCACTGCTCCCGGCCTGTTGCTGCCCTTCTGCGTGACAGATTCAACCCCAGAAGGGACTTCCTGGGAGCCTGCCACACCGGGGAGGGGAAGGAAGGGTCGCTGGCTGTCTTCCCTCCCAGGGGAGAACAGGCTGGTAAATACTCATGGGCCGGCCAGGGCTCAAGCCCACCTTGAGGCTGGTCTGAGGAGAGGGGACTCGGCAGAGAGGGCGCAGAGCCCCAGCGTCTCAGAAGTGACACGGTGGACCTTCCGGACCCCTTTCGGCCCTAATGCCCCAAAGGTGCCTGACTCACCACGTTCAGGTGGAAGTTCTCTTCAACCCAAGCCTTGGCCTCCTGGAACTCCTCCTGCAGCTCCATGAGGTAGAGGGTGTCGAGGGAGTCGATGATAGTTGCCCCGCTGAGGCCTCCTGTAGGCACAGAGATGGAGGGCATGACCCAGGCTCGCTCCTGTCCTCTCTGTCCCCAGCCACACAAGCCACCACTCCCCAGGCCCCCTCGAAATGCCCGGGCAGGCTCCAAGGTGGACTCCAATGTCACCCACCTTTGGACGGGAGTCCAGGAGCAGGCCTCCACCCTCTGCCCACCCCAGGCTGCTTCCCCCTTGGGGCCCCGGACAGTGGGCAGCCGGCTGGGACACCGAGTTCACAGGCCGAGCCACTTCCCAGACATCAGTCCACTCAGATACGCCAGCAAGTCAACCAGCAGCGCCAGTTCGGCACCCACCACTTTCTGGTGTCACTGGGGAGAGGGTGAACTGGCATTTCGCTTACAAAATCTTAGTATGCCTGTCCTCTGGCTTTCCAATTCTATTCCTTGTTTTATTCTAAGAAAAAAAAAAAGATGTTCACAAATATTTATCCGGGAAGGTATTTATTATTCCAGTACCATGTACAATGGGGAAGAGTTGGGGGAAAAACTCCAAATCCATCAATAGGGGATTAGTTGTGGCTCAAACATAAAATAGGACACGTATGGAGCCCTCCACGCAGGTGAGGTAGGCCTGCATTTACTGGGGAGATATCTACGGGATCTGTTGGGTTAAAAGAAATGTAGGTTGCAAAAAAAAAAAAAACCAAACACAGTATAATTTCTTTATTGTATGCCAAATGTGGATGAGCTTACACAGAACTAAGTCAGGCAAGATGTGATTCAACGGTTACCCCCAAGTGCTGGGACTACAGGTGCTTTTTTACTTTTTCAGCACATGGAGTATTTTTATAACCAGAAATCTACTTCCATTTGAAAAAAAAAAGGGAGGGGGAAAGTTTGGGCAAAGAAACCCAACCAATGCACCAAACGAAGGTTTTGTGGCCACTCTAGAATGGCCAGTCCAGAAGGCACAAGTTTCATATGAGCCCTGGCCCTTGCCATTGGGTCTTAGCCTCTTATCCTGGGGAGTAACGGCTGAGATAATATGCAAAATATCACAGCTTTCCACACCACGGACTGGACAGGAGAATCAGGAGAGAGGCCTCCCCATGTGGGACAACCAGAGCCCGAGTGTGTACAGTCCTGTGAAGGAAGAAAGGAGGGAGAGAGGGATGTGCCTGGGGCCATCTGGAGGGCTTCCTGCAAAAGCAGCTGCCTCCTATCAACTCCTTAAATCTACAGTAGCAGCGATTTCCTTTAGATACCAGCTTGTAGCCTAAGAGGACTGATGTTTCCTCCTTGCAGAGGCTCAAAGCACTGAGAACCCCAGGTTCCGCGACCCCCCCCCCCCAGGAGCTTTGGAGCGCATTAGGTTGAGCCCAACTTGGGTCTGAAGCAAGCACGGGCTCTGCAGGCACGCCTGTGTTCAGAGTTAGCCTCTATCTCCTTAATCAGTGCTTCTCTTACTGCTCACTTGTGTTGACTCTGCAGGCAGAGACTCCTGAAACTCAAACCACCACCAGGAAGGCCTAGAAAAGAATGGGAGGGCGATCAGGAGAAACTGGGAGGAAGGTAAAGCTGGAGGTTTTAGTATCCGCTTCCAGAAGCAAGGGCTTCCCAATCCAGAGTCAGGATCCTGGGATGGTTTCAGTATTTTTTTTAAACTTTTTTTTTTTTAAACATTTATTTACTTTTAAGAGACAGGGAGAGACAGAGCATGAGTGGGGGAGGGGCAGAGAGAGAGGGAGACAGAATCTGAAGCTGGCTCCAGGCTCTGAGCTGTCAGCACAGAGCCTGACATGGGCTTGAACTCACAAACTGCAAGATCATGACCTGAGCTGAAGTTGGATGCTTAACTGACTGAGCCCCCCAGGCGCCCCAGGATGGTTTCACTGTTGGGGATGAAGTCAATTTCCAGAACGTCAACCCCTCTGACACTAAAGGATTGGTAGGAAGACACCCAAGCCAAACAAAGTTGATCTTTCCTGGTTTATGCTGGCTGCTTCCCCTGTGGTTGCCAATGGCTGATCATGGTTCCCGGAACGCTTTACCGTCAGGTGAAGAGGGAGTGGGGCACGGGAACCCTGATGTGCCAGAGACACACAGATGCTGACACGCACCAGGCCACGGGGCACCAGCCTCGTGTCCATACTCTTGGCTCTGTAGCTCCAGCCCCTCCTGTTACACCACAGGGCCTCACACTTGATCTTTTAAGGGACTGAAAAGATTTTTAAGATCCCACTGCCCTGCCCTTAAATTTCATAGAGGATCCCCAGAGAGGGGTTGGGACAAACCCAGGATTAGACCAAAGGCGGAGTAGAGCCCAGCTTCTCTCAATTGCTTGTGAAAACAGATGGATCTGATTGCTAACCCCGCCTCACCCCTCAAAGGGACAGGAGGCTGCTCTGATCAGCGAGGGCTTGAAGAGAAGCCCAAGGCCAAGGGGACGAGGCCCAGAGTATCTGATTTCTGGATCCTTCCCTGAGCTGCCCAGTGTTTTTACCCCAGGGGCCCTCCTTCCCTGGGCTGAGCCTGAGCCCGGAGGCCCAAGGGTCCGGCCTGGGCCGGAAGGGCAGCCAGGCCTCCTCGTGACCAGTTCTCCCTTCCAAATGCTCCCGAGGCACCGGCTGAGAAGGCAGCTCGCTATGGGAGTTTCTGGCAAAGTTCTGCCCGGCTCTCAGGTTCCCGTATCCTTCCTCGGTTGATCTCTCACCCAGGCCCCCACCTACCACACAGCCGGGCTGCGGGCCAGCAAGGCACTTATTGGAACGCCTTTCATTCCAGGCCAGAGGTTACCCAGTGGCCAGGCTGGGCCAGAGAGAAGGCCCGATCCCAAATTCAACTCTATCTGTACCTGCAGCCGGCCGGGGCGGCTCCCCAGGGGAAAACACACAGCCCTATTCAGAGAAGAAGCGCACGATTTATAGGCACAGAGCCAAAGGGGGACAAAAAGGCAGGCAGCCAGCTTGGAAACTCCAGTGGACCTGGCCCTGAGGCCGGTTCCAGGCTGTCTCCCTCTCCCACCTCCAGCTCTGGACGCTCACTGTGCACAAAGGAACCCCGCCCCCCTTCCTGCCAGGTAGCAGGCAGTGAGGTATGTCAAAAGAACACAGCCCTGGGTTCAAACCCCAGCTTGGGCCGGCAACACATCTGCTCCAAGTATCAACATCCTCCTCTGTAAAGTGAGGTAAGATCACTGGGCCGGGGACTGGGGAGCCACTGCAGGTTCCTGAGCTGAGATAAAGGCATCATATACGTGCCTGGCCTTTCCGATAAAGACGCCTGTGTGTGCCTGGGACAGAATAAGTGCTTGACAAAACGGTTCATGGTTCTTCTTTCCGGGGTCCCAAAGCTCATCCTGAAAGACTGGCCTCGTCAGGGAGATGTGGGTTCACATCCTGGCTCCATCACATACCAGCTGTGTGTCACAGCAAGTCACTGTACCTTTCTGAGTCTTGTGTCCCTCTTCTAAATGGGGATGACAGGGGGACCTACTTCCTAAGGCTGCAGGGAGGGCTAAGCGGGGCAGTGGATGGAAAGGAGCCGGACTAGTGTTAGCTACATGTGAGCTTAACCCAACACACAGAAGCGTGGCCCTCCTTGCCCCCGGATGGCCCTTGGCAGCCCCTCCGCAGTCTTCTGGGGGTGGCCAAGGCCTTGTAGTGCTCCTGCATTATCAGCCCCTCCCTGCCCCACAGGGCTGAGGCCATTAACACCCCCAATCCGGGTGGGCACCTGCCTCTCAAAGGCTCTTCCTACCTCCAGGACCCCTGCCCTTCCCCTCAAATTCGTCTTGTACATTGTTGCCTGACAGATCTTCCTAAAACGAGACCCAACTGTGTCCCTCCTCAGCTCAGGAAGCTGCAATGGCTTCCCAGGTGAGGGGGTGGGGGTAGGTGGGGGAAGGTGGGGGAAGCCTCTTGGGTCTGACTCCAAAGGATCCGGCTAATCCCCTCTCCCATCAGGCTGTGTTGCCTGGACACGTGCTGCCCACTCCTGCCTCGATACCTTGGCACGCGTGCTCTCCTCTGCCAAGAAAGCTGTTCTGGGCATCTGGGTGCACTCAAAGCCCACACGCTCTCCAAGCTCTGCCTCCCACTGGCAGCCTTCCCGGATCGCATCAAGCCAACCTCCTGACGAAAGAGCTTCCACTCGTGCGCCTGCCACCCCCGCCCTGATCCGTGGGGCTGTGCTCACCTTCTAACTACCTATGAGCTCCTGGGGTCAAGGGTTCCCACTGCCTCTCTGCACCAGTTCCGCACCTTGTCTCCAAGCAGCCCCAAAGGCCAGAGCTCCCCACCCACGTAGGCCTCTCCCCCTTCCCTGTGGCCTCTTTAGATGTCCCTACTTCTGGGACTCTTCCGCAGACCGCTAGGAACGGCCTCCCCGTGCCGCCTTCGCCTGGGGAGATCTAGAACCCACCTGGTCCTCCTCGCTCAGGAAGCCACTGTGAACGCCACCCCATGGTCTACACGCGGCCCTGCCTTCCCTGGACCCTGAGAAAACCTTCAGCAGCTCTCGCACTCTGTGCCCCCATTCTGTGCACCCCCATCTCCGCTACAAGAGCGGCCCCACTCTTACCGCACCACAAAGAATTGCTAATCTACGTGTCTCTGCCCTTCCGTAAAAGCAGGGCTCCAGCGTGCTTCAGACTCCTCTCCAGGCTCAGGAAACAGCTGCCCAGTGAGAGTGGGAAGGGGCAAGGCAGGAAGCCAGGCTGGCCCGTCTCTGACGGGTGCACTTACTCTCCCTGGCACTGTGCTTGCTCTGAGCGGACCGTGGCCTTCGGGACACCGCTCTTCCTCTTGCCTTTTCTTCTAACCCCAGGACTGTGCCTTCCCAGTCTCCTCTGCTGGTTCCCGCTCTTCTCCCGACCACTATGGGTGGGCTCTGTCATCGCTGGGCCTTTTCTCTTCTCTGCCCTCTCTCATTCCCTTAGTTCAATACCACCTACGTGCTAAGGACTCCCCGATGTCAACTCCCAGCCAGGACCTTGTCCTCAGCCCTGGGAGGGCACAGGTGGCTCATGTTTAACCTGCTTTTCGACCATAGGAGTTAATGCCAAGCCCCTCCTCCCAAGAGCTGTCCCCCAGCCCTTGACTCTGCACCCCTCTTCCCCGCGCCCTATCCCTCCACTTCCCGCAGCAAACCTCTACAAGATTTCCAGACTCCAACCACTTCTCACCTCCTCTGTGCTCCCACCTTGGTTCAGTCACCTTCTTCTCTCTCTTGGATTTATTCCCAGAGCCTTCTGGCCCCTGGACTTCTACCTTTGCATTCCCCACCCCACACCTCCACCCATCTATCCTCAACATGGCAGCCAGAAGGATCCTTTGAAAATGCCAGTCGTATCGTGCTACTCCTCTGCTCACAAGCCTCCCATGGCTCCCACTGGACTCAGAGGCCCTGTGATCCGGCCCCAGCTTTCTCTCAGCCTCATGGCCCACTCCCCTTCCCCACTTCTCTCATTCCACTCTTACCGCAGGTTGTTCCTGCAGCCCTCCGAGCCTGCTCCCTGTTAGGCCTTGGCTGTTTCCATCAGGCTACCACACAGCACCCCCACCGCTTTCCCCCTACCTCTCTCTTCTTCCTCAACACTTTTATCCCAGAGATACTGTGTGTGGATCTGCTTCCCCATTTATTCTCTTCTCATAAGGCAGGAGACGAGGGGAGGGTCCCGTTTTGTCCACTGCTGTCCTCCACTGCCTAGGACACTTTCCAGCCCATCACAGGTGCCTGCTAAGTATTTGAGAATCAAAGGACCATCACGCCGGGTGGGGAGGGTTTGCAGGGGTTGTGGCTCACTCACATGTTTCGGTGCCTGGCTCTGGTCTGGCCACAGGTGAAGGTAAACATATTGGGTTGAACAGACCGAGCCCACCGGGCAGGGGACTGTGGTGACACACCTGGGGCAGGTTAGCTAGCTATGCCAGGGGCTGGTGCCAAGAGGCAGAGGAGCCCCTACCACCAGGCTGTGGCCAGATCAGCCACAGTGGCTGTGTGTGTCTACACCGATGTCCCGTGCAAAGCTGTTTGTCGTGCGTGGGTCAGTTTCTCAAGGGCCTGGCCCTTGGCTCCTGTCACCTCCTTCCCCCACCCACCCCTGGGGCTGCCTGGGCAGGAGCCCTGGACTGCTAGACAGAGGGTTGTATCCCCTCTCCTGACTCTGCTGTATTAATGATGATGAGGTTTTTATGCGATGTTATGTTAGCAAAGAGGAATGGGTCAGGCCAGGCAATGTGAGCTCCAGGAAAAACATTCAGAAGGAAAAAAAATCACCCAAAGCATAGCCTGTTACTGCCGTGTCCCCAGAGCCATACTCTAATGGTTGCATTTAATTTGATGACATAAACCACAGAGACTTCTTAATCTGTAAAGAAACAACACAAGTGTTTCTTTCTCAGCTTCCGAAGAAACCAGTGTGGCCGTGGAGCGAGTCATAGTTCCTAAACAAGGCTGCCTCAGTGTACCCCATGAAAGGGACTCCTCCCAAGGTTCCTCCCTTTGAATCTGGGTCAACCTCAGTGACTACGGGGAGCAAAAGAATAAAGCAGAAGGGACGATGTGCTAGTTTCCAGGCCCAGACCTCAAGACACTGGTTTCCACTTCCCATCTCCTGGAACTCTAGTGCTTCAAATGAGCCACCATACTGTGAGGAAGTACGATGGGGCCCACCAGGAGAGAACAGGCGGAGAGGCCGTGTGTCTGTTTTCTGACTGACGGCCCCTTCTGGATTCCCAGCCAAGTGCCAGCATCAACCCCACACACGTGAATTCAGAAGTTTCCAGTGGCTCCACCTGTCAAGTCACCCTTCAAGCCTTTCCAGCTGAGGGCACATACATGATGGTAAAGATATAAGCTGTACCACTGTGCCCTTTCTGGATTCCTGACCCATGAATCTGTGAGCAAAATAAAATAATTGTCTTGAGCCACTAAAGTTTGGAGTAATGTGTTATGCAGGAGTAGTGACCGGAATGTTCTGCTATGAGGGTGTCTGGGATGATGGAAATGACATCCCCACTACCCCAAAGTGCATGGTTTAAAATCACAGCTGCATGAAAAATCCTTGCAGGGATTAGGACCTCTGCATTTCTGTCAGGTCTGTGCGGGTTCTCTTTCCTTCAGTAATAATATTCTTCTTGAATCTTCCCACAATGGCTACTTGCTGGATCACCTAAAAGCGTGTTCAGAGGATGTGTGTTTCCAGGCAGAGGTTTCTTGGAGCCTCTGGAGAGACTAAAGATACTTTTTAGGAACGATTCCTGGCACTCAACGGAATGCTCTTACTAGGAAAGAATCAATAAAAGACGATCAGATCTGGTGCTGCTACTGCCTTTCTTGGGCCCTCAACACTCTGATCACATTCAAAGTCCCCGGGCACCGTGTACAGGGAGCATGTGGTCCAGGCCCTGGCAGCCCCACCAGCCTCTCCGCCGTTCTCTGTGCATGTGATGCTCTATCCACATGATGTCATTAGTAGCTCCCCAAATGCCATGGGGTTTCTGCTGACACGGGTCCCTGTGCCCGGGATCCCTTCCTTTTCCGAGGTAGCTTGGTGAACACCTACTCTTTGTCCCGGCCTTGGCTGGAGTGTTGAGTCTTCCCTCGAGAATTCCTGAGCCACGAAGCAGACCCGACCACTCCCTCCTGGGCAAGCCTGCCCCGCTCCGCTGCAGGCCCCTTGGTCCCAGCACTGCTCCCGGCACATCGTACGTGCCTCTGAAGGCCACGGCCACTGGCTGCATCTGACTCTTCCCAGTGCCCGGGCATCCATCCCCAGGCCAGGCACAGAGATGGTGAGAGACTGAGCCTTCTTGGAGATCCCCAGACACTTTAAAAGAGCTCTTGGCCTCGGAGAAAACACACCATCCACGGCAGTGGCCAGCTTTTCAAGGAAAATACTGTCGCGGGGACAAAGTGGGGACGTGCCGACACCACAGCCCTGGTGGAACTAATGGCTTCCTCCCGCCTTCTCACATAGATGTCACGCTTTGCTGCCACAGGCTGGAGAGTGTTTGCTGTGGCCGACTGCTGAGTGAGGGTCACTGTGACGGGTGACTAGACATGGTTCACGGAACGGGTCCACTGGACAGGGCTACTCCTTGGAAAACAGGGTGTGTTTTTAAAAATGGTAATGTTGTATCTGTTTGTTTTTAAGTAAGAGCTGAGGGTGCTGCCTGATGGGGAGACTATTTTTAAAACCCCCTCCCGCAGTGCTGAGGATCGAAATTGGAACTGCTTTTATCTCAGAACACCTCTGAGAGAAGAAAAGGCAGGTGGAAGAAATGGAGCCCAGGATGCTACAGTGATACCTTCGAGGCCACACTGGCTCAGCAGCTCAGGGCAGAGCTGTGAGCAGGTGCCACCTTCCAGGCCATATACACCCCGGTAGGTGTGGTTCTAATCCTAGCTTAGTTCCTTCCCAGCTTGTGCTCTTGGATAGCTCACCTGATCTCGGAAAAATGGGATAATAAGGTCTCCTCCTTAGAGTGGTGCGGCCAATTCAGAGAAACGTACACAAAGCGCATTCAGCAAGCATTCAGTACAAGAGAGTTTCATCTACCCAGCACACCACATACTAGGTGCTCAGTGCACAGTCCTGTTATCCTAAGGCTCAGTTCCGGCAGAGGAAGCCACACCGGGGCTGGCAAAGCTAGGATCCCTTGCAGATCCTTGACCTCCTTGGCCCAGCGGGAGAGAACAGCATGGCTTTTGTGCCAGGCAGGGAGGAGGTATGAGCCCTAAGGAAGGCAGGATAGGAGCTGGGTAGGCACTGTGGCATCTTCAACACACTTAACGCTCACTGGGGGGAAAGGAAAAGACAGAGCCTTCTGCTGCTCACCCCAAGAGACACTAAAGTCCAGCCACAGCTCTGGGCGACTCCTGAGTTCCTCCATACACTCTGGCTTCTACCTGTTAAGTTAGAAGATTGCTCAGTACCCTCCGTCCACCTCCATGGGAGAAGCAAACATCCCCGGCCCATCAACCTGGGTCTTGTCCACGTAATTTGCTTTGGCTTCATGGTGGAGGGTGGGGGAATTAAACCATGCCCTTGACTTTAGGCTTGGCTGTGAGACTTGTCAATGGGATCAGTGAACATGACTTGAATAGAGGTTTGAAACAAGCTTGCATGGCTGGGCTCACCCTCTTGCACTCCTTCTACCTTTCATGGTGAGAAGAACAAATCTCAAACAGCCACTGGTCTAAGAAGGGTGAGAGACAGGTGGAGCAGACTGGACCCAGTTGAGCACAGCCTAGATAAAAGAAAGTCCAGCCTATCTGCAACTATATGAACAAGAAATAAATGCTCCTAGGGGCACCTGGGTGGCTCTGTCGGTTAAGCGTTTGACTTCAGCTCAGGTCATGAGCTCACCGTTGGTGAGTTTGAGCCCCGCATCGGGCTCTGTACTGATAGCTCAGAGCCTGGAGCCTGCTGCAGATTCTGTGTCTCCCTCTCTCTCTGCCCCTCCCCCCTCATGCTCTTTTTCTGTCTCTGAAAAATGAATAAACCTTAAAAAAATTAAAAAAAAAAAAGAAATAAACGCTCCTTGTCTGCCATCCATTGTGGAATAATTGTTCTCCAGATTATTTTGGAAGAGGCTGACTGATACAGTGCTCTTTTAGTCTTCTTCCTTTCTTCCTTCCTTTTCTTTTCTTTTCTTTCTTTCTTTCTTTCTTTCTTTCTTTTTCTCTCTCTTTCTTTCAAAGTTTATTTACTTATTTGAGAGAGAGACAGTGCAAGTAGGGGAGGGGCAGATAGAGAAGGAGAGGGAGAGAGAGAGAATCCCAAGCAAGCTGCCAGTGCAGAGCCCAATGTGGGGCTCGGACTCACGAAACCATGAGATCATGACCTGAGCTGGACACTTAACTGACTGAACCAGCCAGGTGCCCCCAGCCTTATTTCTTAATAGTCTCTCCATACTCCAGCTACACTGTGTGGTTCCCTCTTTCTAGGTTTTCAGCCTTCGATTCAAGCCCCTACCTCTGCTTGGAATGCCCTCTGGTCACCCCAAATGTCTCTGCACACTTCCCAGTCCAACGTCTACTCTAAGTCCTAGAGAAAATGCTGCTGCTTCCATGAAGACAGCCTTGACTTCCCCTTCTGGGGGCTTCCTCCTCTGAACTCTTTTATCAAAAGAATTCCTTTCAACTGTCATTATGGTAATCGTGTCACCTGTGTCCTTTTCTCAAGTCCATCCCAGGCAGTGAGTGTCTTTGGGGCTGAATCCAAGCCTGGCTAATTGAAGCCAAAAAAGCCATGCAGAGTCAAGGTGCCACTGGGGTTTGAGTGGATGTCCTCCTCCCACCGCCCCGCACCCAGATGAGCAGGCTTCCCTGACCAAGTGCCCTGTCCAGAGGCGGCTGCTGTGTGGTGTGAGGCACCCCATGACACCCCGAGATCTTGGCCAAGGGCCGGCACCCCACAGAAGTTTGCCTGTGGAATGTGGAGTTCTCGATGCCAGCCGCCAACCCCTTCCTCCCCAGGGGTTAATAAAAATAGCCGCAGTTAGCACTGACCCAGCACTTGCTTCGTGCGAGGCGCTGGGCCATATGCTTCACACACATCTTTTTTAAACCTTGTGACAACGCTATTATTGTCCCTCTTTCACAGATGAAGATTGAAGCTTCCAGGAATTAAGTCGCTTGCTCAAGACTGATTTATTCACCCCCAGAACACATTTCTGAGTGTTCAGGACGCGCCTGGCACTGAAACACAGGAGGGGAGCAGACGGTCCTGATCTCTGCCCTCAAAGAGCCGCGGGTCTGGCGCGGAGAATGACACCAACCAGGCGCGGCGCAGACAACTAGAGTAATGCATGTCGGAAAGGAAGACAGCAGGGCCCAGGCCAGGAGAGGGGTGGGTCCATGCCAGGCAGGACGCACAGCAAACACAGCAGGCCGCGGTGAGGGAAGTCTTGACAGATCTGCGGAGCAGAGAGGAGGTCGCTGCACAGAGCGAGGAAGGGGGACTGTGGCCGTGGCAGGAGTGAGGGGGTGGGGCCAGGCTACCGCCTCGGGGAGAGGAACCGGTGGCTTCCGGCTGTGGTCTGGAGAGTGGCTGGGAGGGGACCCAGCCGGGACCCCTTGTGGACGAATTCGGGGAGCTACCCGTGTTGGCTGGTGAGTGCCCGCCAGGAGAGTGGCAGGGAGCCCCGGGGCACACGCCCTGAGGCAGCTGGGGGGCAGCTGTTCACCAGTGCAGGAACAGGAAGAATTAACCCTGAGTGCCGGGCAGGGTCAGCCAGCTGCCTCACCTCAGCCCCATCAGGGGAACTCCCGCTGCCCTCCCTGGCCCACAGGCTCAGGGTCACAGTGCCATCTTGGATGTACATCATGGCCACACAGAGCGACGCATTGATTGTGGCAAACACAGCTTGTGGGCCAGAGCCAAGAGACACAGATGCATGGCACTGATAACAAGACGAATGATGACTTCTGGAAAGGGGAAAAGAAAGGAAATCAAAGAGGCCCTATTCACCCTCAAGAAACAGACACACGGCAGAGTGAGTACGGAGACAGCCTGGTACGGGGCTGGGCCCTAGGGAGGGTCCTTCCAGTCTCTGGGATGGCTGAGCTGCAGGGAAGGGGCTGGAAGGGCAAGCTTGGAGCCAAACTTACTAGCTGCCTCAGTTTCCTCATCTGTACAATGGCACCAACAGCAACTCTACCTTGCAGAACTGTCCCAAGGGTGAGAGATCACCCAGTGTGTGTAAAAGCCTGCGTGCATGGCTGCTCGCACGGGCCTTGGCAGAGACGAAGCCACAGGCACCAGCTCGTGCAGCAGCAGACGCCGAGTGGCTGAGCACCCACAGGCAGCGACTCTCCCAAGCCTCCCACAGCCCCACGAGGAGGGCACAACTCATGTCCCCGTTCCACACGTGGGGACACTGGTGCTTAGAGTGGCCATGAAAGTCTCCCAAGGCAGATGAGGGTGAAATCGGGATTCAACAGGTTGTCTGCTTTTCCTTGCCACCCTGGCTAGACTCGGAGGGTACGCGAGGGTCCCAGGGAGGTGCCCACAGCCACAAGACCTCCAGACCATCCCCCTGCTTGCAGGCCGGCGTCATGGCCCTTGGGTGTGGGCAGTGCCTGTGTGAGTAGAGCTGGGTGCCTCTCCCCACAGGAGCCCTGCCACGACCCACAGACTGGCCTGGCACCCCTTCCTCCAGGCAGCCGCCTCAGATTTCCTGCAGGGGTGACACAGGCTGGCCATGCTAATCGCCCGGCCCAGGCTGACTCACAGGAGGCTCTGTGTGGGTCTGACAGGCCAGAGCTCCAGAAGGCACAGATGCTGGTCATCTTTACCTGTGGGGTTGTCAAAGAGCCCAGTTTAATGCTGGGCACTCGGGAGGTTCTGAGTAAATACGTGCTGAATTCACCTTTAGAGCTGAGAAGGGGCCAGAGCAGGCATGACTGGAAGCCTGGCCATTGAGCCCTTGATGGGCCCCCCTGCGGCACTCCCAGCATCCACTGAAGACGGGACTGACTCGCCCCACTCTACTGACCAGGGGCCTTCCCTGTCTTTGGTCCATAGGCCCCTTGTAGAATCTAATAGGAGCCACACACACACACCCCTCCTGAACTGAAAAGATACTCGCACACATTTTATACCAAAAGTAATGCAGGCTTCTCATTGCTAGACTTCTCTATGTTAACCACCTAACTGAGGTGAAGGGGACAGATTTTTATTTCCTACAAAGGATGGGGTGAGGAAGTTATTTTGGAGTATGGTAGGCAATGAATCAAATCTTACCTTGGCTATTCCTAGCTGTGTGATCTCTCATTAGCTACTTCACCCACATGAGCCTCAACATCTTCATCTGTGAAATGGGGATAGTGTCAGATAATGCATATTATTAGAGAATCTCACACTGGTAGGTGTACAGTGAAGTTTTTCTTTCAATGTAAAAGGGCTGCAGGGGGTGCCTGTGAGTCACCTTTCATTTGATTTGTGTTTTTTTAGAGGCAGTAGTGATACTGGAAAAAGCCTAGGCTTCTAGTTAAAATGGTCAAGACTTGGCTCTGTATATTACCAGCTGTGTGGCCATAACCAAGTTACTTAACCTCTCTGAGCCATGAGTCTATATCTGGCCAAACGGACTGATAATACCCTCCTTGAAGTTGTGGGCATCTTGGATAAGGCAGAGTTTGGCAGAAAGAGGGAGTAGGAAGGTCTGCGCATGGGCTGCACAGGGAGAGCCCCCTCACCCCACTTGCCCACACCCAGCCACTCTGCATGCCTGGTGTGACAACCCTGAGCGTGCTTCCTGGCAGGGGGGGATCCTGCTTCTGTTTTGGATCTCGGGGCCAAAGCAATTCACAAACGCAGCAAATATGCCAAGCCCAGAAGACAGCTCTCCCTGCTTCAGAGAAAACACACAGTTCAATTTCCTAAAGATTGAACCCCAGGAGCCTTTCAAGGCTTTCCCCGAAGAGAGCAGTTCTTGGAACTTGGGAGGCGCCACCCTCGTGCAGCTGAACAATTAAAGCCCAGGGTATTTGTCATTCTCAGCAAAGGTTTGTGAGGATGGCCGAGAAAATGGAAAAAACCTGATTTCAGAGGCATGGTTTTCAGAAATATATGGTAATCCATTTTTGTCAAACCACAGAAGGCACAGCTCGAATCATTAAAAAGCCATCGTACTTAATCACGCAAAGAGAAGGCTGGTTTATGCCTCTCGGGTCATTTTCAAATGGTTTCAGGTTAACTTTCAAAAACTGACAGGCAAGCAGGGAAGGGATTACAGCAGACGATAACTCGAGGAATTTCTGGTTCTGGTTCTCGGCAGGTGAGGGATTTATTTGAGAGAAAATCTCCACCCAGACCTTGGCCTGGTGGTGGTCATGGTGGTGGTGGGGACAGTGGTGAATGAGACTCCAGGATGTATCGGCGACGACTTCTGCCTGCAGGAAGTCAGCAGCTGCCGTCTCAGAAAGACGGCAAGTTCACGGCTAACTATTAAGTACATGAATGATTATGACGTATCGTGTCGGGGGCTAAGAGAAGGCGGGACTTTAGGCGGTGGTAAATCTCAGCCATGAGCGTGCATACCTGGGTTTGGACTCTGTCCGCCACTCACTAGCTGTGTGACCTCACCCAACTTCCTGTCTCTCTCAGAGGCTTGGCTCCCCTTCTCGTAGGCTTGGGAGGCTGTGAAAGAGTTAATTCCGGGAAAGACTTTCAAGCAGTGCCTGGTATATAGTAAACTCTCAGTCTCAGAGCTGGCTAAGCAGCTAACTCTGCTTAAGGGAGCCTCACAGAAGGCCTTTGCTTTAGATCGGGAAGGATGAGCAGAGGTCTGCACTGTGAAGGACTGGAGGAAAGGCTTTCCAGGCAGAGGGCACAGTGTGTGCAAAGGCCCCACACAGTGAGAGGCTGGTCAGGGAGGTGCAGAGCATATGTGGGGAGTGGGATATAGGGTGTTGTGCTGCAAGCTAACTTGGGGTCCTCCCGTGAAGGTCTGTGAATGCCAGGCTAAGGGGTCTGGACTGTCAGGAGGGCTGTGGGGAACCATGGAGGTATGGATTAGAAGCTAACTGAGGGGCCATGGAAAGGCTGGGACAATGTGTAATTCAGGCTCCTCACAGAGTCAGGAATATCCTGTGTCTTCTTCCAGGTCTCAGTGCACATTGGGCACTTGTTGACTTCTAAGTGACCACTGCCTCCCCTCCCCCCAAACTCTGATCCAGTGTCTCCAACCTCTGTTCCAGGAAAACACTGTGTCCTATGCCCAGGAAAGATCACACTCTCCTTGGCTGGGGCGGAGCCATGGTGGGGAAACTGCTGTCCAGTCAGGAACTGCATGCCCCGCCCCCTTTGCATTTAGGTGTGGCCATGTGACCAAGTTCTGGCCAATGGCGTGTGTGCATATGTTACACACACCACTTTGAGGCCTGATCCACCTGTGGGGTGCTCCAAGGCCAAGGTGACCTCAGGAGTCACAATCTGAAGATGATAGGGCCTCCATCACCTTGGGTGTCTAAGTGATTGTGAGGAATAGAGTCCCCTCCCTCTCCCATCAATTTGACTTTATATGAGCAAGAAATTAATGTCTGTTGTCTCAATCCACTGAGCTCTCTGGGTTTACCTGTTACAGCAGCTAGCATTACCTTAAATAAACACACCCACTAAATGGAACGACCCTGAGCATGTTATTTTGCCGCTCTGAGTCTCAGTTTCCCTCATGCAGATGTTATCAAGGTCCAATAAGACGACAAATGTGAGGGCTGCTTTGCAAGCAGGAAGGACTACAGAGGTGCCACTCATTGCTGACGTTACTGGCTTCCACCTCTCCAAGAGCCTGAAGAGGAGGGGTCTCCTCACAGACCCTCAAGGAAGGGGGAATGCAGCCAGGGCCTTGGAGAGGCTCGAGGCAGAGGGCAAGGTCCACCAGCAGATCCCGACCTCACTCTAGGTTTTAGTTCCATCCTCAAACAGAGATGCTCCCCCAAATAGCTGACCCCAGGGGCGGGGGGAGGCGGGGGCTGGCGCCTGGCCTCCATCGCCTGGTAGCTCCCCTGGGAAGGAGTCGGCCCAGCCTTCTGACGACCTGTTCCAGCCTCTCACAACTCATTAGCAGGGCATTGCATGCCCTGCCAGTAAGACGCACGCCTGAGCTTTCAGCCACGTCAGGCAGACACAGTTATCAAAACCCCGTCATGTCTCTGCACAGCCCGCACACCCTCCTGCTGTGGTGTCCCCCTGCCAGGCTCTGCGCTCAGGGCACACACTTGCTGCCTTTGAAGATCTGAGAACCTTGTGTGGCCGAGCATTCCTCGGCCGGGGCTCGGGAGGCAAGCCCGCATCGGTGGCTGAGCCCCCCTCCCCGCATCCCACTCCTGAGCAGACCCGCACTCCCAGCCCAGGACCGATGCCGAGACCTGCAGGAAGACAGGAGAAAGGCCCGAGCGACATGTGATGTGATGAGCTGGGCCGGGCCGTCAGCGACTTTAATGGGACCTGGTTATTACATGTCCTTCTGTTGAGGGGGTTTCTTCTCCTGCAGCCTGGGGGCAGGGGTGGGGAGTGCCCGTCCCCAAACCACCAGGGCCTGGAGTCAGGGGCCCTGCTGCCTGGTTCTCAGGCGGGTGGGTGCAGACCTGACCTTCTCCCCCTGCCTGCTTGCTGGCTCTGGCTCAGGGGCTCTGAGGAGCTCTCTGATCACCTGATGGAGCGAAAACCATCCACACCCTGGACTAGGCTCTATGGAGAGACAGAGAAGAAACAACAGGGACAAAGAACATCCATTTCTGAAGTCTTTTCACACACAGTAATGCACCTGTTTGATCCTTACACCCGGAGGGTGCCATCACCACGACCTCATCGAGGAGGAAATCGAGGCTCATAGAGATGAAACGGCCGGTGCCCAAGGCCCTCCAGCTAGTTCCCCGGGATAATCTGAGCTAGGTCCTGCGGGCCCACAACAGCCACAGTCACCTGCTCAGGACATCCTACATGCCAGGCACTAAACCGAGCACTGCAGTGAACTCTCCAGCACAGGTGGTTACATTATCTCCACTGCCTGAGGACAAAACTGAGGCTCAGCGAGGTTAAGCAATTTGTCCAAGGTCACACAGCAAGTGTGTGAAGAGCCACGGCCTTCATGCCTACAGTGTTGGTGTGCTCTCCCTAAGCTAGCTGTCTCCCCAGTGAGAAGGGTCCCACCTGGGGAAGGCAGGGAAGGAGTCTGCAAGAGCCTATCCAGCAACAAGGCAGGAAATAAAATGGTGCACGTGTTGGTCACCATCGCATTCAACACCTGAGTGGGGGCAGATCCAGCGGGGTGGGATCCGGTAGACAGTGGGTGTGTGCCTCGGACTGAGGGGCGGCCTGGCAACTTCTGTTAGCTCCTGGTCTCCTCTGGCTGAACTCTTCTCTGCAAGGCTGGCTGAGGGTTAAGGCACACAGGGGCCAGACAGGCACAGGTGTGGTGGCCTTGGTGGCAGGGGGCCTTCCCTCCCTCTTTCCAGGTGCAGGAGCCACCTGGCCAGGTAGCCTCTCCACCTCAACACATTCCAGAACAGGCTTGAGTCTTGGGCACAGATCCAAGCGAACCATTGACCCTGATCTCAGCACTTAGAGCTTTTGAAAAACTAGACTCATAGGAGGGGGCCTGAAGCAGCAGCTAGAGCCCAAGCAGTCAGGAAGGCCCCCGTGTGGGCAGTGCCCCCGACAGTAGATGCTTACACCAAGGGGCTGGCCTCCAACTGCTCTCTAAAAGGCCCTTTGTGGACCGGCCCTGCCCACCTGGGCAGCTCATCACCCACGTTTCATTCCACCCTGTGGTCATACTCAATTCAATGTGCCGTGCCGCCGTGCCTCTGCTCCGGCAGAACCTTCTGCCCAGAATGCTGTATTACCATCCCCCCCTTTTCTAAATTAATTTTTTTAATGTTTACTTTTTGAAATAGAGACAGAGCACGAGCAGGGTAGGGGCAGAGAGAGAGGGAGACACAGACTCTGAAGCAGGCTCTAGGCTCTGAGCTGTCAGCACAGAGCCCGAAACGGGGCTCAAACTCATGAACCCTGAGATCACAACCTGAGCTGAAGTCAGACGTGTAACCGACTGGGCCACCCAGGCAACACCCCACTCCTTTTTTTTTTTTTAATTTTTTTAAACATCTGCCCTCCTGTTCTTAAGCTCTAGAATGCACATCTGTGGTTCTCAATTGCCCTGAATCCACTCTTCAAGTTTAAGATTTTTCAGTCTTCCTCAGAAGTCATAGATCTTAAACTTCTACGAACACAGACGTTTTGGGAGAATCCTGGAACTCCTGGGGTGGGGGGGGGGTAAGGGGAACTGACAGTGAGCCGGCCCGAGGACACAGCGCACACCTGTGCTCTCAGAGGCCCTGGCACTTGGCCTCATTCTAGTCTGCCTCTGTGTGCTCCTGAGCTCTCAGGCCACCACACCCTTGCAGCTGCTGTGCCTTCGACCCAGAATGCCACTTTACTTTTCTCTGCCCGGACGCCCCGGCTCATTCTTCAAGGCCCTGCTGAGTGTTACCGGTCTGTGAAGCTCCAGAGGCAGACTCGGGGGCTCCTTCCTTTGTGTTCCCCACATTTTGCACATCACGATCATGTGTAGATCCTTCCCCTAGAATCTCTGAGGGCACAGGTCATGGCCAGCTCACCTCTGCATCTCGGGCAGCGGCCCAGGACTGGCTGAGAAATCCCCAATGAATGAATTAATGAATAAGCCTCTTCTGCTACGATGCCAAGTGACCTAATTCCTCACCCATGGGCCTCCCCTCTCCGGTCACAAGTGGCTCTTTTCGTCTTGACACCACATTGGTATTGACCGCAGTCAGGTCTTAATGGTGCTTTAACAAAAGGCAGCGCCCACCGTTCATTTCCCTTGGCTAATTACATTTCCCAATTGAAAACACTTATCTCTGGGTTGGTGTTAAAGACATAATCAGTTTCCAGAATGGATTCAAAAGAGGTGAGAAGAAAATAATTAAGCCAACTTCTGATTGAATCAAATAATTAAGCAGATTAAATCGGTTGCCTGTGATCTACAGCCCCGGCCTGTGCCTGGGGATACATTTCTCTATCGGAGAGATCATTTCTGATTGTTTTGGAGATGGAGAGCACTTCCTCCAAGTAGTAAGCAAAGGAATGACTCCATCAACTGAATATAGATCAGGGTGGCAGGACCCCAGGTTCCCGGTTTAGTAGAAGAAAGCTCGAGAGTGGGGACACTCTGCTCCAGAGCCACGCCTGGGCACCCGTGGGAGGGAGGCTGCATCCGTGGCCCCTGGCTCCTCACCCCTTCCTGTACCCATGCCTTCTGCCACTCCAAGTGGGGTGCCTGGCTCTGTCCTCTTACTCTGGGCTCAGCTGTGTAACTCTAAGCAATGACAGCAAAGGTGATATAAGCAGAGGCTTGAAAAAGCACTTGCATGTTTCCCGTTGCTCTCTTGCCCCTTTGCCATGAGAACATTCCTGGACTCACCTGCTGACAATGGAAGACCCACAGAGCAGGAGCTGAGTTGCCCAGCTGTCCCAGTCAAGGGTCTCCTAGATCAGCCCACCCTCGGCCGCCCCCAGACAGGAGGGGGAGCCCATTCAAGATCAGCAGAGTCACTCAGCTGAGCCAGCCCAGGGGCAGCTGAAGCTCATGCTAAATAACCCGAAGACCCTCATGCTAAATAAATGCTTCTGGTCGCATGCCGGTGAGGCTTATGGGTGTTTGTTAGGCAGCATCACTGTGGCAACACATCACTGATACGCTTGATGACGTTGAGGCTCAGGGAACCCAACAGTTAGAAATGCAAGAGATAGTGGTTAAAGATAGCAGGTTGGGTAAATGCGTTAACCTCTATTTCTCCCCTGAAACTCCACTAAAACAACAGAGTGAGAAGTTTTCTAAAAGGCGTTAATCCACAAGGACAAAGCACACAGAGGGAAAGACAACAGCAACACAGTGCTGGCAGCTGGAAGGTTAACATGCGTTAACACTGTCTTAGCAAAGCCAGGGAAGCAGGATCTAAGCCACGATGCTGAGAGCAAACGAGCACCAGGTCTACACGAGCAGCTCCAATGGCTCCGGGACTGGTGACAACATCAGGCATCTCTGGAAGTGGCGTAACAGAAGGGTTTGTTCAAAGTCAGCTGAAAGGCAGTAGGAGCCCTGGATCTCCTTCCTACCCCGACTCAGCCAAGAATGTGTCCCCTACTCACTCCAGCAGAAAACGAGAGCTTGAATTATGGGAGGGAGGAAGACAGAGGTCCTCTGGGCTGTGGGATACCTGGGGGAGGCACATGGCATGAGGGAGAGCATGAGGGTCAGACGAAGGTTTCTGGGATATTCCACTTGCTCCCCGAGCCCTCCTACCCACCTGGTTCTCAGCAGGCTGGAGTCAGGAGTCCACCCTCTAGGTCGAAGAACGGAAACACCCTCCCTATAGAATCTGACCAGCCCTAGAAAGCAAGAACCTATAGCAAGAAGTCCCTTGTCAGGTCACCCTACAGTGAGGGATCAGCCAACAAAGTCTAGTCACCACACTGGAGTTCCAATCATGTTATTATCGGCCCCACATTTAATGTGAGCACACAACCAAGGATCCCCAAACATTTGTGGAAAGACTAACATGTGAGTTAGATATACATACACACAAACAAATAGGGATAGTAAATTTAAAGGACACAGAGGCTCTCCAGCAAGGAAGGAAAACTATACAGAATAATATCCTCAGAGAGACATGTTGCATCCATGAGATAAGAAAGGGATGTTCAAAATAGAACATTCACAAAATAAAACAGAACTCTTGGGAATTAACACACAGTTTGAAATAAAAACAGAATTACTCAATAGAAGAGCTGGAATATAAACTTGAGGAAATTTCTCAGGGTGGAATAAAAAAATATACATATATATATTTTTAAGCAAGAGGGAGAAAATAGAAGAGAAATAAGAAATCTAGAGGACCAGTCTCAGGAAGTCCAATATTCAAACTGTAGGGATTTCAGAAATGGAGAAAATGAAGGAAAGAAAATAATCAAAGAAATAATTCAAGAAAACTTCCCAGAACTGAAGGACATAAGTTTGCATCCTGAGAAGGTCTCCTGATTTCCTAGAGCAATGGCTAAAAAGAGATTCACACTAAGACACATCATGAAATTTCAGAACATCGACGACAAAGATTAGATCCTACAGGCTTCCAGAGAAAAGCCACAAGTCACATACAAATTATCAGGTACCAGGCATCAGGCTTCTCATGAAGAATGCTGGAAGCTAGAAACAATGAACAAATTTCAAAATTCTAAATGAAAATGACTGTCATCTTAAAGTTCTTTATTTAGCCCATCAACAATTAAGCATGAAATTAGAATAGAGAGATTTTCCAGTTTTCAAAGTTTCAAATATGTTACACCCTCGATTCTTCCCAGTGTACTCTTTTCCAGGAAACTACTGAATAGAGTAGACTGAGAAAGACAAGGGATCCAGAAAATTGGGGCTTTAAAACAGGAGGGACTGACAGCTAACATCACACTTAATAGTGAAAGGCTGAAAGTCCCCTCTGCTAGGATCAGGAACAAACAAGGACATCTGCTCTACTTAACACTGTACTGAAGATTCTAGAACAGGGCAGTTAGGCAAGAGGGAGAACAAAAGGCATCCATATTGGAAAAGAAGGAGTAACACTATCTGTTTACAGGGGCACCTGGCTGGCTCAGTGAGTTGAGCATTTGACTCTTGATCTCAGCTCAGGTCTTGATCTCAGAGTTGTGAGTTCAAGCCCCATATTGTACTCCATGCTGGGCATGAAGCCTACTTTAAACACACACACACACACACACACACACACACACACACACACACAACCTATCTGTTTGCAGGGAGCATAATCTTATACATAAAAATTCCTAAGGAATTTAAAAATACTAAAAATTAAAAGATCCTGGAACACTATTAGAGTTAATAAACCAGTTCAGCAAGGTTATAGGATACATTAATGAACAAAAATCAACTATTTTTATAAACTAGCAGTGAACATTCAAAAAATGAAAGTAAGAAAATGATTCCATTTATAGTTGTACCCAAAAGAAAAAAAAATATCTAGGTATATATTTAATAAAAGAATTTCAAGACCTGTACACTGAAAACTAGAAAACATTGTTGAAAGAAATTAAAGATCTAAATAAATGGAAAGATGTTCTGTATTTGTGGATTAGAAGACTTTAATCCTGTCAAGATGGTGACACTCCCCAAATTAACTCAAGGTAACTCCTATCAAAATCCAAGTGTTGTTTTTTGTTTTGTTTTTTGCAGAAATTGACAAGCTGATATTACAACTCATATGGATGTATAAGCACTCACACAAGGAACAGCCAAACAATAGCCAAAGCAATCGTGAATAAGAAAAACAAAGTTGGAAGTTCACATTTCCTGTGTTAAAACTACAAAGCCATAATACTCAAGAGAGTGTGCTACTGGCGTAAGGACAGGCATGGAGATCAGTGGAACAGAACTGACAGTCCAGAAATAAAATTTTCCATTATGGTCAACTGATCTTCAACAAGGATGCTAAGACCACTCAATGGAGGAAAGAACAGACTTAAAAAAAAAAACAAAAAAAAACAGTGCTGGGACAACTGGATTATCCACACATAAAAGAATGAATCTCACACTGTACACCAAAAGCAATGTAAAATAGATCACAGTTCTAAATGTAAGGGCTAAAACTAAAACACTTTAGAAGAAAACACAGGAGTTTCATGACACTGGGTTAGGCAAGGGTTTCTTAGATATGATACCTTAAAAGTACAAGTAACCAAAGAAAAAACAGATAATTGGACTACATCAAATTAAAAACCTTTACTGAAAACATCAAGAAAGTGAAAGACAACCCACAAAATGGAAGGAAATATTTGCAAATTATATCTCCAAAAGGGACAAGTATCTGGAACACAGAAAGAACTCTTACAACTCAACAGGAAAACAAGATAAATTACCCAATTAAAATAGGGGCAAAGGATATGAATATACATCTCTCCAAAGGAGATATACAAATGATCAATAAGCACACAAAAAGATGCTCAACATCATTAGTTGCTAGGGGAATGTAAATCAATGGGACAACTGGGTGGCACAGTTGGTTAAGTACCGACTTCGGCTCAGGTCATGATCTCACGGTTCATGGATCTGAGCCCCATGTCGGGCTCTGTGCTGACAGCTCAGAGCCTAGATCCTGCTTTGGATTCTGTCTCCTTCTCTCTCTGCTCCTCCCCCACTCATACTTGGTCTCTCTCAAAAATAAACAAACATTAAAAACAAAACAAAACAAAACCACTATGAGGTTACTTCATACCTACTAGGATCACTATAATAAAAAGAATGGCAGACCATAACAGGTGCCAGCCAGGATGTGGAGAAAATAAGTTTTACGTTTTATATGTATATATATTACACATAATTATATAGAAAATACTGACTCGTAAGTTGCTAATGGGAATGTAAAACGGCGCAGCTCCTTTAGAAAACAATTTGGCAGTTTCTCAAAAAGTTCGGCACAGAGGCCTCACGTGACCCAGCAGGTCTGCTCCTCAGTGTCCATGCCCGAAAGAAATCAAAACATCCACTGACACAAAAATTTGTGCATGAACGTTCGCAGCAGCATTATTCCTAGCAGCCAAAAGGTGGAAACAACTCATATGTCCACCAACTGATGAATGGATACATACAGTGCAGTATATCTGTCCTGAACTATCATTCAACAATAAGAGAAATGAAGTGATGCGTACGCTCCAACATGATGAACCCTGAACACATGATGCTCAGCAAAGGCAGCTGGACATGGAAGTCCACAGGCTGTATGGTTCCATTTTTATAAAAGTCCAAAAAAGAAAATGTTTAGGGACTGAGGATAAACTGGTAGTTGCCAATGGCTGGGGGTGGGGATGGGCACAAGGTTTCCTTTCAGGCGATAAAAATATTGTAAAATTAGATTGTGGTGCTATTTATACAGCTCTGTATATATACTAAAACTCACCGAATTGCACACTTAAAAATGGGTGAGCTTTATGGCATGTGACTTATAGGTCCACATGAACTATTAAAAAATAAATAAAAATAGAGGTGAAAAAATCCGCAGAGAGAGCAGCTGTGCAGCAGGCCAGGGTAGGGGGGTGGGGTCAAGTCTCCAGCATGGAGCAGGTCAGAGGCTCAAGGAGAGACCTCTTGAGAGGAAGAAATCGATGCCGCACCTAATGCACTTCAACACACCGAGAGGAATTTACACAGCAGGGGGAAGGTAAAGATAGGGCTGATAAATGTAAAAAACCAAGCAGCAAACGTGGGGCCATTTCAGACTGCAGGGAAAACAGCTACGAAGGAAAGAGGAGGAAGTCATTCTCTGCCAGGACCAGTCGAAGAGCTGCCATGATGATGCTAAACACTGGATACTCAATATTTTGTTAATATTTAGTAATAGAAGGGAGCCGCCTGGGTGGTGCAGTCAGTTAAGTGTCTGACTCTCAAGCTCGGCTCAGGTTATGATCTCGCTACGATCTCACAGTCTGTGAGTTCGAGCTCCGCCTCAGGCCCTGTGCTGATGGTGCGCAGCCTTCCCGGGATTCTGTCTCTCCCTCTCTTGGCTCCTCCCCAGCTTGTGTTCTCTCTCAAAATAAATAAATAAACTTAAAACATATTTTGTAATAGAAGAATAGAGAATGGGAAGTGTGTGTGTATGTGTGTGTGTGAGAGAGAGAGAGGGAGACAGAGACAAAGAGATAAGAGAGGGAGAGGGAGAGAGATGAGTGTGTAAAGTAACTAAAGCTACAATGAGATAACAATACATATCCACTAGCATAGTTAAAATGAAACCTAAAAAAGGCTAATAATACCAAGGGTGAACTGTAACTGGTAGGGGTGGAAAACGGTGCAGCTGCTTTGAAAAAGACTGTGGTAGTTCCTTACAAAGTTAAACATGCACTTGATATATGACCCACCAATTCTGCTGCTGGGTATACACACAAGAGAAATGAAAAGACACATCCACACAAAAGCCTGTACACGCAGGTGCAAAGCAGCATTATTTATAATAACCCCAAAGTGGAAACAACCCACATGTCCAACAGTTGGGGAATGAAAAAAACTGTGGCACATCCCACAAAAGAACACTACTTGGCAAGAAAAAGGAGCAAACTGTCGATACGTACAACACTGTGGATGAACCTCAAAAATATTACGATAAATGAAAAAGTACAACACGAGTACACTCTGATTTTATTTTATATATTATTATATTATGATTTTTTAGAAGAAACTCTAGCAGGTTCAAACTAATCTAGGTTGACAGGAAACAGATCAGTGATTGCATGAGCCAGAAGTTAAGGACATATGAACTGCAATGGAACATGAGGGAACTTTCAAAGAATGCTCTGTATCTTGATTTTGCAGGTGGTTAAAAGCATCTGTCAAAATGCACTGAACTGTGCACTTAAAATGGGTACATTTCACTGTGTGAAATTATACCTCAATATAATTGATTAGTAAGTGAAAGAAAAAAGGATAGAGCTATATAATTGGGGTTAAAACCAAGGAAGCTTCATAGAGGAGGTAATGTGTAAGCTTGATTCTTAAAAATGAATTTGAGGGGCGCCTGGGTGGCTCAGTCACAGTTGAGAGTCCAACTCTTGATCTCAGCTCAGGCCTTGATCTCAGGGTCGTGAGTTCAGGCCCCACGTTGGGCTCCGTGCCCAGCATGGAGCCCACTTAAAAAATAAAATAAAGTAAAATAAAAATGAAATTGAGAAACCTATGAAGAAAGGGCAGGGACCTGTCAAGCAGCACAAACAAGTGTGGCCGAGTCTGTTAGTTGCTCCCTAATATCCACTCTCCCATGATTTCTAGAGAAACAGAAGCCACAGCTTCAGCTAAGCACATGGCCATGACAATAAAGGCTCTGTCTTCAGCCTCCCTTGCAGTTAGATGCAGGCAAGTTTTGGTCAATAGGATGTAAGTAGAAGTGATGGGTGCAGCTTTTGGAGAGTATGTTTGAAGGGCAGCAACATTCGTTCTCTCCCTTGTTTTCCCTTCCTGCTGGCTGGGATGTGGAAGTGATGACGGGAGCTGGAGCAGCCACCTTGGATCACAAGGTAGAAGGCATCGCTAAGGATGAATGGAGAACCCTGAGTTCCTGTTAAGAATGGAGGGACCATACCAGTTCTAGACCGACTACCTGGACTTGTAAGAGTGAAATAAACTTCTAATCTGTTGAAGCCACTGCTGTTTTTTCTTTTAGTTCCAGTAGAATCCCATCCTAAGGAATGAAATGAGCAAAGGCATAGCAGCAAAGTACTCTTCTCCCGCTCCTCTAGACTCTCCCAGACACCACCGGCAGGATGTGACTACGCAGCTTGGGGGCAGGGCCCTGCTGTGCCTCAGATTTCTGTTTCCAGGGCTGGCACACAGCAGGTGCTTGGGGAAAAACATCGAGTTGGCTGGAAGGCTGTGATTCAAGTCCAGCATGATGTTATAGACTGAACGTTTGTGTCTCCCCCAAATTCATATGTTGAAACCCTTGCCTCTCAAGGGATGCCATCTGGAGATGAGGCCCTTGGGAGATAACTAGGGGTGGACAGGTCATGAAGGTGGGGCCCTCTGATGGGATCAGTGTCCCTGTAAGAAGAGATGTCGGAAGGCATGCCGTCCTGCTGCCTCTGTCTCTCCTTCCCAACATGCACACAAAGAAGTTGTGTGAGATGTGAGAGCACAGCGTGATGGCAGCTGCCTACAAGCCAAGCGAAGAGGCGGCAGAATGAGGCTCATGTTGCTGGCACCTTGATCTTGGACTTCTAGCCTCCAGAACTGTGAGAAATACATTTCTGTCGTTTAAGCCACCAGTCTATGGTATGTTGTTACAGCAACTGAAGTTAACTAGCATACACAAGACACACTGAGCATGCTCTCTGCCGGCAGGGCCTGGATGCTCTTGTTCATCACTGTACCCCGCTTGTACCCAGCTGTGGGGTCTCAGGTGTTTGTTGAAGGAAAGAATGAAAAGCTGATGTAGCAGAAGTCTGAGGTTTCAAAGGTCAGTATCTACACATCCTTCTTCAAGTTGCCTTTTGGGTACTTCCCCTCCTCCCTCACTCCTAGTCCATGTCCTTCTTGAGGTGGGACTGTCCTGACCCCTAAGCAATGGGGATGATATGTGATACAGACTCAGCCAATCCATACCTTTCATTTCTCTGGAAATAAGAATTAGTTAGGGACAGACAGAGCCATGGGCCCAACTACAGCTTATCAGAGCTAATCTTGGGACTTTAATTGAAACAATTAAGAAAATGGCACTTTTAGACCAGGCACAAATTGGGTGGATGGAAGCTAAAGTAGCTGTAGCCAGATTGTCGTCATCAAAGAAGAACCAATCTGAGCATGAAGGCAGCCCAGAGAAAGTAGATCACAGAGACACAGAAGAGAAACTGGGTCTCAGTGAATTCATCTGATGCCTGGATCAAGCTGTGCCTGAAGTCCAATGTAGTGATTTCAATCACATGGTCTAGTATATTCCTTTGAGCTCAAACCACATGGGCTTGAGTCTTCGTTTTTTTGCAATTCAGAGAGTACAAACTAACACAGCTGACCTTGAGGGTCAATGTCACCCCTAAAACACACCCATCTTGGGGATAGCGCTGCCATCTCATACTGGTACCACAGCACCACCAGTATGCCCTGGTACCCACTAGGGCATTACCTCTCCTTCCTTTTGGGTGTAGCCAACTCTGAGAACTCAAACATGCTCTTGGTGAGTCTACCTGGCATGTGAGATTGTAAACCAACCTCACATTATCAGCATTGCAAAAATTCCCCTATCAAAACACAGGAGTCTAAAATGTTAATCTGGGAATTAGTGGACATTTATCTTCTTTCGGATCAGTATAATTTCCTCCCATTTTTTTATCTGCTTTCTGAGCCACCTCATTTATCTAAGCTTTCAAAAGCTCATGCAAAACACATATTGCACTTCAGCTACAAAAATCAATGCTTGAGGACGTGTTTTTACCAAGATTGGTACAAAAATTCTTATACTGCTTTTCTGAGCCCTTACTATCAAAATTTTACTCATGAATAGAGCCAGAATGGTTCTACTTATAAACAAAGCTTTTCCTTAATTATCAAATCAGGGGGGGAAATGTAATTTAAAAATATGTATATTCTTTTTTATTTTTAAAGGGAAGGAGATTTACATTGGTTTGGGTTTCAAACAGCCCTCTTTCCCCCCAACCACCCGAGACAACTGACTGACTTTAATTAAAGACCATTTACCCTGGGAATGGATTGCTGGCTGCAATTTATACTGAAGAGACACATTTGCAGACAAATGGATTGCAGTCCTTAGATTTTGCTCCAACGACAAAAGAAGTGATTATGTTCCCTCATCACTTCCTCTCCCTCTGAAGAACTCTATTAAGAGAATAATCTGAACGGACCCACTGCTACTCTGCATTTTAAAGTGCGATCTATTTCAGGGCCATCAACGCTTTTTCCCATTTTAAAAAAGGAGTGATATTTAAGGAAAAATGCCAGCTGGGTATATATTTGGGGAGGGGCTTCAGGAAACGCAAAGGTTTATGTAACTGCCTCTGAAGCCTCAGCTGCTTGCAAGCGCTGAGGAACCTGTTGCCTCGGATGGTGGCTGCAAACAGCAGGCAGAGACAGTCCTGGAGCACAGGAGGAGACTAATCACATTCACACGCTGGCTCTGGACACCTTGTTCTATTTTTCCACTTCCTGGCTGCCCAGGGCCGGAGGGGTTTGGATGGGGCTGTCTAAGTCCAGAGCCACAGAGTTGAAATGGAACTGTCAGGCCCTAAGGCTCCCTGACTTGTATGTGGTCTAAAAAGAGGCCCATGAATCTGCCTCAGAACTGGGTTGAAGGAAGCCTGGAATGTAGGGGGCTCTCTGGTGCTGTGTTAGAACAAATCCAGGGGTGTCTTCTCTGTGCCTCTACAAACACCTAGGTCTGCTGCACTATGAGGCCTTACGTGTCCCTTATGCCAAAGGCCTGAGGGCGTCCCGAGGGCTAGTCTACCTCCTCGGGGCTTAGCTCAGTAGCTGGCATGCAAGTGGTCCTCAGTACATGCAGAATGGGTCGCTGAGTAGAAACAGGTCTTTAATTCTGGCTCTGAGCTCCGCACCAACAGTGACTGGGTGCCTGGTCGATTTATCTCAAATACAGGAAAGGCACATCCAGCCTGGGCCTGGGGTGACGGGAATCCTACATTTCCCCCTCACAGTGATCCAGGAGCTGCTGGACTTTAGAGGTGTTACAGGAGGAAGGAATTCAAGTGCGGTGCATTGCAGAGCATCCCTGACTCTCCATCCTTCCCTGGGTCCGTGCCTTCGGCAACGTGACCTAACAGCTGCTCTTATCAGGGCACAGGGTCTGTTTCCTCACCCCCTGTATCTAGGCTGGACTTTTAACTTGCTGGACCCACACAACATGAAGAGAGACAGTGTGTCAGTTCTGAGCCGTGCTCTTAAGAAGATACGCATGCCTCGCCCCGTTCTTCTAGACCCTTGGCTCTGCCATGAGAAGAGGCCTGGGTCCACATGTAGCAAAGCCAGGTCATCCAACCAAGGCCATCCTAGACCAACCGGTCCCCAGGTGACCTATCAGGACTGCAGACACTTGAGAAATAAGAAACGGTTTTTGTTTTAAGTCAGTCAGTTGCGGGATGGCACATTATACAGCAATAGCTAACTGATACACTGAGTTCAGCATTCCAAACAGGTGGGTCTCCTGAGATCCAGAGAAGGGAGAAATCTTCCCTACAATCACATCTGCTAGTGACAAGAATCCAAGTATGGGAACCACTGTCCTAGGCCCTTTCGACTCTACTGAACACTGATCTTTCTTCAAGTGCCCATATCTTTCATCTTTTAAGTCATTAACCCTCAGGAGCTGAACAAAGGGCAGGAGGAGGTACATGAAAGTCATCACCATCTGTACGAAGCAGATGTCATTAGCTCATAGCTTGCTACCTCTGAGGTTCTAGAATCATGTACCCCGAAAGCCACTGGGTTCCCACATGTTGTAACTATGTGTTCTGCTGTGAAAATCAAACCACAAGGGTCTTTTTCCCAATTTGCAAAAAACTTACAGAAATCAGTAAGACTTTAAATATTAAAAGTAATCTCTAAAAGGCGCTTAGAACAGCATTTGATGCACAGTAAATGTTCAATAGGTGTTTGCTGTTATTATTAACTTTTCCTCTCACAAGTTTTTTTTAACATTTATTTTGAGAGAGAGTCAGAGAGAGAGAGAGAGAGAGAGAGAGAGAGCAGGGGAGGGGCAGAGAGAGAGGGAGACACAGAATCCAAAGCAGGCTCCAGGCTCTGAGCTGCCAGCACAGAGCCCGATGTGGGGCTTGAACCCGTGAGTGAGATCATGACCTGAGCTGAAGTCAGATGCTCAACTGACTGAGCCACCTGGGTGCCCCCTCTCACAAATTTTTCTAACCCTTTGATGCCTACTACCATTTGTCAACCAGCAGACAAAATGAATGCGTAAGAACAGGCAGCACTAACATTTATTGAGCGCCTGTGTATGCCAGCCCTTTTACATACATCACTGCAGTTAATCTTCACAATGTTTCTTGGAGGTACCAACCCCATCTTACAGACGAGGAAAGCAAGACTTAGGGGGTGAACTTGCCCAAGGTTAGTAAAGCTGAGACGTATTCAAGCAGGAGTCATGCTCCAGCTGTCGGACGCAAGCCTATGGGAGCACAGACCATGGTTACTCATCTCTGTTCTCGCTAGTGCTAAGCCTAGAATGGGGACTGAACAAAAGTGCAGAATTAATAAATACTTAAATTCCAAGAGGTCCCAAGAGTATAGCATTTCTCCCCCAACTCTGCAAGAAGGGCTAAAATTTAAAAGACTGAAAATATTAAGCACTGGTGAGGATGTGGAGCAACCGGAACTCACACGCTATCTCCCCAACCTGCACCCCCTCGCCAGATCTCAGGCTCTTGTACTTGAAAGGACGTTTGCTGTGACCAAGAGGGCGGGGCAGCAGCCATGTCTGATGGGTGGACACAACTGAAGAGGCCTTACAGAGCTGTAGCTGTAAGCATGGATTTTAGAGGTAGAATGAACAAGAAATATCGGTGAGACTTTAGAACACTGGATTGATCCAGCACTGTGACTTTCTGGAGGACTCCTTGACTGTTTCCACAGACCTCACGGAGCAGCTACGATATGCTGGCATGGAGACTCTAGTGCTGTTGCTGTTATGACCGCAATATAAGGAGGTGGTCCAACTGGACTTTTCTAAACTCAACCAGCCTGCCTGGTCTTTGGTCACTTTTGCTACAGGCTTCACTAAGTTCCCAAGTGTCCCCTTCTCTTTGGGAGCAGGAAATGTCACTTCCATCTCAGAATAATCAAAGCACCATGCACTGCCACCCATACCTGACTTTTGTTTCTAAGGTGGGAAAGCCTATTCCCCCCTAGAACATGGAAACCTAGGGATTTTCCCGACTGAAAGGTACATTTATGGGCTGAATGTGCCCCCCAACCCCCCCTCAATTTCATCTGTTGAAATCCTAACCCCCAATGGGATGGTGTTAACAGGTGAGGCCTTTTGGAGGTGATTAGATTATAAGGGTAGAGCCATCAGAAATGGGCTGAATGCCTTTATAGAAGTGACCCCAGAGAACTCTCTCCTCCCTTCTACCATGTGAGGACACAGAGAGAAGACAGATGTTTATGAACCAGAAAGCCAACCATTGATCAATGAATCTGTTGGTGCTTTACCCTTAGACTTCTTGGCCTCCAGAACTGTGTGAAATAAATGTTTGTTCTTTAAGCCACTCCATCTGTGGTATTTTTGTTATAGCAGCCCCAAATGACTAAGATGGGTGCTATTTGGTGGAGGCAAGATGATCTTCCATCCGGTCCAGCCCTCCCTTGCTTAGTGACCTGGGGTTACTCAGTCCGATGGACACTGGCTGTGTTTCAGCTGAGCAGATCTATGGATTCCCACTCTCCTGGGCTAGGAAAATACACATGCCCAAGTCCCAGTAGGAGCTGAATATAATAATTTACCCACGACCTTCTCAGATGCTTTCCAAGACAGTGGCCCCTTGGTACTGATTTCCCACTGAATTCCCACTGCCTCAAGGTTATAAGATCACATCAGCAGTTGTCCAACATTTTATATTTAAAAAATATTGTTGGGGTGCCTGGCTGGCTCAGTTGGTAGAGCATACAACTCTTGATATCAGGGTTTTGAGTTTAAGCCCTACACTGGACATAGAGCCTACTTAAAAATAAAAAATACTGTCATGGGATTCTTCTTATTTAATCCTTCTAACCCTAATCCTTTGAGATTAACCAGATTTAAGAAATCGTCTGCCCATCTTCCAGATGAGGAAACTGAGGTCCGAGAGGTGAGTTCCTGACCTAGGCTCTCATAGGCCTCCTGCCTGACTCAATCCAGTGCTCTTTCTACTATACATCTCATATCCTCTCATAAATAAGGTGTGGTGGGAGCTTTTGTGTGTCATCTCCTCACAACAAGCTGAGATGGTTCTGCACCCATTTTACAGAGGAGGCAACAAACTCAGGAAAGCCAATGATGTGCCCAATGAAATGATAGTTACAAATGGCAAAGCAAAATCCAAACCATGTTTTGAATCTCCACAGCAGCAGGCAGGGACCTACTTTCTAGAAACAGGGTTTACTGGAGTCCCAGTCTGGTGAGTGACGACAAATCAGTAGGAGGCAATAATGCATGGTTGAGGCACTGACTCCGGAGGCTAAGCTGCCTGAGGCCGGGCAGCTTCGGAGAATGTGAGCTAGCTTCTCCCAAGGGCCACCGTGAAAGAGAGCCACTTGTGTCCTTCCAGTGGCTTTTGGTTGGGTTCTTGTTTTTAACCACATAAATTTTGAGGTCAAACAAGATGAGACTGTCGTTCTAGAAGGATGCGAGGTGGTCTTGGAACGATGGCTCTAGTACATCTTATAGTTCTAGGCCATGCTGTCGGGTTCTGCCCCCAAATATTCATTTTGGCTGGAGAACTTCATCCCTTCCGTGCTTTGGGGTGCGAGTTAGTGTTACTGGCCTCAGGGAAACCAGAAGAACCCAACTGAGGTACACACTGTAGCTGTACCAGTTCCTGGGACACCTTCTCCACCAACCAAGCTCTGGCCACTGCAGTTTACAGCTTCTGAGCGGCTCACAGAGAAACAAACGGAATGGACTCCCCTCAATAGCCAGCTCGAGACTCCTGACTCAGTCCATCCAATCACCTGCCAATGAGAAGCAGATGGCAGTGTCTGCAATGGGGAGAGACCTGCAGGCCCCCATTACCCACACCCGCATCTTAGCTGTTTGCAGCTGCCTTCCCTGTGAGAGGATGAGCAACGGAAAGGCAGGGCCCAGGTCTGCTTTCTCTCTGAAATCTGCCGGTCTAATCCAGTAGTGGGAACTCGGCAGGACTTCAACACCGCCCAGTAAATCCGTAAGTGAAAGTGTGAGTAAGCAGTCCTGTCCAGGGGCCGCTTCCCTGCTTCAGGGACCCTGGTGGGGACGACCGTGCTGATGACGAGGAGGAGGAAGAGGTGAAAGTGTTCAAGGTTATAGCGAAGTTCTGGGCAGCAAGAACAGACACTGACCTTTTTCAACCTCAAAGCCCGCAGCGGCTTTTCCCAGTCGACCCACACCCTTTTGAAGACCTCAACTGCATTTTCTCCGCCAGATCCTGTTACTTTAGAGGCAAACCAATTCTCTGGTTAAGTAAAAAGAATGTGAGCAGATTATCCATTGATTGTCATCCACCCCCCAGGGATTTTACAGAGACAGCCCCCCAGTCCGGTCTCTGCAAGGAGCACTGATGGGCCAAGTGGCAGCGGGAAGGGAGGCTCAGGGGCTGGAGCTTGGAGCGGCCTGATTTTCGTGCTTTGGAAATCTCTGCCGTTGTATGATGGCTTTCTATATTGGCATTTCCGCTCCCTGGGTTTTAAAGAATGAGAAATCTGTGGCTGATCACATATTCAGCAACCAAGTACACTTATTCGAAGACCTAAATTGCAGAAATAACTCATGTGATTATTTGAATGAATATGAGTCTGGATCATCAAGCTCAATCTGGATAAATCAGGAGGAGTGAGCTGGGCCGAGTGCAGGGCAGGGCCCCCCCCTCCGGCTCTGCGGCTGGGCCCAGGCACACTTTCCCTGCAAGGTGGCTGAGGCAGGAATCTTTGAGCCTCTGCTCCTTGGAGATGCTCTGCCTTGATCTGCCTACATACCACAGCCAGGGCAGAGCTTGGAAGTCCAAGGCAGCTAGAATCTGGTTACCCCCAAAGAGATGAGTTGGGTAAAGTGAGGGTCACGAGAAGAGCACCCTGCTCTCAGCTCAGGGCCACAAACCTGTCCGAGTGCTCACTGGTGAGTCCTGCAAAACAGGCCCCTCCTTCTGGGCTCTGGCATTGGACTCGCCCAGTCAAGCAGCAAACCTCCAAGTCCCCCACCCTGGAATCTGCCTCACTCACCCCCTTCTCTTCTCAGGGCACTCCCGCCCAAGGCCCGACTGTCCCCAGAGTGGCCTGTGAGGAGTCCCCAGGCCAGAGCCCCGCTCCTGCGAGGAACCTGCTCTAGAAAGAGCCCAGCTCAGCCCGCAGGCCAGCCCAGCCTGCTGAGTCATGCAGAGACACTCCCTGCTCCCCTAACATGGGCCTCCAGTCGCCTCAACTGCCTGGCCCTGGATGGTTCCCTAGGAGGCACCTCCCAGGGCCTGAGAGCCACAGCTAGGTCATAGCCACCACCAAGTCTTCCTTTCCTGTTCCTATTATGTGACTGTGGGTATGAGGGAACTCTGAGGCCAGGAAGTCACAGAGCTGGGGGAGGGCAAGTAGGGGACACTCACACCACACAGCGGGAGGCCAGGCAGACCTAACATTTTGTACCAGAGACTTCTGGGGTCGGAGACCCTGGGGTGCGATCCTGTCTCTGCAGTCTGCCCACTGGGTGATCCTGACCAAGGTCCAGAACCTCTCTTGGCTTCAGTGTCCTCATCTGTAAAAATGAAGATGCTTCCGTACAGAATCATTTGTGGGATTCGAGAAATAGTGTATTTAACATGCTCAGCAGGGTGACGTGTAGTAAATGCTTGAACATGTCAGCCAGTCCTGTTCTAAACACTGATCCGGAGAAAACATTAGGAGAAGTATGTAAAGATTAGTGAGCTGAATTAGGAAATTCTTTTTACTAGTGCTTAGAATGGCAAAAAATCAGAAATTGCCAAAATGTCCTATAAGAGGAATAAGAAAAAATCTATGCAACATATGTGTATGTGGGAGAATACACTCATGTACACACATGTGTAGTCCATCCACACAATGGAATAACACGTAGCCATTAAATATGACAATATAGGTGTTTTTAGTGTTTAGCAGCTTGAAAAGGTGATCACGAAATACCAAGTGAAGATCACAGGACAGTATTGATTGTGTGATTCTATTTATGTAAAAATAATATTTATATCGGGGCACCTGGATGGCTCAGTTGGTTCAATGTCTGATTTCGGCTCAGGTCGTGAGTTCAAGCCCTACATCGGGCTCTGGGCTGACAGCTCAGAGCCTGGAGCCTGCTTTGAATTCTGCCTCTCCCTCTCTCTCTGCTCCTCCCCTGCTTGTGCTCTCTCAGTCTCTCTCTCAAAAATAAATAAACATAAAAATAATAATATTTATATCTATTCATTTCCATGGAGACATATCTGGAGACGCCCATGAGATTGCGAGTCATCCCTGGGTGGTGGGACTTCAGGAGCTTTTCTTTTTGGTTCTTATTTGTAATTTCCTATTTCTCTACAACGGGTGTGTATTACATTTATCATTTTCCCTCCAAAAAGGGAAAAAATAGATGGAGTAACTTTAAGGGTAGAAAAGGATTTTCACACTCAGATAATCCCAACATGGATAAAGGGATTTGTTCCAACTTCATCAATCTCCTACTGAGAAGAGACCCAGAGAACGGCAGCCATGAGAAGAGGGAAAGCCCCACGTTTCAAGGTTTAGTGTCTAAGAAGAGTAGTTTAAAAATGAACGTGTCTCCAGCTGTCCTTCCCCGTCGCTCCATCCTGTGGGACACCAACCTTGACCGTCAGCAACAAATCAGACATGAAACATGACTTCCCCTCAGGGAACAGGAAATCAGGGTATCAGAATGACAACAAACTTCTATTTTACCTTGCCAAGAGACCCTTCCTGCGGAGATGAGAAAATGTGGGGCCCAAATCAGCTCTCTGGAAGGAGGAGGGACACTTTCACAGGATCGGCTGGAGGTCAGGGAGAACTGCGAAGTCCAAACATTCTTTATGTCATAACTTTGTCAGCTGTACTGAAGTTGACAAGATGCTTACCCAGCGCCTCAAGACACATGCCAAACTGAAGCAGCTAAACGTGTAAGCTGTAATAACTACTGAGATGCTCTAGCAAGCGGCCTGCTGGCCTCTGCTCCCCCATGGAGGGCAGCACGACCCCGCTGCCCTGGGATGGAGTCTCAAGGCAGGAGTCGGGCTGATGTGCTTGCCTGCCCTTTCCAGCATCTGCGCCGTGCCCGGTGCCGACACTGGACGTAAGCGCCAGTCTGAGGCCGTGATTGCCTTCAGGAAGCACTTCTGTCCACAGAGCAGGATTTTCAAAGAGAACACAGATCCAATTTACCTTGCACAAGGAGCGTGGGGGACTGGAGGCAGGGAGAAAGATCAAGGGAATGGACGGACAGAGAGGTAGTTCTGCCCCTCGGCTATGGGAGAGAGAAAGGGGCCGAGGTTTCCTACTCTCCAGGCTGGATCCAACTGGTCAGAGAAGGGAGTGGGGATATGTTGAAGGGTAAGGGGCAAGGTCAGTGGGCCAGGTGGGGGCTGCAGGTGGGCTGGGCAGTACAGCGAGCTCCAGCAAGGGAAGGAGGGAATTTGGGACCCACCAGTGCCGAAGAAGACGGGCCATTGGTGATAATAAAGCTCTTCTGAGGCTTTTTATTGAAAGCATCGAAATCCTCCTCTTGGCTATGCAGGGATCCGGGCTGACACACATCCACGCTCCCAGCCCTTCCTCAACCACACTTCAGAAACAGCTCAAAGCTACACCAAAAATATCCTGTTACCTCAGGGAGGATTAGCTCCCACCTGAACGGAAGGTACCCCCTCCAAAAGACGGCTCTGCCTGCCATTTGTAAATGTCATGTTCATCAAATATCTGCTGAACGGAAGACCCTCGACACGCTGGACTCATTCACATGGTGACTCAGGCCCTGGCTGCCTTCCTGCTGAACCGGGGGGTAGGGGGTGGGGTGGCCACATCCAATAGTGTGGGAGCTCACCTACATGGCAGACTCAGCACCCAAGGGGACTCATCCTTGCCAGAGGCATTACCTGGACTCACAGGGCTATGGGTGGGGGGCCGGGGGGAAGAGGAGGTGGCGGGAATCACTTCAGGAATGATGGACTGTAGGCCCAAGAGGGTCCTGTGGTTTCTAACCCAGGCTGTGCATCAGAACCATCAACACAGACCCCTGTGCTGGCTACACACTCGACTGGACCAGCATTTTGGAAGATGGAACCTAGAAATCTATGTTTGCAAAAGTCAGGCAGGGGATTCTGGTATTTTCCCTGGTTAAGGGCCATTAATTGACCCAAGCGGCTCATGTTGTTGATAGTGAAACTATCCCAGGGTGGGGTGGGAAAAATGTATTTGTCCAAAGTCACAAGACAATCATTGCTTCCCCGGACAGCTCTGACAATATTAATGGTGATGATGATGACGATGATGATGCTGGTGGCAGCATATACTATTTATTGGTGCTACTCCAAGTCCCTCACATGTATTAACTAATTGAATTCTCACAACCAGTCTATGAAATAGGCACCATTTTTCCAGGAGAGGAAACTGTGGCCCAGAGAGGTTAATTCACTTGCCCAAGGTCACACAGCAATGGAGCCAAAGCCTACACCCCTATCCAGTTGGCACAACTTTCCCAAATCACCAGGACTCTGCCTCAGGGACTTTGCCTCCTCCCCAGTCCGTGGGTTGAGCTGCAGGCTCTGGGATGTTTCTGGGGGGAATCGTCTCTGCCCAGCTTTGCATCCTGACCGTGAGGCTGAGGGAGCCCAGAGGGCACATCTCATTTGCTGAGGGACCTGCTTTTGCACGTATATGCTGGTCTGGGCTCAGCTCAAGGCTCTTCAGAGGAAGGCCATACAGCCAGTGGAAAGAATGACCCCCGTGTTAGACGTGGGCAGTAACAGGAGAGACAGCTTTTCCAGTCCAGCCAGTCCCCTGTGACACCCTCTTAGAGGGGAGTGTCATGTAATAGCCTCTTCTGGGGTATCTGGGATTTTGTCCTCCTTAGTTTGGGGAAGACAAGTAACTTTTTGGCTTTACTTTTTTTTGAGAGAGAGAGAGAGAGAGAGAGAGAGAGAGAGCGCGCGCAAGCGAGCAGGGGAGGGGCAGAGAGAGAGGGAGACACAATCTGAAGCAGGCTCCAGTCTCTGAGCTGTCTGCGCAGAGCCCGACGCGGGGCTCAAACCCATGAACAGTGAGATCATGACCTGAGTCAGTGTCAAAGTCAGAGGCCGAACTGACTGAGCCACCCAGGCACCCCCTAGGCCTTACTTTTAACTTAGAGAAGAGGGATGCAATGGACAGAGGCTGAGGGGTGTGGACAGAAGAAGGTCACAGCCTCCTTTTCATCCATGAACACACACGGACCCTTCCTTGCCATTCATCCAGGACAGGAGGCCCCAGAAGCACCATCCGGGCCTAATGTCATCCTAGGGATGCACCAGGCAGGTTATGCGGGAAGTCCTGGCCTGTGGGGGGTTCCCAGTTCCAGAGGCAGAGGAATCCAGACGTGCGGGCTTCAGAGGTAGGCAAACCTGGGTTTGAACTGCTGCTCTGCCTCTTTGCAGGCTTGGGCCAGTTCCTTCTCTCGGATCCTCGGTTTCCTCATCCTAATAACACCTGCTTCAAAGACGTGCCGAGGGGAGTAAGTGAGACTCCCCGGAAGGTAGCCACACAAGCAGGTGGGCCCTTGGGGATGTGCCCTTCCCGCCCCGCACTAATGGAGATGGAGACCCGGTGGGTTTATGCACCCACTTTCTCGACAACAGTGAGAAGGAAGGAATCCTTCCCACAAAATCAGGGAGGGCACAGGCTTTTAGGACCCTCACCTGGCAAGGAAGACACAGCCACAGAGGTGGGGCTGCATCACAACTTTTGTGGACCCTACTGCCTTTAAAAAACATTATCTTGGGGCGCCTGTGTGGCTCAGTCAGTTAAGCATCTGAATTCAGCTCAGGTCATGATCTCACAATTTGTGAGTTCAAGCCCTGCATCAGGTTCTGTGCTGGCAGCTCAGAGTCTGGAGCCTGCTTCAGATTCTGTCTCTCTCTCTCTCTCTCTCTCTCTCTCTCTCTCTCTCTCTCTCACTCTCACTCTCTGCCCCTCCCCGGCTCATGCTCTGTCCCTCTCTGTCTCTTTCTCAAAAATACACATTTTAAAACATTTAAAAATAGATAAAATAAAACATATCTTAAAAATGATCTTTTACAATTGCATTTGTATGAAAATGAATATAATCCAGGGTGAATCCATTATTATATTCATTTTTTCGGATTTTCAAAGACATTAAAATGAAAATACTTCTGTGAGCCCTGAGTGCTGTCTAATGAAGAAGTCAGCCCTGAGCAGACCTGGGTGCCTGGCTGGGTGCTGGCTTCTGGGTGCTGGGAGCCCCCACCAGCCGCACCCCTCCCTGGATTAGTGCCAACAGTCTCCCCAGCATGGCCTCCTAGGCTTGGCCCGTGCTGCTCCCCCACCTGTAACAGAGATTTCAGTGATGTCTGTCAAAATCTACCCGCTGAGCAATGCTGGCAGCCAAGAATCTGCCCCCTCGCATAAGACTCTCAGATGCACTGGTGACATTCAGGAACCTTACGCTTCTCTCCGATGAGCTCGTGGTATCTCGCTCACTTCGTGCTCTCTTCCTTGCTCCATCCCCAGCTCAGAGCCTGGCACACTCCATACAAAGTTGTGGAATTGAATTAAAACTTAAGTAACTGGAACTTTCCACGTCCCCGCAACTCGATCAGTTACTTGTTGCAAAACAACATCCAGATGCATTTCTGGGCAACTGCTATTTCGGGAACAGTGTTATTTGGGGAGCGGAGAGCCCTGCTGGCTGGACAAGAAGCAGGCAGAGGGCCTCTGTCGCCACCGCCACCATGGCTCCCTTCCTCCCCGTCCTCATCATTTGCGTGGCCATCGGCAGGATTAGACAACAGCAATTATCCCCACATGGTCTATTCCCAGAATTCAAAGTTATTGGGGGAGAAAATGCAATTGTGCTTTTATCCAGTCATTAAAAACCAAAACAAAACAAGAGCAGTGGATTTCAAACTGCTTTTCAGATTTGATGAGAAGAAAAACAAACTTGAGTATTAGCCCTAAATTGTGCTGACAACACACTTCCGGGTCTCTTTGTCCTCCTCCATGCCCTCTTCAGAAGTTCTCAGCAATTTCTATTGATCCCTGCCTGGTTCTCATGCCTGGGGAGAGCAGCCCATAGTGCAGCAGGGAACGGATCTGCTGGCCTGAGAGGCGCCGAGGGGTTGGGGAGAGGGAAGTCCTCCCAGGGAAGTGGCCACTCCCGGGTCCTCACTCAGACCCGTGCCCAGTGCCGCACCTCTGCCCCCGCTGCTGAGCTCACTGCCTACCCGGCCACACCAGGCTTTCATCAGCCAGGGTGAAACACACCCCAAGGTAGCCCAATCACCTGCTATTTTAGGACTGGGAAGCAACAGGAGACACCATATGCCAGACGCCCAATGCTGTACGATGGGGAAATTAGCTCACAGAAAGAGGGGGCCTTGTCTGGGTCACAGAGCAGACTGGTGGCTGAGAAGCAATTAGAAACCAGGTCTCCTGGTTCGTGAGGTTCGGGGGAAGGAGAAAACGCTGGGGAGCTACATTCGTGGCAGCACAGCTCGAGTATGGTCTCGTACCACACCCCTACCTGCTCCAGCCACACTGAACAGCCTTTAGACCTCAAGGGCCATGGTCTCACTCAATCTCCCCTCTAGGCTGCTGCCCTCATGTTTCTGTGCCCATGACCCCTCTCTTACGCTTCTTCATTCATGCTTTGGGTCTCAGTGTAGAGGCCACCTCCTCCAGGAAGTTTTTTTGAAGCCCATCCCTCCAAGAAGGAATTAAAGAGCACTTGGTGTGAGTTGTGTACCTCACACCTGTACTACCTTAATTGAAACTGTAAATTCATGTATTTGTCTCCCCACTAGCCTGTGAGGTCTACACGGGTATCTATCGGTCTCGCCCCCTGCTGCTTCCCCGTGTCTAGAATAGTGCCTGGCACTGAGCAATCACAGACAGATAAAGAAATGGTCTCATGGGATCCCAGTGACAAACCTGTGAGAAGGTGTCAACCTCCCCATTCCACAGGAGAGAAAACTGAGGCTCAGAAAAGAAATGTGACTCCTGCCCAGTGAGTTGGTAGAGCCAGGGTTTGGAGAATCCAAGTCTTCTGACCCAACGTCAACATTTTCTTTATTAAGACCCCTCCCCACCCCCTTTCTGCATGGTAACTGAATGAAAGAAGGTCCATCCAGTTCACGCCATTTTGGACCTGTGTGTCACAGCTGGGATGGGCTAGGGAGTAGAGAGGTCACCCAATGGCACTGAGACAGCGTGAGTAGGGAGTAATGGAGAAGATTTTGCTGACCATTTGCACTTGAGGTAGCCAGCCTGGGAGCCCCAATTCCTCCTAGATTAAGGCAGGAAGAACAAGGACCCTTCCAGACCAGGGCTGAAGACACAGTACAGGGCAGCTCTGCTCCAGGGAGCACATGCCTAAGAAGATTGGGCTTTCAACAAGGGAGGCGGCGTCTGATTAAGAGGGAAGTATCATTCAGGAGGAGGCCATGATCAAGCATACTGAGGACAGCAAGCATTGGCGAGGATAACAGAATAACCAGAACTCTCGAACATGGCTGGTGGGACTACCGATTAGCTTATCTACTTTGCAAAACTGGCAGCATCCAACTAAAGTTCAACATACAAATACAGCATAACACAGCGATTCGAACCCTGGGCAGATCCCAACACAAGTGACTGCTTGTTTCCACCAACAATCACGTACAGAAGTGCTTGTCACCCTCAACGGGAACAAGAAACGGCACAGCCCCGTGGCAACCACTCTGGAGGTTTCTTAGTAGTTTACATAGTTACCATATGACCCAGCAGCTCCACTCCTACGCAAACACCCAAGAGAAATGAAAACCCACATCCACCCAGAAACTTGGACATGAACGTTCATAGCAGCAGTATTCGTAATAGACAAACGAATTAAGAAGCAGACACGATCCAATGTCCCTCAGCTGCTAAAGGGATAAATAAAATGTGGTATACTCGTACAACGGGATATTATTTAGCAATAAGGGAAATGAAGTATGTGCTACAGTGTGGACGAACCTCAAAAAATTAGGTCCAATGAAAGAAGCCATTCACAAGGGATCAGATATTACATGACCCCTTTTAGATGACCTGTTCAGCACCGGCAAATCTGTGCAGGGACAGAAAGCAGATTGACGGTTGCCTGGGGGCGGGCAGGGGAGGGAGGGTTGGAGGGACATGGGGAGTGACCACGGAGGGATACAGGGTTTACTTGCAATTGCCACAAACCGGAAACAAAAATGTCTAACAGCAGTAGAATGGGTGGATAAACTTGAAAAGGAATGAACTACTGTTTATGATGTAATTAAGAGTGAAGAGCAGCAAACCCATAAAAGAGTACACACAATCTGGTGTGAAATTTTAAAACAGACCAAACTCATCTAAGATGATAGAAGTCAGAACAGCGGTGACCCGTGGGGGTTACCGACGGGCTGGGGGCCTGTGGGGACTCTCTGGGGCAAGGGAAACACTACCTTGATCTGCAAGGTAGTTATAGGGGACACCTGTATGTAAAATTCATTGGGATGTGCACTTAAGATGAGTGCGTTTTACTGCATGTAAGGTAGAAGTTACATCTCAATTTTTAAAAACTAATTAAAAAAAAAAAAAACAAAGATCGAGGCCCAAGTGAATAGACCAGGGCACAAGTCCTATCTGTCAGGTCTTTGTGACGGCTCCCGTCCCTCCCTCCCCATCCTCCAGACATCAGACCAGATGGTTTCAAAGAATCCAACTGGCACTGACAGTCTGCGATTCTGCGAATTTCACATACCTATTTGTCCCTGAGTTTGTTGGGAGATTTGGCAAGTGCTCGCCATCAATGTGGTGTGAAGAGAAGGGGGCTGCTTGTGTGCTGTGGGCTCAGCCTTGTTTCCAAGGAAGGCAAGGTCTTTGGAAAGTGGGTGAGAACACCCCGCCTCCAGGAGGGAATGTCACTTTCAATATGAATCATTTTAGGCCTCCAGCAACTTGCTCTGGGAATAGATACCCTGACTCACTTCTCCCTGACAGGAACAAGACTTGTTACTAAAATTTCAGATGTCAAGAGAACCAGCACAGCCCAAATAGCCTCTCGGGGGTGGGGGGTGGGGGTAAAGAAAGGAAAAGAAAGAAATCATCCTGGTAACCAACCCGGAATCACAGAGGGACAGGCGTCTTTGTACAGAAGACCGGACGAGGCCCCAGAGGAAGCCGCCGGCTCACGTGGCTGCTGGCGCCAGGGCTGGGACGGGGACCCAAGGCTCCCGGCCTCGGGTTTTCTTTTTACAACAACCTGCTACTATATTTTTTAGAGAAATAAATTATGCTCTGTGCTGGTGGGAAGCCTTTAAACAAAAAGAAAAAGAAAACAGCCAAGATGCATGTTAATTAGAAAGTGCTTGGGAAAAAAACTGTCTTCGCGGGAGGCGGGTACAGAGCACCAGGCCATGGAAGGTAGGTGGCCGCAGAGTGTGAGCATCCAGCCGGCTAATTTAGAGGTGAGCGAGTTGCTCTGGTAATGACCCAGTGTGACCTGAGAGACTTTCTCGTCTTCGGGAGGTGGCCGGGAAATCAAGGATGTGTCACTCAAGGCCACAGGGAGGCCCCCATGAGGCTGTAGCATCCTACCAGCACCTGCCAGTTCTTCCCGTCCTTCACGTGTGGGGTTAATATTTTCATCCCATCACCCTCCTTGTACTAAAAGCTCATCGGTCAGTGACCAGTGCTTCTAATCCATTTCCTCTGCACTTTGACAGCCTCCAGCCTCTGGATGGAGCAGCCCCCGCTCCCCACACATGTGACTCCCCGGGAGGGTTGCTCGCCGCCCTTAGGCCTGACCCATTCCCTCTGAGCAATTGCAACATCACCGCTTCCAAGGAAGACGACAGCTCTTTCTCAAAACAGACTCAAAGCCTGGGTCAGGAATGTGCACCACGGCCTGCTAGAGATCCGTGAGCAGTGTGGCCTGACACGGATTTTCCCAAGAAGTATGGGATCCTTGGTGTTGTGTGTTTGTTTTTCAGAACAAAGAAACCCTCCAAAAAGTAGATAGGGTGTTTTCAGCCAGAGAAGCCAATGTGCTCTGTTACCCAATAAGAGGGGAGGAGAGGAGGGAGATGCGAGCACGCCAGGCAGGGAGCTGGGGTGCCCTATGCCTGCCCCACCCCCTTCCACGGGTGAGTAAACTGAGGCTCAGGGGATTCTGTGAATGAACTCGGGATTGCCCCAGTTCATTCGGTTGGTAAATGCTGATGAGGACATGAGCCCAGGCGAACCTCCAAAGTCAAAATGCTGCCTCCCAGACACAGGCTCCAAGACCCACGGAAACAACGTGGAGTTCTGTGGAAAACCGCAGAAGCAGGTGGTTTTCACCAACTGTCTGGCAAAGTGTGCAATTCCCTAGGCAGCCATACTGGGAGAGTAACTCTCAACCCCACAAAAAGACCCAGTAAGACTGGGAGGGGTGTGGCGGGAGTCGGGGGTGGGGGGAGACTGAGCATGTTGCAGAAGGCACTACTAGGTCACACGCCAAAAAGCAATTGTAAAAATGACATCTTGGAACCTGGATTTATTCCCTCTTCAACATCATATTTGCTCCGTTTACAAGGCAAAGATGATTTTTCTCTCTGCCAAGGCCGAACATTCCCAGCCTGTGATCTGAAAATCACGCTGTGTTCATTTTGCCTCTTAGCTCAACCCAAGGCCATAAATCATCCCTCGAAATGGGGATTGGGCTGGCAGTTCTATCGGGGATTCGCAGGGCAGAGGAGGAATCCAATTTGGGGCTCTCACGGTCATCCTGAGCCGGCTGGGAGCACAGAGAGCGCTGCTTTTGGCCACGCAAGTGCCTCCATCCTCCACAGAGAAGATGCCTGAGAGGCAGATCTCCTGACTAAGCAGGACCGTCGCTCTTCCTGGGTTAGTTTGCTGATTCCAAATGCACTTTGTGATGGAGGAGGAGGTCAAGGCAACTGAAGCGAGTGAGAGGAACAGTGAGCAGAGGGGGATCCAGCCCTTCCCCAGCCAAACCCAGGACGGGGGATTAGGGGCAAACAGGGCAGGCAGGGGCTACGGTGGGCAATTCATTCATCCCAAAATATTTATTAAGAGCCTACTGCCTGAGATGTGCCAGGCACTGTTTCTTTCCTTGGAATGTGATTATTCCCACATTTATTTCCACAATTATCTTTTAACAAATAGAATAACAGCGGCAGCAGCTTATGGTTCATGAGTGTACATGGCCAGTGCGACACTGGGTGTTTCCCACACGTTAACTTTATCTGATCTTCCTGGTTGCTGGGTGATGTCGGTATTCTCCTCATCATACAGATGGGGAAACCAAGGTGCAGAGAGATTAAGAAACCTGGGGTGCCTGGGTGGCTCAGTTGGTTAAGTGTCTGACTTTGGCTCAGGTCGTGATCTTGCAGTTTGGGAGTTCGAGCCCCACATCGGGCTGGCTGCTGTCAGCACAGAGCTGCCTTTGGATCCTCTGTCCTCTTCCCTCTATGCCCCTCCCCTGCTAAGGGAGGAAGGGAGGAAGGAAGAAAGGGAGGGAGGGAAAGGAAAGAAAGAACCGTGCCCGTGGTCACGTGACTAGCAAGTGGCGGAGCTAGGATTCAAGCTTGGACAGGTGTGGTTCTCAAATCCGTACCTCTCTTAGCTCATCATGCTGACAATTTTGCACTTACGTGTTTTCACATTCTTGGGCAGGGATAAAATATCTTCCTATGCTGGGAGAAAAGAGGAAAATCTTGATCTTTTTCCCAGGCCCTGAATACTCAGCTGATGTCCACTAGAAACTGAGTCCTGGAGACGGGCAGCTGCAGACTCTGGCCACGAAGTACGTGTCTTCTCCAGGTTCCATGAGGGCAGTGGAGTGGAAGATGCACCACCACCAGCCCTGAAACCATCCTTCTGCCCTGTTCCTTTCTCTGTGGCCACCGTATGTGGTGACTGGGGGACAGGGCCGCACAGTGGTTCATGGATTGGTTTGTGGAGTCCGAGAGCCTTGTGATCAAGTCTCTCCTTGATAACCGTGTGACTAAGCAAGTCCTAAAAGTCACCTCTTCTCGGTTTCCTTATCTGTGAAATGGGGATAAAATGGATAATGTGTCCCTTCCAAGGGCTATGAGGAAGACAAGAGAATGCAGCTGCAGTGCCTGGTGTGATACATGTACAGGGAGCCCCCAAATCATCCACCCACCGACAGTGTGCTCTTGGAACAGCTCCGCAAACTCCTAGTTCCTGGTGGCGATCTGGCCATGACCATAGGCCCACACTCTGACAATCTGGCCTTGGTACATTTAGCTGATCTCAGAGTGGGTGGTGGAAGGAGGACTGGGCTGGGACTCTCGCTACCAGAGTCCAAGCCTCGGTCCTGCAATTAACATGCTGTGTCACCCCGGGCAAGTCCCTTCCCCTCTCTGAGCTTGGTTTCCCCCACGCTCAGATGAAGAGGTAGGACTTTCCTTCAAAGAGGCTCTCTGGTGGCACCCTCCCAAGACTCCGCTCTTGTGCTGATTTTCCTCGCTGCCAGGGGAAGATGAAGCTATCAGGCTCACTCTGACTTCTTGGGAGGATTAATGCTCGTTAAGTGCTTCAGGGCTGGCAGCTGGCACCCAAGCAAGGTGTCACTTACTACCTGCCCGGAAATTCTTATTCTGGAAGGAGGCTGATTTATTCCATGGCCTTGAACCTTAACCTTCTCCTGCCCTCTTCCCTGTTAAAAATTCCTCTGTCAGCTGCTCAAATGAAGGTGCGCACGGGACGCTGGCCACCAGTGGGCTGCCCACCCATAATCTCTGCAAGGAGCACTCAAGAGCTGGGGAAACAAGGAAGGCCTGGAAAGCCCCGGAGCCCTCAGGTGGGCCCCTGGGCCGAGGGGCCTTGGGCATGCCCCAGTCAAAATAGGAGAGGCACACACTGCCCTAAGGGACTTATGTCATCCTCATATCAGCTGACTTGAAGAATGTCAGACATGAATATGAGCACTGCTATGGCCTAGCTCATTTAGCGTTCAAACCAATCCTATGAGTAGCTAGTATTGCTGTCCCGACCTACAGCTGGGACACGGAGGCCCAGAGAGGTCAGTCAAGAAGCTTGCCCAAGGTCACACAGCTTAGTGGTGGAGCAGCATGCAGATGCCAGCTGTGTGGCCCCCAAGTCCACGCTCCTCGGCCAGCTTGTTTAGTCCTCCAACTCTTAGCAGAGCGCTTTCTATGGGTAAGGAGGCTGGGCCTCTGTGTACTGAGCCACTGTGCTTTACGGCATCGCTGCTGCTCATTACAGCTGGTTCCTCTCCCTCCCCTCCTTGAATGCATCCTTCAGGGGGCAGGCTGGCCTCTGAGACTTACTAGTGATAAGAGCACTGCCATCCAGTGTCTGCTCTGGGCCTGGCTCGGGGCTAAGCCTTTGTCTGTCTCCAGGCCGTCACCACGGGCCCAGGAGGCAGGGGCCCCTGCCCCACTCCACAGTCTGAGGCCACGTGGCTACAGAGTGATAACACAGAGGTCCTACTCAGGCATGCTTCAATCCCAAGTCCACACTCTTTCCACCACCTGGCTGGTCACTAACAGGGAAGTTCTGGTGACCTCTCTCAGGAAGGGCAAAGAGGCAGATCACTGCCCTGNGGCGGGGGGGGAAGGGGGGCACAAGGCAAGGAGCAGGCTGCGACCTTGCTCACCACCCAGGGGCCTTGGGAACGTCTTCAGACAGGGCCTGCTGAGCCGGATGTTAGGAAAAAGGAAGCCACTTTGATACAGAATTGCTTCGGATACAAATACTGGCTTGAGAGACACCCCACGCAGTGGTCTTGCTCTCAGACTGAGAGCAGATTTGGGGAGGGGTGTGTGGGCAGCTGAGAGGGAGAAATGCCGCACAGGACACCAGGCTCGACATCTGACGTTCTCCCTGCAAAGCCAGGCACCAGCATGAAGTCATCACTCTTCCCCGCGTGCAGGCCCGGGAAGGGGGCTGTGAGAGCTAGGTCCAAACGACTTGGCAAGGTGGGCAGCATGGACACTGCGCCGCCTGACCTTCCTGGCAGGGCTCGGTTTACAGTGAAGTCACTGAAGACAGTGATGGCCAGAGCCCAGCCACCCAGCAGCCCACATGAGTCCAGGAAAAGAAGTGGCAGGGTGACAAGCAGCCAAGCCAGGAGCCAGTTCGCCTCCTTCCATCTTCAGGAATAGTCCAGCTTCAAAGCCCCTCGTGGGTCCACTCCCAACCAGAGCCACCTCCTTGGCATTCCCATAAGCCTCTGTCTCATAGGACACACGTGTGGTGGCCACAGTCCTTGCTACTACACATCCAGCGGGCTCTGTGTGTCAGGCGGGCCCTGGGCTCGGGGACCGTGCAGAAAAACTTGGGCCCGTAGAGGAACAACCTGCCTAAGCCGCACAACCAGGAGCCGGTAAACAAGCACTCGTGGAGTGAAAGAGGAAGTCGAGACTAGCTCCCCCTGTCCAGTGCCTGGGTCCCAGCACACCTTCCTTTCCCAGGAGCCAGCCACCCACCGCCACTCCTTTGCTGGTGCACAAGACAGACACTGCCTCACTGCCAGGATGGCTGCAAACACCGGACGACAGGGCACGCGGGGTCCTGCTAAGGCTGCTCTGGGAGACAGACGCCCGGGGCCTTCAGGACCTCCCATGGGCTCAGCTGGTCAACTGCTGACTGCATTTCTTATGCTGTGAATTGTAAATCACTCATACATACTGGGCCCTCTGCATGGTCATACATGCTCTCACAGAAGTCCAGAGAGAAGGACGAATGAGCAGGGGCCCAGAGAGGGGAAGTCACTTGGACTTGGCCACACAGATAACACAGAGCAGAATGAGGACTTGCACCCAGGTCTTCTGCCTCAAGGTCCAAGGTTCTTTCCATTCTAGCCGCCCACTCTCCATCAGGTCTGGTGACTGAATGGGGGCTGACGAGCTGAGATGCAAACGGCAGCCCTCAGGAATTTTACACAACGGGACATGGCTTAGCCCAATCCTCTGCGCAGTGCTCCCCGTGGTGCTCCCTCCGCCCCATGGGTGGTCTGAGCAACAGTTTCAGAAATCGGCCTCCCCCGACTTCCGCCAATTCCCTGAATTTTCGCCAACTGCCTCCGGGGTTCCAGCCCTGATTTCCCCTAGGAGCCAAAGCTCCAATGACTCTGAGGAGACCCACGCCAGCCACCTTTTCCCAGGGCTGATGTTGGGGAAGATCTGTGTCCTAGGGCAGGAGGACAGCCAGGCTCCTAAACAGGAACCCGCACATTTCACATGGGAGGTTAAAGCAACATCTGTCTTCCCCTCTCCTCCCCTTCTCCTCCGACTCAGGAGTCCTCCGTAGGGATCTGTGCTAAGGCAACATTTTATGCACAAAGATGGTAACTGCTGGATTATTTTTCATAGCAAAAAATTGGAAACGGCTTCTGTCCAATGTCAGCAGGATGGTTAAATGAATTACGGCACATCCATGTAGTAATTGCGACCATTAAAAACATTCTTGGTGAAAAAAATTTGAATAAGTTAGGGAAATACTTATGATGTAACATTAAGCCAAACCAGAGAGAGACAGAGAGACAGAGACAGAGAGGACATAAAATTGCATACAGAGGGAAACAAAAAAGTACAGAGAAGACTGCTCGAAGGAAATGAACCAAGATATCAACAGAGGCTGCATCTATGTGGCAGAATGAGTTATTTGTTTTCTGTTTTACACCTTTTGATATTTTTTTCCTTTTTCCTACATTCCTAAGATAATCTAAGAAAAATAAGCAGCTACCCAAATTCTTTCTTTCTCTCCCCCTGCCCCCCTCCCCCAACACAGAGTGAATTATTTGAATATCCAGAAAGGATGTGATGCTGACACAGGAAGAAGTCAAGTCCTGTGTCCCTTTTCCCACACACAAATACTTCTGTCAAGACCATACACACAGGGGTCATTCCTTTATATCTGCCTTTAAGATTTTCCTGGGAGGGGAGCCTGGGTGGCTCCATTGGTTAAGTGGCCAACTCTTGATACGGGATCAGGTCATGATCTTGCAGTCGTGAGATCAAGCCCTGAGTCAGGCTCCACGCTGAGCATGGAGTGTGTTTAGGATCCTCTCTCTCCCTCTGCCCTTCTCCCCTGCTCGCTCGCACACACACACTCTCTCTCTCTCCTGGCTCGCTTGCACGTGCTTGCTCTCCCTCTCTCTCAAAATAAATAAACATTAAACATTAAACAGGTTTTCCTGGGACTTTTCAACTGACATGGTTCTTTGGTTCTGGACCTCAGGAGCCTGTGTCTCTGAAGAGTAAGGAACACGGGGTGTGAGTTTGTGTCTCCAGCCCCCGAGAGCTCCTGACTCTCAAGGAAGAAGTAAGCAGGGTGGCTTTTCTTGTGAAAGGCTTGCAGACAGGGGGGCTGGCGACCTGGAAGGGTATTAAATTTGGAATGTGAGGTCATGCCCACAATAAGGCACTTTGCAGTCTCTCCAGCTGAGAGAGGCTTTTGAGTTAGGAGAACCCAGGGCTGGAGAGGGAGGGGACACGGGCAAGCAAGGCTGCAGGTCACACGCGAGCTGGTGACACGTGGCAGCACCCACGCTGCTCCCTGATGGGCCACGGTGCTGTCCGTCTACCAGGTCAGCATGCGAGGCGCACCTGCAGGGCCCCAAAGGCAGCGACCGCGCCCACCTCACCAGACACCTGCTGTTTCTCTAGGACGTCACCCCAGATCACTTGATAGCTACGCATGGAGGAGTGGGTTTAAAGCCAGTCCACACCTGAGCCCTTCAGAGCCCCAAACCTGCTAGTCGGCCACAGGTCTCCATTGCTCACTATCCCCAGTCACATGTCTGAGTGTGTTTGGTCTAAAACACATGCTAAGTACATACAAAGACGGGTGTAGAGCGAGACAGAAGCGCAAGGGTGTCCCCCAAATCTAGAGCGCTCAGAAGCCTGAAGAACCTAGAAGGGACTCGGCCTTGGGAGCGCCCAGGTCTGGGGAAATAGGGACACAACTCAGGGAGTGAAAAGCCCAAACTGCACTCCACTCAGCCAGCAGGGGGCAGTGGGTCTCCCAGACACCAACTCACCGAACATGTTGCCCTCGTAGCCGTCTTTCGTGAGTGGCCGGAGCTCGTTTTTCCCCATCGCATAACGCTTGTAGCTCTGCCAGGCGAACTGCATCATCTACGAGACAAAGCAGGAAACAGAAGCTGAGCACGGCCGTTCCCAACAACCTGCACCGGCCACCTGGCTTTGCCCTGTGCAACAGGATTCGGGACCACATTTAAAAAATAACCTTCCAGGGCTGCCTGGGTGGCTCAGTCGGTTAAGCATCTGACTTTGGCTCAGGTCACAATCTCGAGGTTCGTGAGTCTGAGCCCCGCGTCGGGCTCTGTGCTGACAGCTTGGAGCCTGGAGCCTGCTTCGGATTCTGTGTCTCCTTCCTCTGTCCCTCCCCTGCTTGTGCTCTGTATGTCTCTTTCTCTCTCAAAACTAAACAAGCTTTAAAAAAAAAAATAACCTTCCAGACTGAATAAGATGACTTCCTTCCCCACAGCTGCCTGGAAAGCCATTCTCCTCAGACGACCCCACGAGCCCAGAGTCCACCCACAGATTCCTTAAAGACACAGAAAGCACCAAAAACATTCTAGCCATCCTTCAGTGCCAAAGCAAAAAGCTACCTCTTCCATGAAGCCTTCCTGTTTTGCTGTAGCCTAAAGTGATCCTCTGAAAGGAAGGGAAACACGGCATGATGCCTGGTATAATCTAATAAGGCAATCTCCTGAGTGAGGCTTTGTTGACTCCATTCTGTAGATAAGGAGACAGGGCAAAGGCATGAGGTAACTTGTCCAAGGTTACCCAGAGTCAGTGAGAGTGTCGGGAACAGAGCCACTGCCCTGTGGTTCTTAGGTCTGCCCCCCAAAGCCTTTGTTCTGTCCCCTAAAGTCACCACATGAATCTCTCTGAACTCTTCCAACACCTGGCTTGAGGTACCCTGGCCAGCCCAGGCTCCCTAGCACCCCGGCTGGTCACCACCAGTGTTTGTTTCCCTGGCTCTGAACCAGAAGCTCCTTGAAGCCAGAAACTATGCTTGCCTCAGTTTCCCCCACGGCTCCCAGCACAGGGCTTGGTACCTGTAGGCAGCAATGAATATGTATTGGCTTTGACACCCGGGGCCATGCAGGAGCTCTTAGTACATTAAGGCAACCATGTCGGCCTCTGGGAACATCGCACAAGCACCTTGGTGCCCCAGCTGCACTTAGCCCTGGAGGCTGGAGGGAGTCAGGCTTACAGGCACCCTCAGCCCTGCTCCCACGTCCCCCAGGGCTTCCCTTATTTGCCTCAAGGATGCTGTCTTTTTGCCTCTGCGTGGTGGGCTGCCTGGGTGACGGCGGGGTAGAGGAGGGAGCCAGGCAGGCGGCAGAGGCACAGCTGAGCGACAGGTGGGCGAGGAGGCAGCTGGTGTGGCGGAAAGAGCTCAGGCTTCAGGGCCAGAGCGGCCTGGGTTCTCATCTCACCTCTGCATTGACTTTGGCAAGACTCAGAGCCTCAGTGGACATCTCTTCGAAATGGGAACAGCAAGAGCTGCTTCGCTGAAAGGTTTAATCCCCAATCCGAAAGGTTTGCATGGAAGAAAGTAGCCGGAAATGCTTGGTTTCCGACCTGCCGGCACATGACTGAGAAGCACGAGTCCTCCGCCCTCCTCTGCCTCAAAACTTCCTGTCCGGCCCCCCAAGCCTCGGCCACCACCCCTCCTTCCATCCATCCTCAGTGCTCAAACTCTGCGTGCATCAAAATCACCTGGAGAGCCTGCTAAATCCGACTATCAGCCCCATCCTTGAGTTTCTGATCCAGCAGGTCTGGGGTGGGCCCAAGAATCTGCCTTTCTACTGAGTTCCCACGTGACGCTGCTGGTCTGTGGGCCACCCCTGAAAACCAACCCCACCCCCACGCCTGGCCTGCGATGTGGCTTCCCATGTGACATACATGAAAATGTCATGGTAACACATGCCAGGCACTTGGCATGGGCTTTGAGTCCTACTTCCATTCCTCTGTTATTTTCTACTTATCCCGAATTGGCAATAACAGAAACTAATTGCCGGGTATGAGTGCTTAAGGGAGACTGGCCTCCTCCCTCAGTCTCTCTTATCCGGAGGCCCCTCAGTTAAGCCATTGGGAGCAGGGAGGGGGTGGGTAGGAGAGCAGCAGGAGGCTGGTAAAACACAAATGACAGGAAAGCGGCAGCAGAGGTCTGGAGGGACCGCACCCTCCCCTCAAATCCCTCCTGCTAAAGAGAGAGAGAGAGAAGTGGGTGTACCAGAGTAATCCGGAGAGTCGTGGGCATCTAGGTGTTCTCAGAGGAGCTGCCTCTGCGGGGACATGGGGACGTTTGGAGCCGGGCCTGCTATCTCAGTCATCCACATGAGTGGAGGGGAACGAAGGCACAAATAATCCCTGTGCCACTTGGGAATAGATTCAGAAAGCAACCAGAGTGGCACTCGGTCTCGGTCTCTCTCTCTCTCTCACACACACACACACACACACACACACACGGACATGTGTCTCCCATCTTGGGTCACAAGTGGCTCAACCTGGGCACTGGACGAGCAGGGGACGGGAAAAGACCCCCAGCCAGGCAGTCCTTACTTCTCTTCCTCAAGTCCCTGAAGCAAGCATCAACCAGGGGTCCTGTCCTGTGCTGAGCTACCGTTTGGGCCACAGCCACAGCAGGAATGTGCCCCTGGCTCCACGCTCTACTTCCTGCCAAGTGCTTATCCTCTTTGGGATCTCAGCTGAAACAGTGCACAGGGCAATTCGCAGGGCAGGAGGCCTAAGGCAGGCACCCCACTCCCTCCCCTGCATTCCTGATGCCACGCTCTCAGCAGCCTGAGTCATGCTATCCTTACAGCTATGGGGTAAGTCCCCAGAACCCCCATGCATTGCTGCACACTCATCTAGGGACTGGCACATAATAGGTGCTCACTAAATATTTGCTGAATGATTGTAAGAACAAGAAAATGACGGTAGAGTTTAACACATGGTTGGCAGACTGGTGGACCACACACATCGCGGGCGAGGCAGGTAATGGGTCAGAGGGGAGGGGCTTCCACACAACAGAGGCACTCAGAAGAGGGCAAGTGTGTCTCAAGTGGACCCCCAAGTGTCCTAACGGACACATAGGACTGTGAGGGGCACAGGGTGAGGATGACCCACAGAAAGGCTAATCTCACTCTGGAGTGGGTGATACAGGCCTTGGGTGACCCTTGGGTGACTGTAGAGGTAGATGGTCCCTGGCTTCATGTGAGGCAGGTCTAAGACCTCAAAGGTCATCCAGGCTCCCTCCTGCCTCATGCAAGTTCTTTAATAAAAGATTCTGTCACGTCACTTTGAATACCCCCAGTGACGGGGTGCTCACCACCTTACCAGGCAGCCCCTTTGATTGTAGTTTCACAAAGCCCTTCCTCAATCAGTCCAAATCTGTTTTCCCTGTGGGCCATGGGGAAGACAGTTCATGCTGCCTTCATATCAGAGCACCTCAGACAGGGGGAGTCAACTCACCAGTCACCCTGGGCCATCTGTTGGCCACCTGAGCAGCCCAGCTCCTTCCACAGCTGCCCTCATGGAGGAGTCCTGAGTCCCCCAGAACTGCCGGCCAACATACCCTAATGGTTTTGCAGGGTGCCCCGGGACTCTGTGGCCCACTTGTTATGGCTGGCTATGCTTTTGTTAATGAGCAGAAACCAAAGTGCATACTCTCCCTAGTTACATCTGGACCAGATCCTATGGGCGGGGACTTGCCATTTGTCCCTAATAATTTCATCTTGTAGGACTCTGCCTACCATTCTGTGCTGTCAGATTCTTCCTGAAACCAGATCTGATAATTTCACCGTGCATGTGTCTGTCTGCTTTGGGTAATCTGCAAATTTGATAGGATTGCCATCTGTGTCTCCCCCTGAGTTTTGGATGGAAACATTAAACTGGG
>NW_027532008.1:3937612-3949930 GCF_008692635.1 Crocuta crocuta
ACAGAGCTGGGGAAGGGCAGTGGGGGCCTCTCTCCTGGATGGAGCATTTTTCTTTGAGTGTCATCTCTCAGCGAGCAAGGAGCCCACCAATCACTACACCCCCTGTGTCTCCATCTTTGTACATGAAGATGTTGTGAAGGGCAGGGCTGAAACACGGGAACAGTCCCCTAGCACAGCTAGTGCAGACAAAACAAATTGCCTTTTTTTTTTTTTTAAGGAAGATCAGGGGTTATACTGGCACGGTTTGTTCTCAGAGATCCCAGTCTGGCTCCTACGAATCAGCATTTTTTGTTCTAAATGCTTGCAAATCACTAACTTAAAAACCTGTTACTGCCTCTTAGGGCGCTATAATCAAAAAGATGGACAACAGCGAGTGTTGGCCGCGGTGGGGAGAAATTGGGACCCTCATGCACTGCTGGTGGGAATGATAATGGTGTAGCCACGCCGCAAAACAGGTTGGCATACAAAGTTAAAGAGTCCCAGCAACTGCACTCTTAGGTGTGGCCCTGTGTGGAAAAGAGCAAACGGCCGGCCCCAGGCTTCTGTCCCCGGAAAGGCCTGCCTGCAAGTGTGGTCCCCGGCTGGCATCTGGGAACGTGGATTTGGTAAATGTTCCCATCATCCTAAGTGGGCAGGGTGGGTTCCTTACCTCAGACTGTACAAACAAGCCGTTATGCTGAGCACCCGCTTTCCCTCGGGGAGTCCTGAGTTTTGGCACATGCTAAAATGGTACCTACATCACCAGACCCCAACAAAAACCTCAGGCACTGAATCTCTAATGAGCATCCCTGATAAACAGCACCTCATGCGTGTTGTCCCAATCCCGTGCTGGAAGAACTCAGCATCTCCTGCGGGATTCCACGGGGCCAGGGCCCTTGGAAGTGGTGCCTGGCTGCCTCCGCCTTCCCTGCAGGCACTTTTTCCCTCTGCTCATTTCTCTCTGCGTCCTTTCGCTACAGTAAAAATCCCCGCCAGGAGTAGGACTGCGTGCTGAATCTCATGAGCCCTCCCAGCAGATCGCTGAACCTAGGGGTCCCCTGACGCATCCTCTGGAAAATAAAAAAACACGAGTCCACGCGAAAGCTTGTGCACAAATGTGCAGCACTATTTGTAACAGTGGAGAAGTGAAAAGCAACCCAAGTGTCCACTGGTTGATAAATGAATCAACAAAATGTAGAATATATATGCAATGGAGTCGTGCTTAGCCACAAACAGAAATGAAGTACTAATATACACCAGAGCAGGGAGGGACCTTGAAAACACTGTGCTAAGTGAGGGCCAGACACAAAGAGCCACGGAGTGTAGGATTCCATTTCTGTGAAGTGTACACAACAGGCCAGTCCGTGCAGACGGGAACAGTGGTCATCAGGGGCTGCGGAAAGGAAGGCATGGCGAAGGACAACCAGTGGGTATGAGGCCTCTGTGGGGTGATGAAAATGCTCTATAATTGGTGGAGGAGGGCTGTACAGCTCTGCGAATTACTAAAAACCACTGACTTCTACACTTTCAAAACAGGTGAATTTTATGGTATATGAATTATATCTCAATAAAGTTATTTATCTTTTTAAAAACTATTAGTAGGGACAAATAGCTGTCAAACCCCACTTGATGTTACACACTAAGGACACACTGCCATCACTTCAGTGGCATTCCTGCCCCAAAGCACAAACCTAAACTAGACTCCGGGGAAAGATCACATAAACTGAATCAGGGGACCATGTACAACATAAATGACCTTCACTCTTCAAAGCCATCAAGGTCATGAAAGAAAAGGAAAGACTGAGGGACTGTTACAGACTGAAGGAGACTAGAGAGACACAAGCTAAATGCTGTATGTGAACCTGAACGTAATCCCAGAGCAGAAATAACAACGACAATTATAATTATTTCTATAAAGACAACTGTCGACACAACTGACAAAATCTGAATGGGGTGTGAGAATGAGGTGGTAGTGGGGCACCTGGGGGGCTCAGTTGGTTAAGCGTCCGACTTCGGCTCAGGTCATGATCTCATGGTTTGTGGGTTCGAGCCCCACGTTGGGCTCTGTGCTAATAGCTCAGAGCCTGGAGCCTGCTTCGGATTCTGTGTCTCCTTCTCTCTCTGCCCCTCTCTGCTCACACACTGTCTCTTTCTGTCTCCCTCTTTCTCTCTCTCAAAAATAAATAAACATTAAAAATTTTTAAAAAGGGGGGGATAAAAAATCTACTAGGGAACTTTGCTGCAGGTTGATGCCAAATTTATGTATTACAGAGTTCTACTTCCCTCCACTGTAAAAAAAGATTTTTTTTCATGTTTATTTATTTTGAGAGAGAGAGAGAGAGAGTTAGAGCACAAGCAGGGAAGGGGCACAGAGAGAGGGAGAGAGGGAATCCCAAGCAGGCTCCGTGCTGTCAGTGCAGAGCCCAACATGGGGCTCGATCCAGTGAAGTGTGAGATCATGACCCAAGCTGAAATCAAGAGCCGAGCACTTAACTGACGGACTCCCCCACCAGGCGCCCCCTGCTCACCTCCACTTTCATAAACTATGACAGAACGCGCCCGCTGCCGGTCTCTCTCCAAAGCCTGTCCTGCAGCCTCTAGTCAGAAGATGCAACAAATGAGGAGCTAGCAGTTTTGGTTTCTCCTTTGATAATGATGTTACTATGTTTCAACGAGATGCCCACCCATACTCTGTTGTCCCCCTCCAAAAACAAAAGTCCCTTTTTGTGGTTCTGAGCATTTTCCAGAAGTCTCAGCTCGGTCCAGGCTTCAGCCCCCATGCCCAATCTCCACTTCTGGGTCACTCCTCACACTTAAGCTCAGCTCTGGGCCCTCTACGTCCCTCTTCTGCACACATCCTTTACCATAGTTTTAAAAATAAAGTTGCTATCCCTATCTATCCATCCATCCATTGATCCATCCATCCATCCATCTCTTAATGTATCCCACATGTACATGCTCACTGTAGAAAAACAAAAGAAGACCGCCACCCACTATTCAAGTACTATAACCACCATTCCCAGTTTGGTACTTTTCATTCCTCTCTTTCCCATTCATCTTTGCTTCTTCCAGGGATGATGACATAAACAGTGTCCATTTTATTACAAAGGCTTTGCAAACATCATTTTCGATAGCGATACGAAATCGTAACATATAATCAGATGTTTCCGGGACTTTTACTTTGTGGCTACTGTAAATAATGCCCTAACGAACATCTCTTTGCACACTCCTTTTTCTGCACTTCGAGTAAGCTCCTTAGGCCAGAGTCTCTAAGAAATTGCTGGGGGAAAAACGAGAAGTTATTAATATGTACGTTCCCCTTCAAGCAAATCCAGAAGGCTTCTTGTGCCCACTGATATGCAAAACCTGGTGACAGAAAAATATGACAAGTTTGTGACAATACAGTAATGTAGTTCATTTGGGGACATAAAAGTTACAGTCATTTATATTTGTGTCGCTCTTTACACACTTCATCTCATTTGATCTGGGTAGTTTGGTAGACTTGACAGGATATGTATTCATACAATCGTGCGAGAGCTCAATAAAATGAGATGTAAAGTATTAAACAGATAATAAAAATTGCTTCTAAGTGCATAGCGGATACACAGAAATCCTAATTATAGAATATTAAGTGAAAAAGCAGGGCACCCAATTATATAATGTGAAACTTACTAGACCATGTATGAGTATTTTAAAGAAAAAAAAGAAGGAAATACACCAAAATGCTGGCAGTGGTTATGTCTGACAGTGAGAAGTTCACCGACTGTTAGTTTTTTCTTCTTATTGACCTATTTTTTCTGGATTTCCTATAATGAATATCCATAAATGTTTGTAATGTACAAGCTAAAGTTTGTTAGGATGAAAAACATAAGGAAGAAATGATAGGGTGCTACTCCTAAGTCTAAAGCGAATGCTTGGGTGGGTGGGCGGCCATGGGGTGGACAGGACGGCACCGGGCTTGACAGAAGAGAGGAAGACTTTTCTAGCCGGGAGTCAGAGAGAAGACCAACCAGCAAGAGAAACAACATAAACAGAAGCACAGAGACTGCATCTCAAAGGCAAACAGAATCTGAGTGCCAGAGACATGGTCTACTCCCAAAGCCACATTTTACAAGAACTGTGCGAGGCTCAGACTAGGGAAGTGACTTCCTGTGGCCAGGACACACGCCTGAAGTGCACAGGGACGGTGGCGTCTCCACGAACGTGGGCCGGGACAGTGGCGTGGCCAGCTAGGGCGGGGCGGCCTGAGCCGCGGCAAGCGGAATTGGGAGGGACTCAAGAACCTGACTCTAAGGATCAAGAGACGTGAGAACTAAATGCCATGGGAAAGTATACCTCTGCCCCCGCTGGGTTCCAGAAATACTCACAGGCAGTCATGGCTTGCGTGCACATACACGCGCGGCCGTGCTGGAGACAGAAGGCAGCTCTAGATGAGTTCTAGAAGCCCCCCTCCCTTCCAGCAGTCTGTGGTTTATAGATTCAAAGGACACCTAACAATAGACCACAAACTCTGGCGGAGTCCCGCGAAGGCAGGAAACAAAGCTCCAATGATAGAGAGACACGAGCAGAGCAGTGGGAGCTGAATCGCAAGCCATCCCTTCAGTTTTTTCTCAAACAAAAGACGTTCTTGTCCACCTGAACAAATTACAATGACGTGAAATCTTAAAATGAAAACATATTTGCTAGCCTGATGCAGACATTATAATTTTGTTTAAGATGTTCTTTCTACCTGTCTCCGAGCTCTAGAATTCTCTCCCGAGAAAAGCGACTGGCCTCCACCGCGTCGCCCAGACACAGAAGCTTAGCCCGGCTCAGGAGCCCCGGAACAACGGAACCAGGAGAGAAAGGGAGGGAGGAAATCGGAATGACTGGCCGCCTGCCCCTAGAGTGGAAAATGAAGAGAAAGTTTGTGCTGCAAAGTTCTTTGGGGGCAACCTGGGAGGAAGGAGTGATCAACCAAATGGTGAGACATTCCCCTTTGTAAAGAAAACCCGTACGCAGACAGTGGCGGGCCTGGCAGTGACCCAGAACCACAGGTGCAGCTTCTCAGAGCTGCCAAGGAGGGAAATGGATCTTCCCAGTCATTAAAGACAAGTGCTCACACCACGACTTGCAGCCTTATTGACGTCTCCCAGCAGTGACACCTGGCCCCACCTGCAGGGGTGGAGTGGGGACGGGATTTATACAGATAATGAGATTAGAATGTTGGGTTGATTTTTTTTTTTAGTTCCCTTTCAGCACAGTCCAGGGAAACAGCGGACAGCTCCGTACCAAAAACCCACCCAGATTAGATTCCTAAATCTAACCCCATCTATCAGGGCCCCACAGTGTGATCTGACTGCTGGCTGTTGAAGAGACAACCATGAATACATGTAACCCCTGGTCTAGTGCAGAAGCTGATACAGGTGGGATTGGGCTGTGCTGAGCAGGGGAGGGGGGCAGGGGTGGGATGTGGGGGAGAAGGGGAAGTACTGCCTCCAACCCTTTCACTTTGGGGTTTGCGATAGTGAAAGGCAAAGGCAGGAAATGAAATGTCCTATCACTCCCTACCTATCTGAGGTCCAGACCTCTCTCCCACATCCTGCCCGTGGGGATTCAGATCTGAGCCGTCTCAGAAATCACACCTCATCTCTAGCTGGCCTCTGGTGCCATTGTTAAGGGTGGGGGGTCCTGGAGGCAGGCAGACCCTGCTGCTCCAAGTGCGGTCAGGGACCAGAAGCTGGGCACACCCAGGGAACAGGCTAGGAACTCGGCATCCCGGGCCCCATCCCAGAGCTGCGGAATCAGAACCAGCATTTTAACAAGATCCCCAGGTGGGTTCTGCCACCCACTGGCAGTGTGGCCTTGAGTGAGTGACTGAACCTCTCTGAGCCCCAGTTTCCTCATCTGTAAAATAAGGAGGGGAGGATTTAATCCTTACAAAAACCCGGAAAGTAAGTAAGGTAACATATGTAAAGTGTGTAGTGCAGCAGCTGGTTCGTAACACATGCTCCGTAAAGAACAGCCACAGGATCACAGCTGCCCTATTGATTCACCCCCGGAGCACTCCTCCATTCTTGTCCCCCTGCCCCAAGACTCTAATCCAAGGTGCTCCCACCTCACCATGGGACTCATGTGGCAGCCTCCTAACTGGCCTTCTGGAGTCCTCACCCACCTCCTACACTGTTCTCCATACTGTAGCCAGGGTGATTATTCAAAATGCAAATACACGAATATCTCTATGCCACCCCCAACACATGCTAAAGGTATAAAGATCAAACTCCATAAGGCCCAACAAGCCCTGTAGAGTCCCATCCACTCGTGCCTGCAGCCTCAGCTTATCCTCCCTATCTCTGCCCTGGCCATGTCAGCTTTCCTTCTCAGTTCCTCGAAGAACCATGCCTCTCCCTGCCACAGGGCCTTTGCACATGAGAGCACCTCTCCTTGGACCACTCCCCTCTCTTCCTTATGCCTGACAAATTTCACCCATCTTTCAGACCTCAGTCCTATAGAATCCTAGCCTCCTGGATCAGGCCGAATTCCCCTATTAGAGTAGATCATCAAAGTCAGGATTTTACATTCATTGTGTGATTGATTAGTTGGTATCTGTTTCCCCCCACCAGATCATAGGCTCCACTGATCACTATCGCTCCCCAGCCCCTAGCAGAGTGCCCAACACACAGAGGCCTTCCATGCATACCTGTTGAAATGAATGTCTAAGGATGGTGACAACCAGGGGGCACCCCCTGGGTTGCGCATGTCATGAGGACCATGGAGTAAGGGCAGTGCTGGGACAGAAACATGGACTGCCCGGTGGCTTTGACTCAGCGAGGATTTACCAAGGGCCCAACAAGAAAAGCTCCAGCTGTGAGGCCACAAGGGACAGCAAGAATGAGTGAGACTCTCTGCTATGAGATACCTTTATGACCTTGGTACAGAGTCCGCAGCCAGACAAAAGGACTGACGGAGAAGATCACAAGCAGATCTGAGCTCTCCCAGTGCACGGGGCTGGTTCCCCGCCTGCAAAGCGGAGGGTCCTCCCCACTCTTCTCCTCTGTCACAGACCGGGTGTGGGGCGAAGGACAGGGAGATAGGGCGAGAGCAAAGATAAATGACGGCAGGGAAGACCTCAGCTCACCTCTGGGTGAAATTCCTGGGGGAAAACTGTTCAACAAGCCCTCTGAAGGATTTAAGTGCAAAACCACCTATGTGCAGGTAGCTCTACCCTTTCCAAAGCACTTTCCCTTTCTCATTTGAGCCTGATGGTCACCTGTGAGTGAGGCAGGATAGGTGTCATCACTCCCATTTTACAGGAAAAGAAACCACACTTCCAAATACATACGTTTATGGAACATTACCAGGTGCCAAGCATAAAGGCTTCTGTAAGTATTAGCACGTACAGTTTTCGTTGCGTCTTTGAAAGGCAATTTCAAGGAAGAAGCAAGGCACAGGAGCTAAGCTTTGGATCCCAGCTCTCCCCAGCTGTGGGTCCTTAGACAAGATACTTAACCTCTCTGTGCCTCAATTATCCATCTGTTTAAAAATAATGATACTGTTATGCTTTTCCACAAGTCACCAGTGATCTACACACACAGTAATTCATTTGATCTTCACGTTAAGCTTATTAGTAGATTATGACTCCCATCCTCATGTAAGGAAACTGAGGCACGTGCCCAAGTGTCACAGGAAGTTGGTGGCAGAACCGGGACTCTAGCCCAGGCAGTCCACGCTCTTGGCTGTAGAGGCCCCACCGCCCCTCACAGAACGGAGCAGTCGCATAACTGCCTCAAATGGGTGCCGTCAGGGCCTGAATCACCACTCAAGGCACTCAGCACAGGGCCAGCCGCACAGGAAATTCTGGTAAGTGTTAGGGCTTGTGACTGCCTGCCTTGCGTTCCACGTGCGTAATTTTCCTACATCAGGAGACAGGACGACCATCCTCCTGAAATCATGGAGTCGCCGTCTCCACACCTCACGTCCACCCTCCAGCAAGGCTGTCAGTGACATCTCCGACACACACCTGTAATCCACCTCCTCCCCACTCCCTTCCCAGTCTCCCCGCTCCCTCTCTGGCCCCAGTTCACCCCCATCCTTTCTCCTATGGCTACAGGAGAGCCTCCCAAGATTCCATTCCTGAAGGGCCTGCTCTGGCTAGTCCCCGAGCCCCTTTTAACCCTCGGGGTGTCCACCCCAGGGGCCTGGGGACAATATCTCGAGTGTATACAGCCCCCTTCCTGTCTGGGGGAGACAGATAATGGCCCCCAGAGGTGCCTATGTCCTAATCCCCAGCACCTGGGAGTATATATGGTAAAATTGAATCAAGGTTTCAATTGAAATTAAGGTTGCTAATCAGCCGACCTTGAGATGGGGGATTATCTGGGTGGTCCAATGTACTCACGAGGATCCTGAGAAGTAAAGGAGGGAGGCAGGAGAGTCAGTGTTCAAGTGGTGAAACTTGAAAAAGACTCCACTGGCCTTTGCGGGCTTTGAAGATTGGGGGAGGTACCGTGAACCACAGAAGGCAGGCACCTTCAGAAGTTAGGAAAGGCAAGGGGATGGATTCTCCCCCAGAGCCTCCAGAAAGAAATGCAGCCTGACCAATACCTTGGTTTTAGCCCAGTGAGATGCATGTTGAACTTCCGACCTTCAGAACTGTTAAGAGAATAAATTTGTGTTGTTTCAAGTCACTGAGTCTGTGTTTTGGCACTATACAGGAAAATAATGCACTACCACAGGACCTTTGCACTTCCCAATGAAAAACTGAATGAGTAAACCACCAAATCTCCAAATGCACTTCCCACTCTTCCATAGCCTTCTTTCTGCATTAGGAATTCTGATATTCTGGAGCCTGGGTACCAACATTCTGGAATTCACTATTCTCCTGCAGCCCCTTGCCCTCCATCAATGACCATACCAAACACTTCAGCAGAGTAATAACGGCTTTCAAGTTGGCCTACCCTGCCCTTAAGCTCTGTGACCTATTCATCAAAACATTCCCAGCCACTAGCACAGAGGCTGGCCAAACAGGAAGTCAACACAGCACATTAGTAATAATAATGGCCATCCACGTTATCTCTGGTCCAGTAACAGACATCTGCAGAGCACTTACTGTGTGCTGAGTGCTGGGCTAAGCCCTTTAGAAGAATTTCATCCTCGGGGCACCTGGGTGGCTCAGTCGGTTAAGCGTCCGGCTTCGGCTCAGGTCATGATCTCACGGTTCGTGGGTTTGAGCCCCGCGTCGGGCTCTGTGCTGACAGCTAGCTCAGAGCCTGGAGCCTGCTTCAGATTCCGTGTCTCCCTCTCTCTCTGACCCTTCCCTGCTCATGCTGTCTCTATCTCTCTCTCAAAAATAAATAAAACATTTAAAAAAAAAAAAGAAGAAGAATTTCATCCTCCACCAACCCTGCAAGGTGGGTTACCATGATTACCCCTATTTTACAGGATGACACAGTCAAGTCTGGGCGGGCTAGCTAACTCATCCACGGACACAGGAGAAACAGTGGCAGAGCCAGGAAGCAACGTGACAACTTGGAAGTCTGCACNTGCTGCCTCTCCCCCGCCTCTCCCCCGCCCCTCCCCCCTCCAATCCTCCCAGGGGAGATTGGCATCTCCGGTTCCCAACATTAGGGGCTACGCAGAGTGGCAGGGCTGGAGTTCGAAGCTGGGGTCTGGCTGATTCCAAAGGCGGTGTGTGTCCCTTCCGTCCCCCCAGGCTGCTCCACTGTCTAAGAGCGAGTGCACAAAACATCAGCCTAGCACCGCTGGGCAGCATGTGGCCTGCAGAGAATCAAAACGATGACCAGCCTGCTGCCTGGTGCCTGCATCGAAAGGCCCATCCTAAGGTCCGTTTCTCTTTGAACACAAGAAACGTCCACATTCCCAGTTCTGAAGGCTCAGGCTGCCAAGAGGAATGCATGACCTGCTTTAAAGCTGCCCCAGCAGAGGCCAGAGCCTCTGGAAACATGAAACAGGCAGAACGATTTCTTTTGCCTAAATGTAAGAGGTTTAAAAAAAAAAAAAAGAAAGGAAAATAAAAACAGATTTAAGTGAAAACAAGGAAAATATCAAAGCGAGCACTGCACAGAGCTTGACTAGAGCGTGGAGAGAAGTAATCCGGCCACCGGGTCTCCCAGGGAGGTGATGCTGTCTGAAACCTGGTGGGTCAGCCCTGAAAATCTAGTCTAAAGACTGCTAGTGGCACCTCAGTGACAGCAAGGAGCCCAAGTGACCTGTTTTGGGGTCTTCAGGGCTCACAGGGAGGCCCTCGGCTGAGGAGGACAACAGCTCCTGGGGGACAAGTCTTCTCTTCTAGTTGGGGGACCTCATCGCTTGAGAACGAGCTTCAGGCATGGAATCCCTCCAACCCCCTCCCCCCCCTCCCCGGAACTCATCCGTGTAGAACCATGTGGAGCCCTCTGCATCCTCTGGAGATTCTCCTTGGAGCCCAAAGAGGATCAGCACTACTCTCCTTGGAGGTCCCAGTCCTGGACTCCAGAAGGAGCCCTGAGAACCACTGGACACTCACGGGCAGCGAATGCCCAGTAATATGTTTTCAATCAAGGCTTGGGTATGGAGCCAGTATTTACTGCCCAACCCCATGTACCAGCCCCTGCACCAGAGGTTATCATATACTTTATCTTGTTTAATCCTCTACTGCTACTCTGGGAAGCAGGTATTAAGCCCATTTTATAGACAAGGAAACTGAGGCTGAGTAACGACTCCAAGGGTACACAGCCAATAAGTAGAAGGTTTGGATTCAAACCCAGGTCTGACTCCAACCTTTGCCTCTTCCTGATCTTTCCTCAAACTTCCCTCACCTGACAACCATTTAGAAAATACGTACTGAGGCCCTACTACGTAACAAGGGAGGCCAAGTTCCTGCTGTCATGCCTCATACACCCGTGTGGGGAAACACACAAGAGGGAAACAAGCAAGCAAGGTAATTCTGGATGATGATAAGCACTAGGAAGAAAAACGAAGCAAGGTGAGGGGGTAGAGGATGGCTAAGTGGGAGGGAATGGTGGAGGAAGGTCCCCAAGATGGTAACTGAGCTGAAACCTTAATTAGTATCTGGAAAACAAAGCTCCTCCTGTTTTCCAAGTGCAGCCTGAGAAATGTATTTGACTTTTCTCTTTATTCCTCCTAGGTCTCCATCAGCAGAGATTCCGAAGTACATGGTTTCTTTTTCTTTCTTTCTTTTTTTTTTTTTGGCTAGCAAGGCTTGCAAAACCTACTGATAAGGTTACCTGTTAGCACCAGGAGAGAGAATTCCAAAGCAGCAAATGGATCCGCTCAGCCTTACGGACAACGGATAAAATGACTCGGGTCTTGGAGCTCATTCATCCTACAGTGCCAAGTATCTGCCGCCCCATAAGCTCTCTTTGAGTTTAATCAGACAGCTCAGCACAGGTTTTCTTTTTATTTCTCCAAGTCTGTGATGATGGATGGTGTGGGGTGGCACTTCTGGACGCAAAATAAGGAGCTGGTGGTGTTTTCTCAGTCCTACAAGACTGAATTTCATGGGACACAGGACATCTTCCTTGACAGTGCTGATCTGAAAGGCAGTGTTTTTGAAAGAATTATTGCAGCCCTATTATGAAAGATAACCTAATCACATGGGAGAGTGTGATTTGATTTCAAGCAATTTGATTTCAAAACCCTGAAATAGAATACCAAAGAGTAATTAACTATGAAAACCAAAAGATGCTAATCGGGATGAGCTAATGGGACAGACTGGGAGAGAGAGAAAACTCAGATCTGTGAGTTTCAGATTCCTGAGTTGTGCAAACGATGGAATCAAAGCTCAGGGCCTCAGGCTGGCTGGATTTGTAGCTCTCTCCTCCCCTCCTCCCTCAAATCCGCCCCTCCCGGGTACCTGGCTGCGCCTGCCCCCACTCCGCTGCTCTGGCTTCTAAGAGGACCAGGATTCTCTCTCTCTCCTGAGCTGCCAGATATGGGCCTCCCGCTGGGGCCTGTAAACCTGCTGCAGGAAGGTGGGAGCAAACCAGGCCCTTTCGCAGGAGGGAGACACGCAGACTGATGGCCCGTGACAGGCGATTTGATGAAACCTTCTCAAAATTCCTCTTCCCTGTATATGCTCTGGAGGTGCAACTCTGGGTGACGGCAGCTTACTAGGCCCTTTCATAAATCTCAAAGATGGGCCCTTTCAGACATTCCCTACAAAAGAAAGGCCTTGGTGAGGCTGACACCATGAGGCTGTCACTGACAGCCATGCATTCTGTAATAAAGGAAAAACCATCATGTTTCCCCAATCCTGAGCAGTGTCTGAAACAAAACAAAACAAAACAAAAAAACATTGCATAAAATGAGATCACTTCAACAGGCGGGGGTGTGGGGCCG
>NW_027532008.1:3950343-4009776 GCF_008692635.1 Crocuta crocuta
GGGTAGGGTGGGGTGGGGGGTTCTTTTCCAGCTGCTGTTAATAAAATAACACCAAGTCTTAGGTGCCTTTTCTAAGGAAGGTGGCTTCTACTCACCCTGCTGACCCGAGAAGCTGCTCGTTTGTGTCTCTTTCCGAGCAAGAGGAAGAAATTCCTCTTATTTTCACTGTGGGCTTGGTGTTCTATTTATGCACCTGAGAAAGATGTGAGTAACCGACGGCTCTCAGATCTGACTTGAGGCCTGGCTGGTACCGCTTAAAATGAATAAAAAGGATGAGCCTCATTATTTGGATTCCAGCGGCCCCCTCATGGGTAAGAAGTCACTAAGTGAGGAAGCTTCAATTCGAGGGTGCTGAAAGGGGGTCAGGGATGGAAATGATTCAAAGAGACAGAGAATGCAAATGCAAAAATGCTTCCTGAGTGATTAGCTGTGGCTATTTAAGCCATTAAAAGTTTAAACCCTCTTGAGGTCAGGGAAAGAACCAGAGGAAAGTGAGAGGCACATTTCCTCTCTTATGATAAACCCAGCAAAATTTTAAAATGCAAAGCATCTCTAAACAGCTATTTGATTAGGGTGTTTTTTTTTTCCCCCAACGAGGCTATGATAATTAGCAAATGCCTGGGAGATGAGATTTAAATATGCCAATCAGTCCATCTCCAGAGTTTAGCAGAAACAATGTGGAATGTAATTATCTTTAAGTGATAAACCACTTTTGTGGGGTTACAGCCTTAACTGGAGATCTGCAACCCAACAGATGACCTCTCCCTGGGCCCAGAGCAGCTACTTTCCCACTTGAAAAAAAAATACAGCGATGCCAAGTGTTATCTGACAATTCCACCACTGTGACCTTTAAAGAGGAGGATTTTGAGTACTTTTGGTGATAACTCTGCCACCATTTCTTCCACCGATGGCGCGTTTTCAAAACCAGCAGGGTGATGGAGATAACCCGACTTTGGAACAGAGGTGCAGACGGACCACCTGCCACATCTAATGCCCTATTTTCTCCATCAGTGATCATTTCTTAGGTTGAAAATCGTCAAAAACCCAAAGACTCACAACATCTCACGTCTCACGCAGTCCATAGTGTGCAAAATGGGTCCCGCAGTAGAAATTGGTCTGTAATGGGACAGAACGTTATCCAGAAGAGGAGAACAGGACGCAGTCAGCCGTTTAGAAATGTCTTTCTGTTTTGCTGCTGGGGAATGCTGCCTCGTGAAGGGCAGCTCTGGTTAAAATGGAGTCTTGCTGAAGATTCAGGCTGTCGTCAGACCAGGTCCATTTTTCACACCACAGACTGGGCTCCACTATCTCTCAAAAGAGCTTTTTATTCTATTGTGATGGCAAGGTGGCTAAGAGAGAGGAAGGTTTCACTTCTTCAATCGGTAACTACAGAAACATGTGTGTCTTGGGCACAAGCGACGTTACCAGGCAACGTGACAGAAATGAATAACATTGATAATCAATCCCATCGTAATAGCTTTTATAATTAAAGATTACTGCAAGTACAATAGAGTCTAACACAAATGGGGATAATGGAGACACAGCCATCTCTCTGCCTCTTTGTCACCAGTGGTGTTCCTGTCTACATGCGGACCCTTCGCTTCTACGGGACAGGGGAAGTCTGTAATTAACCACCTGACAATGTCGGTGGCCATAACTCTAACCAGGCCAGCACTTCCTTCCCTAAGTTCTTACAAGTGATAATTAAACCTGCCAGCCTTGCTTGTGAGGTCTGATCACAACTGAGCAGTACATACATACGCTGGCATGTCTAACAGTGATAGATTCTCCGAGAACCACTGGCTGGTGCCTGGGCTGCCAGGCCTCTAATCATGAGATAAGTATCTCCTTATGTGAGTGCCTTGAGTCACAGCCCCTGCCCCGAGAGCCTTCACCTTTTCTTTTAATCGAACAACATTTTGCAATTTCACCTCCATCTATCAGGCGTTTCCATTGTCTGCTAATAGAGTTTACAGAATCCTATTCCCCAGTCTATAGCCACGGCCAAGAAATCTTCCGTCATTCCTGTAAGTCCAAGAACGTTTCAGATGCACTATAAACTGAACTTGAACTTCGTCCACCATCGGCTGCCGACCTGAGAACTTGCCAGCAAGGGCTTTAATTCATAATTAGATGTTGGCTAGACAAATTACCTGCCAATGGTACCTTTGCCTATCACCACTGCACGGGAGAAGAATGTTCAATGTGGAGATACATGGAAAGAGAGAGCTGTCCCGGGAGGAAGTGTTTTGCAAAATCTATTTCCTTGACAACTGTTTTCCAAGCAAATGTTAGTGCTGTAGAGTTTTTTTCCCATGGTTTTGAAATATTCTAGTGTCTGAAAATCAACATTGTCAAATGCCCTAATGTGAAAAATAGGGATCAAAACAAAAGCAAAAAAACAAAAAAAAGGTAAGCCTCCAGAGCTGAGTATTTTAGAAGCCAGGGATTCATGCCTTCAGTGTGGGTAGGTGGGTGAGTAGGTGGTGCGGAGGCAGTAATGAGCAGAAGACGGGCTGTATCGAGAGGTACTGTGAGGGATCACTTGCTCGGCACAGGTGACTATGGAGAAGAATGTAGAGGACAGAAGGCCTGCCAAGCTGGGCCCCTCTACCCAGAACTGGAGGACTGACTTAGACTCTATGGAAGTACAGCCTAGCCCCTAATCATCCCTTTCTGAGAGTTCAAGCAACTCCACGAACAACCCCATCAGCCTCAGGATTAGGTTATGTTCCTTTAGAATCACAAAATCTCTGCTTCTCGGAGACAGGCCCAATTTCAAATATTCTGCCCCATTATCGGACAGTGTGCCAGATGCTAGCTACGTTCTCGGGCTTTTATTTGGAAAATGGGCTCATGGATTTGACAGGCCTCTGGGTGTGGGCTGAAACATAATCCTAGGGCCAGCACAGACCACTGGTATAGAGGGCTACCATTCTCTGCTCAAGCTGACTGACCCCTCTCCCCTTGATGACGTCGGTGGAATTATTAGCTCAACTCTAAACGGGTCATGGCAAATCAGGACACTTTTTAACATACTCATTCACCCACCCGATATTCCATATCACGTACTGTCTACACACCAAGAAGCATGCTAGCTAGATATTGGGGGCTCAGGGGAACAAGATGTGTGCCTATGTAGGGAATCCTTTTTAAGAGCAGGTTCTTACTTTGGGGTTTATGGATGGAATGAGCACCGATGAACCCCATGAGACCACATAAAACTGGGTGGTTTATACCCTGAGCACTATTCTGGGAGAGGAGAGTTTATACTTTTTATCAGATAAACACAGGGATCTGTGACTCAAGAAAGGTTAAAGATCACTTAACTGTGTTCTGTCACCAAGATCCACCCACAGAGAAGGGGTCAGGAAAGGCTATGCGATGGAGGTGATGTTTGGGCAAGGTCTTAGCTAATGCAAGGGTTTGGCTTTGCCTGCCTGGAGCAAAGAATGAAGGCTGCAGCTTTCCAGCTCAAGCTTCTTCCTCCAGATGTCCTCTGGGCCCCTCACCTACACAATCTCCCTCCTCCACGCTGGGTCCTCCCTTCATCCGCTTACTCAACAAGCTTTTCCTGGGGCACCTACTTATGCTGGGTCCTCTGAGCAAGACAGACACGGGTCCCTGCCCTCCTGGAGCTGACATTCTTGTAAGAAAGACAGACATCAATCAAACAGAGATAAATAATTACAAACTGAGACCAATGCTAAGCAGAGGAGGGCAGAGAAAGAGGAGAATGGCTGCCTGTGGGGGCCTGACTCCAGAGAGATGGGCAAGGCCTCTGCACTCACTAGCCAGCAAGCTGGATTATAAACCGCCCCACAAGCGTGAACATCCTCAAGGGGAGAGACCGCAGATCATTTGGCTTGGCGGCTCACAGAGCCTGCAAGCACCTGGCGCTGGGTACCCCAAGTATTTGCTGAACAAACAGATGAGTGAATCAGCAGGCTATCCTGTGCTATTTCTTATGTTACATATTTTTCAGCCTTTTCAGGTACATGGGTCTCATTTGAAATCTCCTTCAAGCCCACAGCACAGAGAACAACTTTAGAAAATCATCAAGCTCGGAGGATTCATCCCATTTCACAAACGCCCAAGAAACTGATTTCGCTTCCCTCTTACTTTCTCCCACAAAGTGACTTCGATTTTCAAGCTTGGGCCTTCATTCAAGTTCCAAACCATTCACACATGACTCTGCTCAGGCTCTGTGCTGGAGTTGAGGCTCACCCCCATCAGCAAAAGGCTGAAAATGCAGACCTCATCCTCTGTGGGGAAGATCAGGACACAGAGAAGGGGAGCTTGTGCCTCAAAGGAGGGAAGAGTTCGAAAATGCATACTACAGGGTGGACATTTATTTTGTTTGTGGTCTGTCTTACTCACTGCTGGAACATAGCACATACTCAATATTTATTTGCTAAATGAGCCAGTGAATGAAAGGGGACGCGGACAGGCCCATCAAAAGCAGGTAGGTGGCAAAATACACGAGACATGCGGCAAAGCTGTACCAACAGTGCACTGGCAAATGTGTCGTTCCCACAAGAGCGCGCAGGTTGATGTTTTCGTTTACTGTGAAAAGCAAGACAAAAATGAAATAACAAAAAACATACCAGAATCCCATTTGTTTGTCTATGACAGCAGCAGATTCTTTGCTGAATTTGATGGCAGTTTTTGAAAACTGGAAAAATGTTGTTTTCCATTTTTTTGCTCTATTTACGATGGTACGCGTTAAGCCTGCTCTGTATTATTAACGTTTTCTCCACCACTTTCCTAAGTCTAGATAATCATCGTCAGAACAATAAATCAAATCCTGATTTATAGCATTTGCTAGTTTCTGTGGTGTCAACATTCCTACCACTGCCTGTTTCAAGCTACCGACATGATGTTAGGAAGAGACGTGCAGAAGAACAGCATTATGTACAGATACCAGTGGAGGTGTCCAACCTCAAGAGCAGAGATAAATAACAATGTAGTAAATTAATTAGCAAGTGATGAGTTTTAAATACCAGCTACCTTTGCTTTTAGCATAATTTAATCATAAATTCACATAATTAATTTTTAAGTAATGGCTGTTTTTGACAGTTAGCTCCCCAAATTTCTGAGAATTTACCAACAGCTCTCCAGATCTCATTCTAGCACACTGCTGGGTGCATCCCACAGGCAGCCCACGCCCTGCCCCAGGGGACCACAGGGTCCCAGGCCCAGTGGGCTCACCCAGGACTGTGTGATCACGTTTGCACAACATGTAAGTTTTGTCATTAAAAAGAAAAGAGAAAGGAAGTATTCTTTCAAGTTATATTTGGGGCCTGCTGATCTGCCTGGATTTAGGGTTTCTAGAAACGAGGCTGCAGCCCCCACCCCAAGCTCGCTCAGTTCCCCGGAGGGAAGGGAGCTGCCTCTTGGAGGGCTCAAAAGAGACAGAGCCAGTACTATGCTTTTTAGGTGGCGAAGCACATACTATTAGGAAACTGTGGCCCGAGGGTCAAGCAGAAGCTCTGACAGGTCAGCCAGAGGAGAGCTCATCCCAGGTCTGAGGCAGCACTGGAGGACAGAGCTCGGCATGCTGAAGAAGCAGAACCATAAGCTTTGTTGACTCGATGGGGCCTGGGGCGGGGGGGGAAGGTCCCAGAAGACAAGGGATCTAGAACAAAACAGCCTGGACTTCAAAGGCTACCTAAGACAACAAGAAAGTCCTCAACCCCAACTTCCGGTGTCACATCTGAGCTCCAGCTGGTAGCAGCCGTGGTGAAACCAGGGGCCATTTAGGCAAGCGAGTGACTTCCAGCTCATGTCCTTTGTCAGGTGCCTCGGCCCTGTGGGGACTTCCTGCTCTTCCTCCCCAAGGCAGTGGGCTCAGGCACAACGTAGAGCATGCAGGGGAGAGGCAGGCAGGGCCAGCATTGTTGGTGACACTGCCGGCCTGGCCTGGGAGATGCAGACCGCAGGGGACACGTGGAAACAGGACAGCCTCTCAGCTTCCTCGCAGCCTGTGGGGACTCAGTCTGATGGAGCAGGTGGACAGGGGATGCGCCAGAGNTGGGGAGGGGCTCAGAGAGCCTGGAGGACAAGCAGGGATGTGCCAAGCCAACGTGGGTATCCCAGAGCCCGGCCCAGAGTCCTTCGCAAGCGACAGTCGCACCTGGGGTTTAGGAAACACTGGCATGGTGGGCAGGGCAGGGCTGGGGCTGGCTTAGGAAAGAGAGGACACAACTCAGGACCCCAAGTCCGACGAACCCTCCTGTTCACCCCGCCATCTCAGGCAAGCCCTCCTTGTGAGCCTTGGTTTCTTCCTCCAGAAAGACGGCAACCTGTGAGAACCACTTCAAAGATCACAGGAAAGAAAGGGGCTTCCGAAGCTGTAATGGGCTGAGCAGATGGGAGGGATCTTGGAGAAGAGAAAGGATCTTAAGAGGCAGGTCTGGAGGACCAGCAGCTGTCTCCCTGCCAGGCCCACTCCTGCCTCCTTCACTGCCATGAAACCTCCAGCCCCCTCCCCACTCAGGCAGCCCTTACAGCCTACAGTTTGTGGGTCCTAGGATTAAGGGCAGATGGGGTGGCCAAGGGTCCCACTCTAGATTCCCACTCTGGCTCTGCCCCTTTCTGGCAGTGTAACTCTGGGCATGTTGCTTACCATCTCTGAGCCTCAGCTTCCTCAACTGTGACACGAGGCGAACTATCATCTGTGTCTCCTAGAACCACTGTGAAGACGGATAACCCATGGGAAGGGTCACTGAGTAGTGGTCACCGAGTTGTGCCTTTGGATAACTAACACCAGGCAGGCCCCCCAGAGGGAGGCCAGGCATTCTTAGAGAGCAGGGGTGTGGTTTTGCTTAGGCCCTTCAACGCTGGGGGTAGGGGTGGGGTTGCAGGGAAGTGGGCACAGAGAACAGTCAAGAGCACAACAGTAAATGCTCCATAAATGGGTGAGCCCTCAAAGCGGGCAGGTGTCCAGCTGGTGGCTCAGGCTCCACGTGTGGCCATCTACAGCCTGGAGCTCACTTCTCTGGTCACACAACAGGGCGGGTGATTCACCCTGCAAGTTGCACAGGTGTTTTTCTTCTAGGAAGAATGATGTACCCAAGTGGTAGCTGGTGATAAGTAGCAGAGCTTACCAAGCTCCCTGGTCCCACCTCCTTGTGTCTCTATGGCTTTAGCTGTATCCATCTCCTTTCTGTGTTTGTCAAAGGGCAACCCCCAAGTCCCCAAATGGGACATAAATACAACTGATGTACAACAAGCTACTATATTCTCAGCACCCGGAGTATAAGGCCCTTAGTCTTAAGCTGACAGATGAGTAGGAAATTATTTATTGCTAAAGAATAATGAAGACTATAAAGTGCTGTGTGTATGGATGATTCACTAGAAGGTAAGCACCTCCAACCAACAAGGGAAGACGTCACTACTTTAAGCCTCGGGGCTTTGCCTCATTGCTTTGTTCCTATACTTCAAGCACTCCCCTCCCATCCTGACCCTTGTCCTTAGAACGATTGCCCCTCCTTCTCCCCAGCCTCTGGAAAAAGCTCCAAGTTGAGAGTGGCTTTCTCAGTCTGAACGCTCCCTTGAAAAGGATTCCGGGACACAGAACTGTCTGGCTGGGTCATGATAAATAGACCATGTCAGGCTCTCGCTTAGAAGGTTGAAGGCCCTGGGATCCATTTTCCACCCAGATCCAGGCAGAAGACCTTTCCTCTGCTTGGTTACCACCCAAGTGGGCCTCTCAGTCTGCTCTCCCTCCCTCCTCTTTGATTCCTTCCTGATCAATGAATCTGAAGAGCAAGATGCCAGGGCGGGGCATCAGGTGTGCATGAACAAACAAGTGTCTATTCCTTTCACCATGTTTCTTCCTCTAACAGCACCTTCAACTGAACCACTGCAGTTACGCGGACAGAAGCAGAGCTCGAATATGGCAGAGAAACACACAAGGAATTGCCTGCAGAAGGCAAAGACCCAGAAGGGGTTTAACACTCGGGTTTATTTATTCCAAATATGGAGCTGACCCCATAAACATGAGGGACCTACTTCAGCTAACACATCAGTGAAGCACGACTACACCGGTGAGTCTCTAGACCTGGAAAAGGTGCTAAAAGTTACCTGTAGCTGTATGATGAAGGACGTGAGAATCCCAACCTACGACCTGCATCAGCTCTGGAGACAACCCTTTGGAGATACACCTTACCGCCTCCTCCCCTCCGGAGGAGAAAGCAGCTCATAAGGACCCCCAGGTCAGGCCCTGGGCTCTCTCCCCCACCCCCCAGCTCCAGGGGAGCTATTCCACACTGTCAGACTCAAGGACAAGACTACTTTCTTTAAGTCAAACTGCAACAGGAGAAATCGAGGTTCCAGGGTAAGAGCAAATTTCTTTCCATCGTCCTATTAACCCCTGGCACGAGTCTCTGAGGGAAAACTGGCATTTTCCAGAGGGTTTTAAAGAGGAAAAGATTTCAACCAATAGACGCGGAAGTCAGTGCCCCTGATAGGAGGCCAACAATAGACCCCAGGGGACAAATGAGGAGCTGAAAAGGGAAGTGGGTGGAAGAGCCCACTTTTTACCTAGCTATGCTCTGCCCCACACATCGATCATCTTCTGTTCCCAAGGGTCAGAGGAAACAGCCAGAGAACAGTCTTCCATTTGTATTTGTCAAACTCCGCTCACTCCCTTGAAGCCAAGGAAAGAGATTTAAACTACAAGTGTCAGCCAGCTCCTTGTAACTGAACTAGTCATTTCGTATTTCAAGAGCATCTGAGAAGTGTAATTGCGGAGAGGAGGAGAGGGTCATTTCTTCAGCTTGCCCACACCTTTCAGAAGCAGTGATTTTCGCCCTGGAGGAACAGCATAAGGTCTCCTCCCTAAATTCCATACAACCCAGGAGCTGAGCGAGAAGCCGCAGCAGGAGGGGGACTTGTGGATCTAGCCTTGGCCCCACATTTTATAGAGGAATCAGACCAGAGAGGTTAAAAGACTCGCCCAAGATCACAGAGTGAATGAACTCCTTAATCCACGACCTGTGGGGGGTGAAGTAAGCCTGAGTCCTCAATCAGAGATAAGCTCCAAGTTTTGTTTGTTTTAAACTGGCCCAGCTCACAAGACGGTTTATTTCAAACCAAGAAGGCCTTGCTTTGTTTTAGCCACTTCAATTATCAGAGGACAGAATGTGTTCTGGTGAACTCCATGGCACTTTGGAACCACAGAAAATTTACAGCCTAAACGTGAGCGGATTACGTTCCACGGCATCTGCCATCAAGTCAGGCTTCCCAACGCGGCCACACACAGATTAAAAGCTCGCTACGCATAAAGAAAGGACAATTATTTGAGACAGGAAAAGCCGCTTCAGCAGCAGCTAGGTCTTTGGACTTGGGAGGGCCTGCGGGTGAGTATCCACCCACCCCATGGGACAGAGCTTCCTTAAGGCAGAGTCTAGACCCAGCTCAACAGTTTCCCCCACCCCCCCAATAGAAGGCAGAGCTGTTTTCTCTTTATAAAACCTTACCCTCTGGAAGGGATCAGGTGCCTCATGAGTCAGGGTAACAGCCTGGACCACCTAAGGGTCCAGTCTCCGCATTAGACCTGGAGGTCTCGGGTATGTCCTCAGCTGGAAAGGCAACCTCGTGGACCCCTGAGTACAAGGAATGGGCATTAAGGCTCAGAGGGGCTCATGTGTCCACATTTGCGCAGCATGTCAGGAAAGGACAGGTGACCCTAGGTTCTTGGGCTGGGGGACAGGAAGGGATAAAGGACTCAGGCTGATCTCTCTGCCTTCTATCCTTCTCTCCTGCAATCCTTAGAGTTTCCAGACTTGTCTCCCCATCCAGCTGGGAATCGATCAGGGTTTCTCAACCTCGGCAGCATCGACATTTGGGACTGGATAATTTTTCATTGTGGGGGGCTGTCCTGTGCCTTGTCAGTGTTTAGCAGTATCCCTGGCCTCCACCTACTGCAAAGGCGTCCCCACTTGTGACAACAAAAAGTATCTCCAGACATTGCCAAATGTCACCTGTGGTGGGAGGGAGGGGACACGTGGTACAACATCATAGCAGCTGATAGTGAGTTGCAGGGTGCAGCCCCCACACTGTCCTCCCAAATATGCCACATCCCCTGCCCCCCAGGTAAGAGCTGGGCCACTCAGCAAATTTCCTGTTGGAGCCAGACTTGAGGGAAACTGAGGCCAGCCACAGCAGCCTTGTTCTGGGGAAAGCAGCTTGGCACCAATACCCTCTCCAGTGTGGCCCCTAGCCCAGGCCACTGGCAGCTGCTGGGTCTAAGTTCACAAAACTCAGGGCATCTGTGGAGCTTCCCTCTTAGAAGCTGGAGGACCGTATCAAGGGCAGGGTGACAGGGCATCGAATTAGAAGGCATTGAAGGAAGGGCACATGGTAGTCACATCACAACACAAAAAGACGGCTTCCTATAAAGGCCTCTTAGAGAGCTGGGCCATGGCCAGCAGTGCTGGGAAATGTTCAGGGGTCTCAGTGGAGCAGTTACAATAGAAGCTTAATACGGATTAAATGCCTACTATGTGCCAGGCACTCTGCTAAGTGCTTTATATATATTCCTACCTTGAGGATAGCCCCATCATCATTCACTGCACGGAAAAGGAAACTGAGGCAGCCGTTAAATAACTTGCTTGTGGCGGCCCGTTGCCCAAGCTCTGCTTCAGAACACACCTCATGAGGCCCTGGCCCCAGATCACAAGACCCGCCGAGGAAGGGAGAGGCAGCGGGCAGGACTCGGGGCCAGTGACAGCTTCGGTCTTAGCTGAACAGCCACACGCCAAGTGCCGCCCGCCAGTCAGCCCCGCGCCTGAGCGGGCGCTGGGGGGGAAAGGCCGGCGCCAGCTGGAACAGAACTTGAGAACACATTAGCAGAGTCTCACTTCCCAGGAGAGCGCGACTCCACCGCACTGAACAGACTTCTTTGGCAGCAAGTAGGACTCGCAAGAGCCCCAGTGTCACTGAGAGAGGCCATTTGTTTCCCAACGGCCACCAGGAAGGAGGCAGCTGTCCTACAGCAGGAGTGTCTGGTGCTGCCGGAACCTTCCAGCTCTGACACATGGGCAAAGGCTCCTGGGCTCTGGCTCCTCTCTGCCAGCGTCCTCGGCAAGTGCCGGAGGCCAAGGGACCATCCACTCAGACTCAGGACTCAGGTGCTGCTGGCGCGGCAATTCAGGAAGATTGGCTTTTTGGGTGAGGCATGGCTGCGAAGCAGGATAGGTCCTCCGGGTCCCGGGACTCCCGGTAATCCCTGCCCAGGCCAGTCTCGGGCCCTGGCAGGCAGGCGGCAGTGTCCTCGCTCTCCTCCCCACTCCCGGCACTGACGCCATGGCATTGACGCGGGACCGTGCCGCTAGCACGTCTCAGATGGAACGGGACTTCATCGCTTTTCTAAATCCCACAATCCAGCAGTCTAAGGAAATGCCTGGCATAAGCCTGATATAACCCCCAATGCACAGATTTTCCCCACAGGGAACATCTTTCTTTTTCTGACAGCGGACCTCAGGCCCTGGGCAGCATGGGAATTAGAATGCACTCTACCAGGCCAGAAGGATTAGCGTGTGGTTAAAGGGTGAGCGTGTTAATTCCGGGCAACCTGCTCAGTGACAAGAGTCACAGAAACACACATTAGTCTCTCCCTGCAGAGAGCATCTTACTTGAAGTTATGGGGTCTCGCCTTGCATCACAGCCGCACAGACACAGAAGGGTCGGGCACTGCCTTTAGGGGTCTTATCCACAGTGCTGGGCAGGGGCTGCCCTTTGCACCTGCTGGAAGGCTGCTCACAAATGATGAGGCCAGAACAGGAATCTGTCCTCAAACACCTTGTAGGGCAATGAACAGCCTGGAGCAACCCTCCTGGCCCCAGCAAGGCGGTGAGCTTGGAGAGAGGCATAAACCACAGCTGAAGAGCCAAGCAAACTCAAGGTCAGCCGAGAGGAACCAAGAACCGTCTCACCTCTCCAACTGGGCAGTGTGTCTTTCTGGCCCAGTTACCAACAGAAGTCTCTGGCAAGGGTGAGTCTGCCTCTGGGACAGAAGAAAGGACAGGAGAGGATTTCCAACTGGCACTCTAGAAAACTCAGCAGCGGCCGGCTCCCTGATTCTTGGCATCCACTGATTTCTAGAATGTTTGCTTATTCGTTGGTGGACTCCACTCTGAGTATCCAGGAAGCAGGGATCTCTCCAGAAGCAAGCTTCCCTCCCTAACTCTTTCTGTGGTTATTAATGCCTTTCTCCCTTTCTCCTAAGCCAATTCCCTCCAGTTCTCTTTGAGGGGCTCTCATTCACTAGACAAATGAGTTGAAAAATAAGTTTAGAAATAAGCTTGGATAAGAGCAATAAAGCCTCCCTTTAGCCTTTGCCATTAGAACTGATTTGAAATAGGAGAGCCCGATTTTCCAGGTGAGAATTACAGGGTTTGTGGATTAGAGAGACAACCAAGTCTCCTTTAGTTTTCTTCCGTAAGAACTAAATTGGTATTTACTGGCACGAGCCAAGAGCAAAGAGGGGCAGCCAGCTTGCCTATAAAGCATTTACACACTCAAGTGTGGCAGATTTCCAGAGTTGAAAATGGCAGAAAAAGGATTCAGAACATTATGTGTCAGAGATAAATTCTATATTGTCCCCAACAGAGTTTTCTATTAGTAAGAGCCCTGCCCCTTGCTGGAGGGAAGATGTGGTTAGGTCACGGAGCCAAGCAGGCAATGTCCCACCTGCTTTCTCCGGCAACACAGGCCCCAATATCAGCTTATCACAAGCTCAGAAGGAACTGGAGAAGGAGCCTGGAGTGGGAGTTGCCTGCGGAGGCAGACAGGTTTCTTAGAGGCCCCAGCAAGGTGAGCGCTGGGCACCGACTTGGTAACAAAAGGCCCCAAACTGCTACGGAGTTTCTGGGTGGGATCCCCCTCAGCTCGCAGTCAGCCTTACACATAATCAACAAGGTCACAGTTGGCAATGAGCCAAGCGACTTCTCATCCATTTGACAGCAGGGGAGATGCAGGGTGGGTAAGAAACAATGCTGAGAACCCGGTTTGTAGCAGCAAGAGGGATCCACCTCATGACAGGAAAGACCTCTTCCCACCCAAGGTGAAGGGGGGTACCCAGCAGGATCCGGTCGGGAACACAGGTCTGGGTGCTTAGGGGGCATGCAGCACAATACCCTCTGCTTCTCAGAGTCAGAGGCAGTTTCTGTCCTACCACTTGGGCAACTGGGCCCGGCTAGTGGCGGAAGGTCTTCTTGGCAGCCAGCGCAGCCACGGGCAAGATGGAGCACCCCAGGGTTTTCAACATTAAAAGCAGGAAGACTGGGATATGTTCAACCTCTGGAGTTCACCCTGACAGTAGACAGGGACCAGATGCTTCCCAGGGATGCAGAGCAGCTGGATAAAGAGCAACAAGCAGGCTCGCAGAACCCAAGGAACCAAGAAGTCCCCTTGGGGACAGGGGGTCCAGCGTCTGGGACCCTGTAGCCCCAGAGCCACACGTGTGTTGGACAACCCAGGAGCAGCAGCATGCATATGGGTGAACTGGCCTCTGAGCCCTGAGACCATCTCTTAACGGTGAGATGAGTGCAAAACGTCATCGGCCAAAGGGGCTTGCAGAGAAATGTAGAACAACAGAGACTAGAAAGGACAGAGGCTCCTAGGGCGGATGTGCAGGGCAAGATGCTAAGCTCCCCACCCTAGAACTTGCCACTGGGGAACTTCAGTAGCAAAAAGACCCATGAGCTTCAACTTGAGAACCAGTCAGAACAGCTACCCAGCTCCAGACCTGGAAAAGCCAGTGAACTCCATGACCTAATCAAAGGGTTAGCCAATGTGGATCAAGGGTTGCAGAAGGACACTGACTTCTTTGTTAACAGACAAGATCGATGAAGAAAGTCAACCGGATATCAACCGGACAGAGGTGAAGACAGGGCAAGGTGAGCCAGAGACAGGAAGGCAGGCATTCAGTCAGACTTAAAGTCTCTGAGGTTCTTCTCCATCCTTCCCCACATTCTGGAGATTCACACCACTACTAGGAAAATAGCTGGGGTTTGCCGACATTCAAAAGGTGCCTTAGTATTAGCACGCTCTGTCTGCTGTCATATCACGCCTTAGTCACAGAGACAACCACAGCTCTGAGGCTCTGCTGGGAAATGCAGAGCTTCTTCAGAAGACCTGCTCTGCCTGCAAGTCCTACGAAGAACGTGGTGCCAAAAGCTCTTCTGAGACTCGAGTGTTCCTGGCTGGCAAGTACCAGACGGTCCAGGAAGGTGCACTTTCTAAGCAAGGTGAAAACCCAAATCAGGAGTCCGGGCATCCTTCCTGGGACATGCCTGGCATGGAGGGTAAGGACAAAATGCCTGTGGGGTTCCTGAGGAAGTGCAGCGTGCTGATTTGGCTTCCACCATTATGTTGTTGACAGGAAGTAGGAGACAGGTAGTCAGGGAAGAATGACAGTTTAGGGATTCATGTGATGACAATTAGCCAAGTTCTGCTCTGCTTCTCTTTACAAAGAAAACTTCCCTTCTCTTTGCTCTTGGAATGCCATGTTAGAAGAGAGACATTTCCATGGCAACCTCATACACGTTTAGTGATGTGTCACTAAATTTGTATGTGCACAAAGGCACATTAGGAGACTTTTTGAATGTGGCAAGAGAAATAGATTTTCATAATTGAACGTTGCCCTCAAGTCGAGCCTACCATTTGCTGAAAGCCAGGGCTGCGGCAGGAGATGCTAACTCTGCCTCGTCAGAATTGAGGCTCGACCCAAATATCTCAGCTGACTTGAGCTGAGGGCTGTCTCTTCTGCTGAGACAGATGGGGGCACAACCCAGGGGGCCAAAACCCAGGGGGCCAAGATGGCCTTGGCAGAGACAGGGAAGCAGATCTGTCTTGCATCTGACCAGAGCCTGGGGAGAAAGGCGGCTACGTGTGTTAAGAATCAGACTCAACCCCAATCCTGTCCCAGGTCCTCGGCACCTTGTGACCTGCAATCTGTTCCAACGAAGAGAGCCCTGGGAAAGCCGAGCCTCCATATCAGACAGCCTCCCCACCCCCCCGCCCCCGAGAAGGGGAGCACAAGGAAAAGAATGCTGAGTCCACAGCCAGGAATGCCAGGTGTGCGTCCTCGTTCCGTCCCTTCCCAGTCATGGAAGTCCGAAAGCCGTTCGTTTTCTGAGCCGCAATCCCTAAACTGGGAATGAGCTTCCCGAATTACCAGGTGCTTCAAGGAGGCAGCGAATGGAGAAGTATCACTCCCAAACTGTAACACTGATAAATCCTAACACGGTTTATAAGGTGGCTCTGACTTGGCCCATGCACGCCGAAAGAGGCCTCTGCCAGATGCAGGCGGGGCTGGGATATGGTGAAGAGGCCACCCCGACCCTGCTTGTGCTGAGGTGGGGCTGCTGAGGGTCTACGGTGGCCTGCCTCCCTGGTCTCTCCAGGAGCTGGTACAGCAAGCGGTGAGAGAAGAGCCCTGCAGCACGGGCTGCAGCCCAGAGGCTCTGATGTTGGCTCCTGTGGTCCTCCCGCGCCCTCCCCGCCCCGCTCCTACCCTAGGCCCTCACACCCACAAAGTCACCTGGATGAGCCCTCCCAAGACAACCATATGGCCCTTCCCTCCCCAAGTCACTGCCCCTTACACTTCCTGTCACACTCCTACCAAACTAGAGAGGCTCAACCATCCCTGAAGGTTGGGCCCTAGGCCACCCAGGGATGCTTAGGAACTCCGTTCAAGTTCCCCAGGCCCTGCGTCCCCTCCCTGCTCACTCCTGATGCCACCGGTCCCAGCTGCCCTGCACAGAGGCTGACTCCTCGTAACATTTTTGGTTTATGCCACAGGGGCTGGTACACTGAGCTCCAAAAGTCACGGCCTCCCCTCCCGCTGCTAGTAAGAACGTGAGACAGTATAGCCGCTGTGGAAGTTTGTGGAAGAATTATCATGTGACCCAGTAATCCTCCTAGGTAGGTGCCCAAAAGAACTGAAAACATATGTCCACCCCAAACCATGTACACAGATGTTCACAGCTGCGTTATTCATAACAGCTGAAAGGTAGAACTATCCCAATACCCATCGACAGGTGAAGGGGTAAACAAAATGTGGTAGACTCACACAAGGGGACTGGAGGGGGGCTGGTTCTGGGACTGGAGGGGGGGTGCTGGCTTGGGGCAGAAGGTCCAGGCCCAGCAGAGGGGAGGTCCAGGGGNTGGACACTTTCAACTTAGCTGGTGAGGCTGCTCCAAGGTCCTCTGCCAGCATCAATAAACCCCGTGTAAGGGCAAGCATGGACGAAAGCATGGAACTCAGTTTGTCACCTCTCTTGAGGAGGTTCAGCCACCCAGCACAGGCTACTGTTGAAAATACAGTGCCACGAGGGAGAAAGCTGCCACCCGCTTTTTGGTCCTGCTGCGATAAACTGGAATTGACTAGCACTGGCCACAGCTCACCTGTTTTCCCAGGAAGATGAACAGACCTAAATATTCAGACTTCCAGATGCTCAAACCACTAAGGAAAATTTAGAGCGATTCGGGCAAGACAGAGAAAGCTGAGAACACCTCGTTGCCACAAAACAGGTGCCGCTGTGGCACTGGGGCATTCAGGATTTCTTCCAGACACAGTCCGGCTGAGGAGCCTGATTGCAGTCCCGGGCTGCAGCCAGAAAGCAGAGGGGCCAGTTGCTACAGCTCACAAGTCACAAGAAAGTCTGGAAAGTTGTCCAGGGTGAGAATGCCACACAGACGTTCTTTAGATGGCAGTTTCCTTTAGGGACTCTGCCAAGCGACCCTCCCTACTGGAAGGCCGGCAGCTTGGTGTCAAGAGAACAGTTCACTGGACAGAGGAATCCGACCACGAGCTGAGAAGAATGTGGAGGCATCTGTCTGGCCACTGCCTGTCTGCGGTCACTGGGAAAAGACAAAGTGTGTCTTCACTACTTCGCAATCCCTTCCTTTCCTCCACAGCAATGAAGATTAGCCTATGCCTCCTCCCTCCACGCGTGGCCTCCTCCTACTGATGAGGGAACTGGCCCATGAATCTTTAGAGCATGGCCAGGCTGGAGACGCACATGTCGTATTTCCAGAAAGAAGGTGGAGGGAGGTACAGGTCTGCACGCTCTGCTGGGATGAGGAGGAAGCCACAGGCTGGGCTCACCCAGTACCAGGCCAGGACAAGAGTCCCATGTTGCCAGGTTAGCTCTTGGGCTCTCGATCGGAAGCCAAAAAGCAGCCCACGCAGGGCACTCAGCACCTCTTAGCAGAGGTCCGAAGGTGAGTCCTGATAGAGCATCAGAAAACAACGGACTCTGATCCTTGAGGCCAGCAAGGAAGGCAAGCTGGGGAGTCTGCGGCCAGTAAAGACGGTCCTCCAAAGCTGGGCAGGGGTGAGGAGGAGAGGACACAGCATTGCAAGCCTGCCAGGGTCACGGAGCTGCTCCCAGGGCTAGCTGGGCAGCCAGGTGTGGCAGAACCACCTGGAAAAAGGAGGCTGGATGTGGGTCTCTTGGTCCCTCTGCCACCTGACTCTCCCTCCTCCCCAAATCTGTTTTTTTTTTTCTTCTTTAAACACTGATTGCTCCTGGAGTTTTCCCTGAATAGCTTCGTGCTCAAGCGTTCGACCCCTGCTGCGCCACACTGGGACGTCTGCCATGCCATCTCCTGTGCCATCACCCCTAGTCCCAAACCCGTCTCTCCAACCACCCACCAGAAGTGCCCACTTCGGCTTATTTCACAAGCCCGTCACTTTATCATGCCTAGAGTTCAACTCATCTCCCCTCCCAGGATTTCTCACTGCCCCTACTCCCCGATGTCCCCATCTACCCCAGGTAGAAACCTTGGGCATTCCAAATTTCACCTCCCACATCCACCCCTATAACCCCTCCCCAGATCCAGCACATGGAGCCTGCTACCCCGCAAGCCCACTACCCCTACTATTCTCTCCACATTTACCTGAAATGCTGCCCTTTCCCCGAAGCTCAGAGCAAACTGATGTGACTCCCCAGTCGTCTGTTTGCCCCGTTATTTGGGTACCTCCACGGTGCTAGGTTTATACACACCTACTGCACTCTGGCTAGATGCTCTGCTCGTTGTGGGCAGAAGCCTCATCTCTGCATCCTCAGCATCTCAAGCACTGCCCAGTGTGCCGTAGGTAAGAACAAGGTTAGTTCTCTGAAAAAGTTGCACTGAACAAAACAGATCAGCATCAGGTAGTTAATATTCTTCTCACTGCATATCAGTGCAACTACATTATTTCATAAAGTCTCGGTTGGACCTGTTTGATAACTAGATTTCCATCACGGATCGGCTCTGCAAATTCTGGCAGTCACATAAAGGCAGTTTCTAGAACAAAAAAGATTGGGGGAAAAGCCCAGCAGCTCACAGAAAGGGAGGGCTGAGAATTGCATCAAGAGGGGAGGGGAGGTCAGGCCCAGCAATGCCCAGGCCCTCTCCAACCCAGGAATGGCATCCACCCAGGAGACCTGGCAGAGATGGACCCATGCAGAAATGCCTCAGCATCTAATTAAACATTTTAGACTCCACTGCACACGAGAAGGAAACCTACGTCCCCCACGGAACCCTGACAAATGAGTCGTTTCCAACCAATCTATCACCATAGCATCTGGATACCTCAGGAAGATGAAAATAAGACCAATGCATAAATGAAAACCAATATACAAACAGTTGTGTCCCCACACAGGCCTCCACGAAGCCGCAGCCACGGCCATCTGCCAAGTTCCATCCTCGTCACTGCTTCCCGCAGCCAGAGGCCTCTGAGTAAGCATGGTTTAATATAAGATCCAACAACAGAAGGAAATGTCTTCTCTGAAGTCGGAGTCTCCATTAATGCTCCTACGCTAAATGTCCACCCCTTGGAGCTGGAATGAAATAAGTCTGGGACAAATAGGACCTGCTCTGTATGCCACAGCAGCTAAAGAATTTGCTAGAAATAGCTGGGACAGATTGAAGATTCCTGCATGGGAACAGAGCTCTCAAGAGGACCGTCACTAAGCCGTGGGGATGACACTCACACTGATCTGTAGTTATTCTCACTTCCTGCAGCCTCCATCAGACGTGGCCTGGGTAGAATTGATCCAATAACCCAGAACAGCAATGTCAGGTTAAGTCGCATTTAGCACCTGGCAAGGCAGAGACCGTGTGAACCTGCAGACCTGGCTGCCTGCCGTGTGAGCGCTGGGAGTCGGGTTCAGTGTTTCACTTCTTCAACATCTCCTTTTCTCCTGAGCATCTGTTACTCGGTTTTAAGGCCCAAACAGCAATGTGAAAAGGCTGTTCTGTTAACTGGAAAGCGGCAGAGCAGCCGTAGGCAGGAGGGCGATGGTCTTTTGGGAGATCTACATCGCGACCAGCAAATATTTTCATTCCAGATGTTTATGTCCTACCTACTTTCCCCAAAACAGGAGTTAGATGGCACAGGCGACTGTTGGGCAGCTAACAAATGTTTCCCTCTTTCTATGTACCTGTATGTGGTAGGAAGCGATTCAGATGCAGGACAACGTTACACGACACAATTCCTTAAAGCCAGAGATTCATCTTTGCCTTTCCTTCAGCTCATATAGCCTTCAGTGTATAACTGAGGCTCAAGAGATAGTTGGTGTTTTCAACACTTTTTCTTAAAGTTTTAATAAGTTCATGGCTTCGCTGGATTGTGTTAACAGTATAGGCTCTTAACTCTGGAAAATTCAGTTTTAATTGAGTCGTTTCTCCAGCTCATTTTTTCCTTATCCAATCCTGGTCTCCGTCTGAATAAATACAGAAAATTTCCAAACTCTTCCATCAGTGGGTAAAACGGAAATACAGCCAGGAAGGAGATAAAGCCTATGTGAAGACAAAACTGCCCTAGGTGCGTTCTAAAGCATGGCTGCATGTTAGAACCACCTGGAAGTTTTTAAAAATCCCAAAGCTCCAGCTGCACCCAAGACCAATTAAATCAAAATCTCTAGAGGAGAAACCCAAGTGTCCATGTTTACAAAATTCCTCCATGGGCTTCCAGGGGGTAATAAAGGTTAGAATCCTCATTCTTTTTTTTTTTTTTTTTAAAGGTTTATTTTTTGAGAGAGAGAGAGAGTGTGGGCAGGGGAGGAGCAGAGAGAGAGGGAGACACAGAATCTGAAGCAGGCTCCAGGCTCTCAAGCTGTCAGCACAGAGCCCGACGTGGGGCTTGAACTCATGAACTATGAGATTATGCCCTGAGCTAAAGTTGGACGCTTAACCAACTGAGCCGCCCAGGTGCCCCCTAGAACCCCTGTTCTAAAGATTATGACCAGTTCTTTTGATACCTACCAAAACTGACAATTTCTACTCTAATCCATCCCAAAGTGAAAGCTCTTCCTCTGAATTATCACCCATGAGCCATTAGATGAGGTAATAGAATGAATGTCAACCAAGGCATCAGGAGAGCGGGTTTCCGTCAGGGTATCACAGTCTAAACTGGCAGGGCCTGGAGGTGGTCACTGCCATTTCAGTGTCTTCATTCTCTCAGCTATAAAATGGGATTATAGTTCATGCCCTGTACGCCACAGGCCATTGTGGGGACCAGTTAAACTCTTAATGGGATGCTAGGGCTCTACTAAAAATACCACATACACAAGGAGTGTTTTATCTCGGCTCCCCAGGAGGAGGTGGGCAGCGTCCCAGCCCAGCCCCCACTCCCCTCCAAAGCAGATCCCCTGCAGATTCACCCTGCGGATTTAAACGCCAGCGGGTGGTACAGAGGCCAGAGAGTCAGAAACCCTTTTTATAACATGCAAGGAGACTTCAAATACCAGGGCTGACAACCTGAAATTCTCCCACTGGTGCCAAGTTTAAGAGCACTTTACTCAGAGGACAGAGAATCTTATTATGCTTTAATCTAATTCAGGGTCTAATCACAGGAAATGTCTAACATTGTCTCCCTCAGCCCCATCTGGACTGACACTACTCTGGTACCATTCTTAGCTACTCAAGGATCAATAACCAGACAGATCTCCTAGCATGATTATAAGGAGGCTCTTGTACAATACTACCTCTGAAAGTACATCCGTGTGAAGTCTCTGCCCCTTACATAATTATACATCCACAACGACCTGTATCTGAAACTGCTAGAGCAGTCTCTGGACTGAGCTGCTATTTTTCTGTCTAAACACGAAGCTTTCTCTATAAAGGGTTTCCTTATACCCTAAAGTAACAACTGGTTATAGTTTACAGGCTGCTCTCTAAAAGGGCCAGTCCTGAAAGCAAGAAACTATAAAGTCTTCTTTCCCCATTGATTCTTATAATTAAAAGCCAAGACTACTCCAGAGTTCTGGAAGGGATGTGGTAGACATGGAGAATGGCTTCTGGGAGAGTCGGAAAGGAGGAAGATTTGCTGATTTAGGTCAAGAACACAAGCACAGAAAAAAACAAAAATGGTTCTGAAACGTCTTCCAAGGAGATCAGCATCTACTTGGCAAAGTTTAGGTTTAATCTCTGAAAAGTTCATTCCAGGAGTGAAAATGGGGGAGAAGGATCTTAAATAAGTGACTTATAATTTTTATTCAATACCTCACCCATTCCAAAGGACACGAATGAAGTCAAAGATAGCTTTTGCCATAAGATACGATCTCTACTCTACACTGAGCTTTCTTGAATAAGGGGAAATAAGAGATCAGATCTCACAGAACACACCTTGGAGATCCTTAGCCCTGTGTATTTAGCTTTCTGCTGATCAGTAATTCAGCAATTTGGCCTATGTGAGCAGTTCTTTTTTTTTTTTCTTTAATGATTCAAATTACAAACCAAGGTTTAAAAAGTAGTAAATAGACTGAAGGTAAGGAGCCCAGAAAAAAATATTTGATAGGTTAAAAAATCCTGGCAAGAAGGTGACACTAATGGAGGTTGCTGGAACATTACAGATACAAACAAATATTTCTTCTAACATCTAAAAACAGAGGAGCAAAAAATGCACAAATAATTTAAAATCATATCAACCAAAAATTAGGAGCCCTTTGACGCTGTCTTTATTTAGGATGTAGGTTCACTACAAAATTATATTTCACACACTCAGTACCAATTTCTAAAAATAAATAAGAATCTTTAAATAGCTAAATATATGTACTTGATAAAGTTCATGTCATTGATTTGGGAGCATTTAGAAACAGACTCAAAGTGTTCATTTGTACTTTACATATAATGCTAAATTATAAAATCTAGACTGAATGGTTTCCTGGCCAAGTACAGATTAGAAAATCACAAAATTGGGAAAGTAGAAAATAAAGCTGCCACAGCAGGTATCCTGACAACTATGAGACGTGACAGTTGACAGCTTAACAGAGGGGAGAAAAACTGCATAAAAGCAGATGAAGCTATAGAATCTTTAAAAAGCAGGATTCACAATGTTTGGCACAGAATTTTTTTAAAAAATGAGTAGTCACATGAAAATGTAAAAAAAAAAAAAAAAGTGACCCTAACCAGGAGATAAAACAGTCAATACGTACAGACTTAATGATGACAAAGATTTTGGAAACAGCAGAAAAAAAAAAACAACAAACAAAAAAAACACCTTTTGAAAAACTATTATAAAATCCCTTGGGATGCAAAGAAAACTATGGAAATAATAAATGAAAGATGGGAAATACCAGGGAAACAGAAATAATGAAAAAGGTCCAGATGGAAATTCTAGAAGTGAAAATTTAAAAAAATCTGTGAACTAAAAAATTCACTGGGTGGGCTTAACAACCAATGGAAAAAAGTTCAGTGAACCTGAAGATATGTAAATTATCTACATCAAAACACAGAAAGGCTGAAAAGAAAATGAAAAGATTCAGTTATCTGTAAAAATATGATCAAGCAGTCTAACTCATATGTAACTGAAGTTCTAAAAGAAAAGGAGTTGAGGGCGCTTGGGTGGCTCAGTCGGTTAAGCATCTGACTTCCACCCAGATCATGATCTCACAGCTCGTGAGATGCATCGGACTCTGTGCTGACAGTTCAGAGCATGAAGCCTGCATCAGATTCTGTGTCTCCCTCTCTTCTGCCCCTCACCTGCTCAGTCTGTCTCTCTCGCCTTCAAAAATAAATTAACATTAAAAAAAAAAAGATCACGGGCGCCTGGGTGGCTCAGTCCTTTAAGCATCTAACTTTGGCTCAGGTCACGATCTCAAGGTTTGTGAGGTCAAACCCCTGTTGGCTCTGTGTGGACAGCTCAGAGCCTGGAGCCTGCTTCAAGTTGTTTCTCCCTTTCTCTGCCCCTCCCATGTTCACGCTCTGTCTCTCACTCTCTCTCTCTCTCAAAAATAAATAAATGTTAAAAAAATGTTTTTAAAAAGATCAAAAGTTGGTTCCAAAGATCAGCAAAATTGATAAACTACTAGCTACACTATTTTTAAGAATGAAACACAGACAGAAATTACCAACATTGAAAATGAAAGAGGGAGCACTACTACAGATCCTATAAATATTAAAAGGAAAATGAGAATCTTAGGAACAACTTTATTCTAATAAATTCTGTAACTTGGATGAAATAGACAAATTTCTTGAAAGCTAAATTGACAAAACTGATGAGATAGAAATTCTGAATAGCCTTATATCTGTTAAAGTAATTGAAATGGTAATTTAAAAACTCTCTCGGGGCGCCTGGGTGGCTTAGTTGGTTAAGCGTCTGACTTTCGCTTAGGTCATGATCTCAAGGTTCGTGGGTTCGAGCCCCGTGTCGGGCTCTGTGCTGACTGCCAGCTCGGAGCCTGGAGCCTGTTTCAGTCTGTGACTCCCTCTCTCTCTGACCCTCCCCTGCTCACTCTGTCTCTCTCCTAGAAATAAAACATTAAAAAAAAAACAACTCTCTCTCTCTGACACACACACACACACACACACAGACACACACACACACACCCTCTAGGCCTAGAAGGCTTTGGTGGTGGTAAATGTAAATTCCATCAAACATTTAAGGAAGACATAATATTAGTGTCCCACAAACTTTTTCAGAAAATATGAGAACATTTTTCAGTTCATTTTATGAAGTAACATAATGCTGTACCAAAAACCAAACAAAGCCCTTATAGGAAAACTATAGACCAATGTGCCTCATGAACACAGATGCAAAAATTCTTAACAAAATATATGAAAATCAGATGCAAGTTTACCATCCTTTTAAAATCAGTATGATTCTGGGGCACCTGGGTGGCTCAGTCGGTTGACCATCAATCAGATTTTGGCTCAGGTCGCAATCTCCCAGTTCACGAGTTCAAGCCCCACATCAGACTAGCTGCTGTCAGCCTGTCAGTCAGAGCCCTGCAAAGCCCTCTTTAGATCCTCTGTTGCCCTCTCTCTGCTCTTCCCCCGTTTGCACACTTTCTGTCAAAAAATAAACAAAACATTTTTAAAAAAAAGGATAAAATCAATGCAATTCACCATATTAACAGAATTAAAGAGACAAACAATATGATCATCTCCACAAATGCAGAAAAAGTATTTGACAAAATTCAATCCTATGTCTGATAAAAACTCTCAGCAAACTATGTAGGAAACTTCATCCTGATAAAAGGCATCTGCCAACACCTATACCTAACATCATACTTAATGTAAAAGACTGAATGCTTCTCCTTTGAGATCAAGAGCAAAGCAAAGATCTCAGTTCTCACCACTTCTATTTAATATTGAACCAGAAGTCCTAGCCAGTGCAATGAAGGAAGAAAAAGAAATAAAAGGCATAAACACTGGAAAGGAAGAAGTAAAACTGTCTTGACTCACAGACAATATAACTGTATACCCAACAGATCCTAATGAATCTGTAAAGAACAAATTTAACAAATGAATTCAATAAGGTCACATGACACGAAGTCAATATACAAAAATCCATTGTATTTCTATGTACTAGCAATGAGAATTTAAAAATAAAAATTTAAAGATTACCATTTACAATAGCAAATCGCTGTTGTAATAAAAGACATTCAAGCCCTCTACACTGAAAAGTATAAACCATTGTTGAGAGAAGAAAATCTACATAAATGGAAAGAGATACCACATTCATGGATCAAAGACCCAATATTGTTAAGATATCAGTTCTCCCCAATTTGACTTACTGATTCAAAGCAAACCCAATCAAACTCCCAGCAGGACTTTTCACAGAAACTGACAAGCTAGTTCTCAAATGTTTGCAGAAAATGCAAAGGACCTACAATAAGCAAAGCAATTTTGAAAAGGAAGCTTAAAGACAGAGGACCTGATTTTAAGACTTATTATAAAGCTACAGTATCAAGATAGTATGAATTATCATAAAGATAAATCAATAGAACAGAAGAGTGTCGAAACAGAACCATGTATATATGGTCGATTAATCTAACATGGATTCAAAGCAATTCGATGGGAAAAAGAAAGACTTTTCAACAAAAAGTGATAAACAGCTGGACATCTAAATGTAAAATAATGACTCTCAACTCCTACCTCATGCCATATACAAAAAATGAGAAGTAGATGGGAGACCTAAAAGTAAAAACTAAACTGATCAAGCTTCTGGAATGAAAAGGAGACTATTTTCATGACCATGGGGAAGGCAAAGGGTTTTTTGTTTTGTTTTGTTTTGATTTTCTAAGTAGACACAGAAAGCACTAACCATAAAAGAAAATATTGATACACTGACTTCATCAAAATTTAAAACTTCTGTTCTTTGGGGGAGTTGTGTGGCTCTGTCAGTTGAGCTTCCAACTTTGGCTCAGGTCATGATCTCATGATCTATGAGTTCAAGCCCCGCGTTGGATTCCGTGCTGACAGCTCAGAATCTGGAGCCTGCTTCAGATTCTGTGTCTCCCTCTCTCCCTGCCCCTCCACCACTTATACCTGTGTATGTCTGTCTCTCTCTCCCAAAAAATGAGTAAACATCAAAATATTTTTTTAAACTTCTGTTCTGTGAATGATACCACTAAGAAAATGAAATATTCTGGGAGCTAATATGTATGGATGTATGTTTATTTTTGAGAGTGTGAGAGTACGAGCTGGGGAGATGCAGATAAAGAGGGAGACACAGAATCTGAAGCAGACTCTAGGCTCTGAGCTGTCAGCACAGAGCCTGATACAGGGCTCGAATCCACGAGCCATGACATCATGACCTGAGCCGAAGGTGGATGCTGAACCGACTAAGCCACCCAGGCACCCCTGGGAGCTAATATTTATAATAGATTGGGAGTGAATATGTATAGTATATATATCTGACAAAGGACTTATATCCAGAATATATAAAGAATTTCTATATTCAGTAAGATGATAAACAGCCCAATTTTTTAATTAAAAAAGGGGGCATAAGATTAAAATAGACACTTATAGGAAGATACAGAAATATTAAACACATGAAAAGATGCTCAATACCAATATTCAACAGGGAATCAAAAATTAAAACTATAACGAAATATTACTATCCATCACATAGAATGGCTAAACTTACAAAGGTGGACAATAGCAAGTGCTGACAAAGCTGTAGAAGTCTCACGCACTGCTGACAGAAGTATAAAATGGCCTTAACTACTTAGGGAGAGTATTTCCAGTTTTCCTATAAAGTTAAACATGTGTCTACTCTATAAACCAGCAATTCTACTCCTAGGTATTCACATAAAAGAAATGGAACCATGCCTATACAAAGCCTGTACATAAAATATTCACAGCAGCTTTATTCATAATAGCCAAACACTAGAAACAACCAAAAAGTCCAACAGGTGGTGGATAAACAAATTGTACTATATTCATGCAAGAGAATATATCTCAACAATAAAAAGGAATGAAGTATGACTATATTCAGGGATGAATTTCAAAAACATCCTTGGTGAAGGGGCCTGGAGCAAAAAGGCACATGTTAAACTACTCCATTTATTTGAAGCTCTAGAACAGTCCAGACAAATCTCTTGTGACACACTGAATTAGGAGATGGGAGGTATGGCTGATGGGGGATTGCCTGGAAAGGAGCAGAGGGGCCTTTCTGAGGCGATGGAAATGTTCTGTATCTTCACGTATGCTTTACATGGTTTCCTGCATTTGTTAAAATTCAGCAAACTGTATATTTAAGATCTGTACATTTTGCTATATGTAAACTACACTTAAATAAATAGATAGTACTGGATCACAGGGTTGTTGTTAAAAAAAAAAAAAGACAAAAACACAGGGAGAGCCACTGAGAGGCTGAAAGACATCTGTACAACTCAGCAGGCCCTACAGAGCATGCTGTATTGCACAATGGATTTTCTGGACCACCAAGTCATGGCAGAGGTGGCGGAGCAGGGAGGAATCTATTATTCAGCCCCTGAAAATGGTTGTTATTTAGTGAACACTGTTCGCCTGTAAGTTTCACCTGTGGAGCAGGTGATACCCAGACCGTGCTGGATAAAAGCACAATTATCGTTCATCAATTAAGAAGAACACTAATCAGTATGCCAAAGTTCCTTCCGTAAAAGTTACCATTATTGGTTCTGCACTGATACAGATGGACAACTGCCCTGGTCTTGGCCTTTAATTAATGAAAAGGTGGAGTTGAGAGTAAGAGCTGTTCCACTTGCCTGCCAAGTTTGGGGAGCTCTCAACCCAAATCTTAGAAAACAGCCTTTTCAGGGAAGAAAAGACCTACGCCTGAGCCACCACACATACTGAGTCTGAAACCTACAGCTGTGGCCTCCATGGTTTCTGTTCTCTTTGGGGGCGGAGGTCTGACTAGCAGTGATCTCAGCCACATCAACTGCATTTAAAAAAAACAAACCTGGGGCCCCTGGCTGGCTCAGTTGGTAGAGCATGCAACTCTTGATCTCAGAGTCCTGAGTTCAAGCCCCACACTGGGTATGGAGCCTACTTAAAAAACACACACACATAAAAACAAAAATAAAAATAAAAAAATAAAAAATAAACTAACACACACACACAATGAAAATAGGGACGCCTGGGTGGCTCAGTTGGTTAAGCGTCCAATTTCAGCTCAGGTCATGATCTAGCAGTTCACAAGTTCTAATCCGTGCTGGGTTCTCTGCTGACAGCTCAGAGCCTGGAGCCTGCTTCAGATTCTGTGTCTCCCTCTCCCTCTGCTCCTTCCCCACTCATGCGTTCTCTCTCTCTCAAAAATAAACAATTAAAAAAAAATAGAGAACCAAAACTATGCTGTCTTGGCTATTAACAGAGCCAACAGGAGGGAAGGAAGAGTGACTTAGGCCCTTGAGTCCTCAGAATTCTTTTTAGGAGTCTTCAATTCAGGGTCTTGTCATCTGCCTGGGGAGTACGGAGCTAAGAAAGTCTGTCGTTTCTTTCCCCCAATCACGCAAATCATCATTGTGTGTAAGGCCTTGGCCCTGGGGTCAAGAACCACGGCTTACCATCTGAATGAGCCTGGTCTTTCTGGACGACAGGTGCAGAGAACTAGAATCATCATCATCATCTTTGATCCATGACACTCTGCCCCATGTATCATTCCTCTTTTAAAGTAATGTAATAGATACCCATGAATTCACCTGAGGCAACTACTCTCCTGAATCATGTCCATCATTCCCTTGTGGAGGCTTTCCTGACCTGGCCAATGAAAACAAGGCAGGGAGAGAATTCCCTAACACACACCTCCCTCTGTGTCACACAGACTCAACTTAGGACACAGGAAGGCCAGAGCCACAGGACTGGCTGCCCAGCGAGATTATCAAACCGCTTCCCTGAATGGAATTCCTTTCCTTCCAATTTGTGAGCCTGATTTACTTTTTTCAATAAGAGAAAAGATGTAAGTCCCTTTGAGCAAAGTATGCCTGATATATATCACAATATTTATTTTTGGTAGAGTAATGGATCCGTCTTCAGGGAAAGCTAGAGAAAAAGTGTTTCTTGAGCTCAGATGTAAATCAGTCACTCCGAAACCACAGGGGAATCTATATTCTTACCCCTCTGCTAACTACAGTGTGGACTAAACAGCTGACTTTTAAAAGTCATTGTTTCCAGACCTAACACTAATGACAGAGGTAAGGATGTGAGTCCCAACAAACAACTGCTCCTGGAATGTCTGCACCTAATTCCCCCAAATGACAGCACAACACAAAATAATCCACCCGACCTGTGGATGTGAAGTTGCCCCCCTGCAGGGGACAAGGTCTAAGCTTTACACACAGTACTCAATTCCCAGGAAGAAGGATGAGATGTGCCTGGGCTGAGGATGTAAGGGTCTCCCAAAGGACCTGTCCAGTTGCTATAGGCCAGTCATCCTATCTACATCAAATGTATCATAGAGCTGGACACGAGTGAAACTGGAGGGCAGGAGGAAGAAAGGATCTTCAATGAATCTGCAACTTAAACAGAGCTCTTCAAAGGAAAGCTATTCAGATCTAAGGTGTTCCTAATATTAATTATCCTGAACATCTCACAGGCTTGGATTCACATGCTACAAAGAACACAAAGCCCTTTAATTTTCCCACCTCTCCATGGCACTAGCAGTGATAAATCAGATATACAGAGAAAACACAGATGACTAACGAACCAGCCCGTTAATGGCGAGCAAAGATCGTTTGCCAAGATGACTTATTCAGACATAGTCACATATCATAACCAGCAATATCCCGGAGGCTTAACGCAGCAGGCATAGAAAGCAAGAGCCGGGGTGCTCCCTGCCAAGTCTTGGGCACTCCAGGGCGACTCAGCATCCTCCAGATGCCTGCCATCCAGGCATGAAAAGATTTTATTCATGGCTGCCACCTCCCCACTCTCTTCTAGGTAGACTACTTGCACTTAGAAAATTACTGCAACTTCTAAAAGGCCTCTTGGGTCCCAGAGCTGCTAAGTCTTCAGCCTTGCCGTGACCCCTACTCTGACACCCTTAGAATTCCAGGTGCCCTCAGGAAGAAGACCCAGCCTCTGTCGCCAGCAACCTTAACTGGTAGTTTATACATCTCTACTGTAGCCATTCATTTAAGTAACTGGGTTCCCACTAGGTGTCAGACCCTATTCTAGGTGCTTAGGCAGAGCCATAAACAAAATAGTAAACAGGTGGGAGTGAGGGAAAGAGAAGAGTCCTCTAAATGCCAGTCCCTTTGTTTAACCAGAAAAACAGGCCCAGTGATAGATAGTTTTCTTTGAGGTCAGAGTCAATGGTGTGACCAAGTCTTGAACCCAGATTGGATTCTTAGCAGGATGGTCACATATGGTGGTGCCTGAGGGGACTGGGGAGAGGGGATAGGGATGAAATTCAACCCACGTTCTGCATATGGACCAGGGGAAGCCCCATTCTAATACTACATTTTCACGGTCTCAGACTTCCAGTTCCCTTTAACAAAAGCTCCCTAAATTGGAAGGGACAACTGAGGTCCCCCAGATCAGCACCCAACCATCATGAGCAGGAAGACCCAGGAGAGTGTGAATCCTTTCACTGAGATGTAACCCTGACAGGCTATACACTCCCAGCGCTTGTTAGGAGTGAGAAAATCTGTTGAACTCGAATCTGTAAGAAATCCACCAATGGCAAAGCTCCCCTATAATTAATAATTATGACAATAATTTCCTATATCATTGTCAGATCTGAAAGGGAAGGCTGCTAGCAAGCTGTTTTACATTCTCGCCAACTCCTTTCCTCTCCATGATCCCAGACTGAGAAGCTGTCACTGTTTGATCCCATCTCTAAAGTCCCATATGGGGGCGCCTGGGTGGCTCAGTCAGTTACGTGTCCAACTCTTGATTTTGGCTCATGTCACGATCTGACGGGTTCTAAGATCGAGCCATGTCAGAACTTGCTTAAGATTCTCTCTCTACCTCTCCCTCTGTCCCCTCCCTGGCTTGCGCACATGCACACATCTTTCTCTCCCTCTAAAAATAAATAAATTAAGATCCATAGGGATGATAGGAACAATTAACTGAATCAACTCTATGAATATCTATTCTTGACAAAGTGCCAGGCATGCGACAGCAAATACTACCACCATCATCAATACCAACACACAACTGTCTCTTCACGGAACTAACTAGCACATTGCAAACAGAGCTGGGAAAGCCCACAGCTAAGGAGTCCCTGACCAGACTGGCAGTCCACTTAGGGGCCATGTCTGGAAGCAAGAGTGTATGTGACACTTCCTCGCTCCATTTTACAGAAGGAAAAATAGGGGCCAGAAATGAGAGCATGTGGCTTGCCCAAAGTCAGACAGTTGACAGTTGAAGCTGAGATTCAAACCCACATTCTCTGGGTCTCCCCTTTCCACCACCTTGTCCTCTACAAGGTTCCATGGCTGCAGAGTGAAAGAGAAATAGTTGGTTCTACTGACAGATTGTTTCCTGCTGTATGTACACCCAGAACGTGTGGCTTCAACCCACCTTATCAGCACAGACCTCATGACCACGTTCATCTCTCAAACCAGAATGTTTATAAATATACTTCATTGATCTAGAGCCTGGTGTCCAGTCTTCATTCACTCCCATTTATCACCCTCTCTGGGTCTCTCTTGATGTTTACTTTCACTTTAAAAACCTCATCTTATAAGACCAGGGCCCTTTTTATCTGATGCTAGCTCCCCCTCTGCTCCTGGGGTCTCATCAATCCATGTCTGGAAATAAACAAGCCAGAGAGGGAAGCACCAGGCCCTTTTATGAAAACAGGTACCTTTCTAAAATGATCTACCCCCGGGCATGCCACAGACAGAAATGTAAATAAGAAGGAAATGAAGACATCCTCCAGCCACAGTCCTACGCATTCCCTATCAGGCAGGACACCAGGGAAGGTAGCTCTGCGTTAACAGCTAAACCAAAAACTCTGCCCCGCATTTTCCAGGTTGTTTGGAGGGGCAGGAGGTCCAAACTCAAGAAGCCTGAAGAGACAACAGGCTTCAAGATATGATAGTGTGTATAGTTCTGCCTCCTCTGTTCTGAGAAGCTTAAGGTCTTCGGGATACCAACCACAGGTACGTGCAAGCAGGCCTCCAGCTACTACCAGGGGTGCCCGGAGATGCCAGTCTGAATGATCCAGACATCTGGCAACCCACACAAGCCTTCCATCATGTTATTTTATGCCCACCTGCGGAGCAGAGTCTCCACTCTCCCACCCCCCAACCCCCAGCTGCTGCAGCCTGTGGCCTCTGCCGACAAGGGAAGCTGTCGAGGTACAGGAGCACAGAATCAAGTCGCCACTAGCTGGCACCCCCTTCCTGCCATGGCTCCCAACCCCAGGCTTTCAGAAATAGGTCACATACCTAGATGCCAGTGCACAAAGTGCCTCTTCTGAAGAGGACTGTAGTTAATTCTTTTCTTTTTAATGTTTTATTTATTTCTGAGAGAGAGAGAGAAAGAGAGAGAGAGACAGCATGAGCAGGGAGGGTCAGAGAGAGAGGGAGACATAGAAGCTGAAGACAGGCTCCAGGCTCTGAACTAGCTGTCAGCAGAGCCCAACACAGGGCTCGAACCCACGAACCATGAGATCATGAGCTGAGCTGAAGTCGGACGCTTAACCGACTGAGCCACTACTGGACGGTAGTTAATTCTTAAGTCTCTGGGCGCCGCTTTGGAAAATCTGATGGCAGCGCTGGACACCCCCATGATAAACTGTATGTGTGCAGTTTGTATAGAACGTCACTGGGGGTTACTGCTCTCCAGGGAGATGTAAAAAGGCAGAAAGGGCTAATGTGCTCAGAGCCGGCTTCAAGAAAGGGAGCTGTGGGTGGTTCAGATAAGTAGTGGACGACACAGTTCTTAACCAAAAAGGGGGAAATGAGGTCCCTTCCTCAGCTCCTGCAAGTTCCAGCCTTCAATCAAACCTCTGAGATTTCAACAAGAATTTGAAAATTAAGAGCACACACACACACACACACACACACACACACACACCAAGCACTCATCTGTGTGGCTTTCTGGCTTGACATCACAAAATATCCTGTGACTGCTAGTTAAGATAGTCTCCAAACAGGGCTTATCTCAGAAGGGCTGAGTACCAGCAGAGGTAAGAAGTGTGGGAGAGGTGGACGCTGGGGTGGAGGACAGTCCAGGCACAGAGAAAGAGACAGAGAAGCTCTCCACTGGCCTCTGAGCAGATCCTGGCAGGGCAGGTCCTGACCCTTGCTGCGGGCTCCCCCTGGAAATCAGACCTGCTGGCTCCTTTGCAGCAAACCAAGAAGTCCAGGCGGAAACAGCCCTTTCCTTCTGGGTCCATGGGGAGGGCTAAAAGGAGGCTGGAGGGGAAGCCTCCTCTCATTTCTAGGGAGGAGACCCTGGCCCACTGCTTGCCCATAGCCCCCTCGTGGCCCGGGGGTGTCACTGCAGCCCCCACTGCATTGCTGGGCAAAAACCTCACGCAGGCAGCTCTAACAGTAGTAGAGCGGAGCATTTAGTTACCAGTGGCGTCTTGGCAACAATCTTCAAGCCATGGAGAGGCTGTGTTTGCTTTTGGTTTCTCAAACTGAGACCAAGACTCACACTCCAAGTGATCCTTCTAAACCCTTCCCTCATACAACCCCTACAGGGAACAAGTCCAAGACTTGCTTCATTAAGCCAATAACCTCAGAGCTTCTGTAACATTACCACCACCCTATTGATCAATCCTTCCTGCATCACATGCGATTCTGTACAATTGTTCCCAAGCTCAACAGACAGAGTTAGCAAGAATCCACAATCCCTTCCGGCTGGATTACAAAATACTGTCAGGGCACCAAATACCACCCCCAAAACCCAGATTTCCAGGTAGGAGATCCCACAGGGGTTTAGAGAAAGTCAGGACACACAGAAAGAATGTGGCTCTTGGCCCTGCGCAAGCAGAGAGGGTGTCCGTTAAGGAACCTAACTAGCAACTCCACAAAGGGACAGAGGGGAACCCACCTGGGCTGGGGACTTGACTGGAAGGACCAGAGTCTGGGAATAGGGGAGAGTCGATCCAGTGGTTCGGCTACTACCTGCCAGGGATGGGGATGATTAACTGAACCCGACAGTGGGAAAGTGCCCACTAAGGAGGAGGTGGAAGGAAAGTTTGGGAGGAGAGGGGAGAGTGAGGTGTGCCGGCAGGGCCTAAAGCAGTGGTCCAGCGACCAGAAGGAAGCCAGGGGATCCGGATGGAAGCACAGAGAGTCTTTTCCTTTCCCGGGGAAGGAGAGTCCTTACCTCCTTGATTTTCTCCCGCTGGGCTCGAACCAGGCTCTGGGGCTCCTTGCTCTCATCCGCCCTAGTCCCCAGGACCGGGTGGCGGAGGCGGCTCCGGAACGCATGGAAGTCAAAGCTGAACGGGATGCTCGGCTCCTGGGGTCGCAGGGGCGCGCTGCCGCTGCTCCGGGCCGCCGTGGCCCCCTGGGGTCGCGGGGCCGTGGCCCCCTGGGGCCGCAGGGCCGAGCTGCCACTGCTCCGGGCCGCCGTGGCCATTTCGCGCGTCCCGGTGGGGTGCGTGCGCCGCAGCCATCCTTTCCGGCGGCGGGCACTGGCTTGGCTGCTGGCGTCGTCCTCACCCGGGGCCGGCACGGCGGGGGCCGGGTTGGGAGGCGACTCCTGCTCGCGGACCAGGGGGTGGCCGGCGACTTCGGCCACTACCTCCAGGCCGGGCTGCTGGGTCCGGGGGGCCAGGAAGAGGCGCTTGAGGCGAGAGGAGTTGGGCAGCAGGAAGAGCGCCCCGAAACACAGGGTGACGAGGCCCGAGAGGAAGAGAAGGAAGAGGAACTTCTGCGGCAGCCGCAGCCCCCACGGGGAGGCCGGCACGAAGACGGGCACCTTCCTCATGAGCATCGTGGCCTGGCGCGGGGCTGGGGCCGGTCAGCTCCGGCCGGGCCCCCCAGGCCCTCGGAGGGCAGGCACTGGCCGGCAGGGGGTCCGGCGCGCGGAGGTCGTCGAGGGGCGCCGCCCGGAGTGGGGGTCCCTGAGAGTCTTCCAGCTCCTGGGGCTGCCGCTGNCCGCCTCCCTCCGGGCCACGCCCTCGGGCCACGCCCACTGCGCGCGCCCCGCGGTCCACCTCCGCCGCGGCGCCGCAGCCAGGCCAATGGCCTCGCGTCTGGGGTTGGGAGCGCGGGGCCTAAGCGCGGGTGGGGAGAGGCGAAGGGACTCCAAGCCACGCCCCCTCCCTCAAGTGGCCAGCGCCGCGCACACTCCCCCCATCCCGCCCGCACCAATGGTCCAGCTGCGCGGAGTTGGCGCGGGCGGGGGTGGAGAGCGGCGCGAGGTCATTGGCTGCCTCGGAGGGATCCCCGTTGGGCTGCAGTCGCCCATTGGTTAGTGGCCAGCGTTCTCTGGACTGGGGGCGACGGAGACATCTCCCCCCTTGCCGCCCCCTCCCGCGTCGCTCCTGTTGTCGGTTTGCGGGGGGGGGCAGGAGACCGGGCCAGTCTGAAGGGCTCTGGCCGTCATTCGGTCGCAGCTCTCACTCCTAGGTGCCAGGCCAGGATTGACAGGGAGCTGGGGGCCTGCCCAGGGGTCCCCAGAGCTCCCGCAGGAGCCCTGGTGGTGCTGCCGTGGCAGACTCTGAGGAAGAGGTGGCCGGGGCCAAGCCGGGGAGCTGTGGCTGCGGTTGGGCCAGGCTAAGGCCGTGTTTCCACTGGCCCCGCACACACCACTGCTCTGCCTGCCTTTCCCCACAGCCCCAAGGGCTGGGGACCCTAGCTGGGGGAGGGGAGGGAGACATGGATGCGAGGGCAGGGAAGAGAGAACCCTGGTCGTGTGTAGAGACCACACATATCATGTGACATGCGTACCTAGTTGCCTGCGTGTGTTTACGCGCACATGTGTGCTCCTACGCACAGGTACATACGCTCTCAGCGATAGCCTGTGAGCGAGTACTTGCACACAAGGAATGAACACCAAGTGATTATACCAGAGCACACCTAGACATCTATACATGTTAGTACTAATATGGACATGTGCACACAACGTATCCACTGACGCACAGCAGACAGGTCCAAAACCATGCACATGTACACGCTGCCAGGCATAGATTCCCAGACACGTGTGTCTCGACCCCAGGGCCCCTACACCTTCCTCCATGGACTTAGGTCTCTCTGAGCTTTCCCCTCCTGTTAAACCTAACCCGGGGCAAAGCAACATTGTGCTGTGTGGGTCTTTCATGCAAAACACTTTATAGAGACTAATAACAGCAGAGGGAGAGACAAATTAAGAGGTGTAATAGGCAAGAGGGAAAATATCTGCTTTCAGCTGCAATTTAAAATGAAATGCAGCGTTGACGAGACAGAAAATACTGCAGGGAGGCCTTTACCGATGGAAGAAGCGGCCCAGGCGGGCTCCCGCCTCGTAAATCTTGCTTCTTCCCTGAGGCCTGCTAGGATGGGCCACTGAGGCTCAAACATCCTTCTCCCTCTGGCAGGCCACTGACAGCAGACCCTCCCCTGATATTTAAATACCCTTGGCATGCAAATGCATTTTCACTGAAAATAAAAGACTGCTCTGGGTAACAGGTGTAAATATGTTGGTCACTGGAGATGAGTAGTCCCCCCCCCAACCCCACAAGTTACACCTAGATTAAATGTAAAATTCTAATTCAGATGCTTCAATCTCTCATGGGTTTGACTGGCAGGACTCAGCTCCCTGGAACCAGCTGTAAACATCAGAGATAAACATGTGAGCCACTTAGCTGCAGGAACCCAGAGACCCAGAGACTCGGCCTGGCTTGCCCTCATTTCCAGGGCCCAAGCACGCCATCGATGGGTCCCACCTCGGGAAGAGGCAGGCTTGTCTTTGGAGAACCAGGAGCCCAGCATTCTTTGGAGACACCCCAGGCGCTCTCTCCACGTTGAGAGGGAAAGGGAATCACTGTTCAGTCCCCTGAGGAGGCAGAATCCAGGGGAAGGGGCGGGAAGCAAGGCTGAGTCTTAGGAAGGGAGGTGTGTTTGAACTTGATATTCAATGGGATTGTGACACCTGACTCAGCCTCTCACACGTTGGTGGCCCAGGGTAGAAAGCAGGGCTACAGCAAAACCAGCACATTCCACAGATCCAGGGTACAAACCCCAGAACACAGAGAAGACAAGTCCATTTCAGATTGATGTCGTGCTGGTGGTTACGCTGAATTGGTGACCTTTTACACTCTCCCTAGAGAGATCACTGAAACCCTGCAGGTCCCCAGCCTCCGTGGACCTCACACACATCGCGGCTCTTTCATCGCTTGCTTTTGCTATTGATATGCTGTCCTACAGCAGACACTTACCTCCTCATGACAGGGACCATGGCTTGCTTACCTCTCTAAGTGCCCTAGGTCTTAATTACAATGCCTCGCATACGCACACTGTGTTTATAGAGTAACCCATGAATAAATGAGTGAGTGAGTGGATGCCCATTTTACAGAGGACAAAACTGAGCCTCAGGGAAGGGAATAATAATGAACTAACATTTTCTATGTGCTAAATACATATTACTTCATTTACTTTTCAGAACACGCTTACGTGGTGGGTTTTATTGATAGCCTCATTTTATAGGCAAGAAGACTAAGGCTAGGGAGAGTTAGGATAGGTTAACAAGTATCTTTCTCAGTTTAATGGAGAAACGCAAATGAGGCTGGTAACAGAAATAAATAGCCCTTTAAAAAATCTATTCTGTCAACAAACGCTTGTTGAAATTAGATGCTAGGTCCTTCACTAATCTCACGTTGGACCCAAATATGAACAAAGCATGGTTCCTGTTATTATTGAGTCACTCATTCAGTAAAGAACTATTTATTGAACACCTACAGTTACCAGGAACCGAGGGGCTGCGGGACACAGCCCTAAATAAGGCAGATATGAAACCTATCTTCAGGAAGCTTCTGGTCTAAAAGGTAACAGGGACCAATTCAGTCCATCAGGAGGGGAACCACAGGGCAGTGGTCTATGTGCTTCAGATCTCGTTCTATCAGGCCCTCGTGATGACTCTCTGAAGTAGCCCTTGAGATCCCAACTTTGCAGACAGAGAAACCAAGGCTCAGGGGCGTGGCACGACTTGTCCGAAGTCACACAGGGAATGATTTGCAAATATAAGAGAGAACCAGATTCATCTGCTCCCAGACCCTATGCTCCTTGTGTTAATAATATTAATAATAACTAAGATCAATGGAGCATTCGCTATATGCCAAGCTCTTATAAAAGCGTGTTACAGAAGCTCACTTATTTGATCCTTACAACCACCCCATGAGACATTTATAGAAGAGGAAACGAAAGCACAGAGATGTTAAAGAATTTGCCCAATGTTCCACATCTGGGAAGTGACAGAGGGGAGATTTGGTCCAATCAGTCAGGCTCCACAGCCCTTTATGTCTTTCAAAGTCTATTGCTCTCTATCTTGTAAAGCCGTGAGAGCAGGTGCTGTAGGGGGTCAGAGCAGCGCACTGGCCTCAGGTGAAATTCTCACAGGCTTGTTGGGAGGATTGTATGAGCTCATTCATTCATTCAACATGTACAGATAAAGTGCCTACTATGTTCCAGGCACTATACAAAGCTTTAGGGATGTCATGGTGAGCCAAAATAGACACATTGTTCCCACCTGTGGCCACTTACAGTCTCACGGGAAGAGGGGTTTCAAATAAGCAATCCCCAAATATGTATGTGGGCTGAGAGGGCAGTGAAGAAAGAGAAAAATGCCGCTGTAGGAACATGGAACAATGGATCCAGACCTAAACTGAGGTTGGATGAGAAGTGGTCAGGGAAACTTCCCCCAAGGCTGAACAGCACTACCTAAGCAAAAAGGTACAGCTGCTGGGACAACATGTGCAAAGGCCCTGGGGTGGAGGAAACATGGTACTTTTGAGAACAGAAAAAGTCTAGAGAGTGATGGGGAGAGACAGGAAGTGTTGCTGAATGATTCAGGGCAGGAGTGGGACTGTGTGTAGGCGTAGGTGGGTGGGTGGATTCAGATTAACATTTTAAAAAGGCTACTCTAGCTGCAGTGTGGGCAAGAGAATGGAAGGCAGGAGCAAACAAAGTGGGAGCGTTTGAGAGGGTACTGCAATGGTCTATGTGCCTTAGCCTGGGGAAGTGGGAGCCACCAGGACTGCAGGGTCCAAATTACACCTTACGATCCAAAATTGATAGGACTCCGAGAATATTCGAAATAGGACATTGATCCAGAGGGAAATATCTGCACTGATTCCCAGGTCTCTAACTTGCCCCGGATGTGGGGGCATTTGCTGAGACGGAAGCAGTGAACCAAGCTATGAGGGGTTTCGCTTCTGTTCAAGAAGGTGCTGGGCAGTTGGTGCAGAATCTGAATCTCAAGTGGTCATTAGTTCCATTTAGAATCGAAGACTAGAGATAAAGCCACTTTCGAGCCAAGAGATAATCATCAGGCAGGTTCCTTAATGGCCTCCAGATAAATTGAACCCTGAGCAGGAGAGACACTGATGCCTGGGGGCCTGCCCAGGGAGAGCACACCCCGTCAGTCCCCAGATAAAAGGCCCTGCAGCTGGGCCCACTCCAGCAGGCTACGGGACCTAGTCAATACTTCGCTGTGCAGTGGGGGCTGATTTCAGAGTCGCCGAGCCCTGCACACCTGCCTTCGTGGATCTTAAAAGAAAGTCATGGAAGTTTCCTTTCACCTCATCTTACCTGAGTCCCCCAGCCCTGCAACAGAGGTCAGAAGGAGCAAGAATTCTCAACTGGGAGCAATTTTGCCCCCAGGAAACATGTGACAAAGTCTGGAGATAATTTTGGCTATCGCTGCTGGGGGAGGAGGGCTACCGGCATCAAGTGCATTGAGGTCAAGGATGCTATTAAACATCTTACAACGCACGGGGCAGCTCCCTACCACAAAGAATGGTCCAGCCACAAATGTCAACAGCGTCAAGGGTGAGAAACCCTATAATGCCAAGGCTCTGAAGTCAGAGAGGCCTGGCTTTGCCACACATTGACTGGTTGATCTTGGGCAACCCATCTGCCCTCTCTGAGCCTCGCTTTCTCCATCTGTCAAAGTGGTGGGGGTGGGGGGCAGAGGGAGTGATCAATAGTAATACATACTCAGGAAGATGATGTGAGAATTAAATGAGATAGGTGACTATAAAGAGTCTGGAGCAAATGTTAGGTTCATCTTCCAAGTGAGCAGGGACTGAGCTGGACTTCTTGATTTATCTCCCAAACCTAAGGATGCTGGAGAAGGGAAAGCACAGCGCCAAGAACAAAAACCCGGGAATCAGAGTACCAGTTAGGAGTCTGAACTCGGTCTCCTGCCAAGATTGAGACCTTGAGCAGATTGCTCACCTCTTGAAGCCCTAGTTACCTCATCTGTGAAGTGGACATGGTCACAGCACCCACCACATACGGTGGATATGAGGACTATAGGAGCTAATCTTTGTAAATGCCTGAGCACCCAGTCTGGCACATAGCAAGCACTTGATCAGTGTGAACCCATGCCATAAAAGACAAAAAGAATCAGGGTGCTTCATTTCCTGATGATGAGTAACCCAAACTGAAACTTTGTAACAAAGTTTCCAGGGAAGCTCCAGCTTCAAGTACTTTGTCTCCTATCCCTATGAGAACTCTCCTTTGTCAAGTAAAGATTAAATTAGACATAGATTTTCATTCCAGAGGATGAACGTTCTATTGCGCTGAGCACCACTCAGGAAGCCCTTCCTTTCTAGGAGTGTCTAGATGGTCCAGCTCAGTGATAGAATGTTGCAGATGTGAGTCTAAGGATCAAAGCATGTAAGTAACTCCTAGTTGGAGGCAGATACCAGTTGAGGCAAGCATGGTAAGTGGTGGGGGTTCTCCTCATTCCTGCAATCCAGGGTTACATTTACCTCATTCTCATTGTGAGGATTCAATGAAATAATCCACATTAATGCCTTAGCAGCATGCCGGGCATATAGCAGGAACCAAATGTTAGTTATTATTTATGGTGCTGGCACTTTTTAAAGGGCATGTAAAATAAATAACTTTGAATCACCTAAAAGTACATTTCCAACAGTTTACATCAAGCCCCATAAAGCTAGAAATTAAATAGTATGTTTAAAATGTAACCCTGGCATAATTTAGTCATCTGGTTCCACTTGCTAATATTAGGGAGTGTTTGTTTGTCTGTCTGTCTGTCTTCTGGTTTCCTTGGGTTATTGAGGTTCCAGATTCTAGGCAGGATCTCAAAGTATCTGCTCCTATGGTGTTAGGATGGTAAGAAGGGCCCAAGGCACCAAGCAGGCGTGGTTGGGTGAAGACCACATGGATGAAACAATCATGGGAAGTATCCTTAAACTTTATCCACTCTGCCATTCAGGTGTCTTCTAGAACTAGATTAATAAGCCAGAGTGGCAAAAGAATTGTGGTTATAGCCTTGAATCTCCTCGAACCCCACCCAATCCTGCCTCTTTATGACTATATAACTTGGGCAGGTCACTTCATCTATTTCAGCCTCTATTTCCTTGGCTACAACATAGCAATGATGTTGGTGCTAAATTCAGTACCTGTTAAACGTTTGTATTATTAAAAAAAATAGAAAATAGCAAGTTTAGGATTCAAGGTTGATGAAAGAAAGAAAGAAAGAAAGAAAGAAAGAAAGAAAGAAAGAAAGAAAGAAAGAGAAAAGGAGAAAGAGAAAAAGACTGGAGTTTGACGACAGAATCCCACCAGGTATCTTACTTGTCCCAAGTCCTAGCCCTGCCATTTGATTAGGTGACCTGAGCAGACCACTCACCTCTCTGAACCAATTTCTTCATCCATAAAAGGGGCCCATAATACCCTATATGAGATTACCAATTGCCAGGGACTTTGTTAGTAAGAACGCAAGAGACACGTTGTGGCTACAATCCCTCTTCAGAAAGAATTTTCATCATTCCACAAATATTTTTGAACCTCAACTGTCATTTAAAGGTTTTGTGGTTCCCTCTATTTCTTATTCTGTTCCATTCTACTTTTTCTGTTATTTTTAAAAAATTAAAAAGCTGATAGAAACCAAGTTAGTTATTTGCCCTATTTGCCAAGTATTTCTGGATCTGTGCCTTTGGGGCACATGGTAGGACTGTCCCACCCCCTTTTGGTTGAATGGAGCCATGTGACTACTTCTGGCCAATGAGCTGTCGGCAGAAATGACAGGTGTCACTTCCAGGCCAGGGCACTTAAAGGCCAGAGCGATACCCTCCAGAGCTATGGCTTTCCTTGTAGCAAGGTGACTTACGGGGCTTGAGATGACAGCTGCTCCGTCAGCCAGAGTCGCCGCATGGTCACAGTGAGCAGAACCTCCTGTATATCTGCATTGGCGGCACCGACACGGAACTTAGGTGACAAATTAATATGTATTATGTCCAGCGCTGAGACCACAGGGCTTTAAAAAAAGGGTTTCAATGTACAAAGATTTTTAAGGTCAGATTAACTTTAACCATATATTTGACTTAATTCAATACATCTAAAATATTATCGTTTCTGTTATCAATAAGTTAGGTAATAAGGTAAGTTACATTCTTTTTTATATAACAGGTCTTCCTGAGCTAGTGTGTGTTCTACACTCACGGCCCATTTCCAGTGTGCCCGTGAGCCCATGTGCCTAGTGGCTCCTAGACTGAATGGCACAGCTCTAATGGCTGGTGACCCTCACCCTGAAGTACACTATTCTAAGGCATCCTGAATAAACAAATTTTGAGTCTAGTCCAGAGGATCTTTCAAAAAGGAAATTCAGTGTTTCATAAGGTAGGCTGTGGCTAGATCTCTGGTACATTTTTTCTCATGTAGTGTGCACTGGGGCTATTTTTCCTCCAGCATCTCAACTCCCTGCCATTTCCCTCCCTCTAGCTAATTCACTCACCCCCACTCTCCTTCAAAGAAAAAAAAAAAAAGAGAGAGAGAGAGAGGTGTTTTCAAGTGGCCCAGCTTGATGGTAAAGTGAAAACTTGACTATTTATCATGTTCTCAGTACCCACGGTATTCCAGGAGTAGAGAATTCACTAAGCCCCAGGTGGGGTGGCACTTTCTTCTCCAGGGTATGTGAACAGTAGGCTTCAGGATGGTGAGAGAGGCAAGACAGAGGTGGGAGATGGGCGGAACTAAGGCATTAGAACTTGATCTCATATTCCTGGGTTAGAGAGAATAGAGAGAATTCCTTTTGACTTTGGATATTGGCTTGGAACTTATACGCAAGGATCAGGGGTTGCAGGTCAGTGTTAATTGCTTTTTAATAATTTGTTATTATACACACGTGCTATTGTTGCTATGCTGCCCCCATTGCTGGGAAAATATGCTTTTTCAACTTACCAATATGTCAGGAGCATTTTCCCAGGAAGTTGAATATTCTTCTACCTGATCATTCTGACAGCCAGATAGTAGTTTTTAAATGGGTATGCCGTAATTTATTTACCCAATCTGCTGTTGTTGGACATTAAGGCCACTTCCGATTGTTGATTGCATTTGACAATAGCTTAGTGCTCTCAGATTGCCTCAGCTCCTGCAGAAGGTGCAGAAGACATGGGCAGACAGAGGAAGGCACGGTCACCCCCGGGTGTCCTTCTGGCAAACTGGGGTTTTACCATATAAGAGGCCGACTTCTATGGGGGCAGGGTATGGCCTTCTCTGAGCACTGCTGGGAGAGCTGTGCAAGACAAAAAAGAGTGTTGGAGACAGAGGGTTGTGGGAGGTACCAGGTCCCGCCACTTACCAGCTCTGTGGACATCATCGCTGAGTCTCAGTTTCCTCATTGGGAAAACGAGGGTAATTACTGGCCTCTTGGTACTGTGGTAAAGATTACATTAGGCTGACTATGAATTCTGGTTAAATAAGACAGATTGAGTGTGCACACACACACACACGCGCACAACTCTGCTCCCTCCTGAGGCTCCACTAACATGAAGGAAAAGGGATTTTTTTTAAAAGCATAAAACCACAAGGATAATGAGCACAGAAGAGATAACATTAACAAAATTTGGGAGGCAGAAAAGCAGATCAATGGGTTGTAACTTAGAGGCACCAAGAACCCTCAGGCCTAAACTGCCAATGGGGAAAGCTGCAAGAAACCCTACTTAGGCTATAGAACCCCCCAGAAGGTTCAGTGGCTCCCTACAGAGGCCAAAGTCAGTGGTTCTCTACAGAGGCCAAGGTCAGTGGTTCCCTACAGAGGCCAAGGTAAGGAGCAGCTAATGACACGACAGGAGAGCTGTTCCTTCTCTTGCTTGCCTTCCCCTGCACCCGTTACTGCTTCTGGAAAAACCGGGCTCAGGGCCTAAGGACAGATGGGAGACAGGCTGTCGCTCCCAGGGGCACGGGCAGCCCACTCTGTGTCAGGCCCCAGGGGCCCAGGGCGGAGGAGGAAGAAGGATCTCTCCCGGGAGGGGGACTCTGCAGGATCCCGCAGACAGGCCAGCCTGCCCTGGTGAGTCGGAGATAAAGAGCACTGAGGACTGGGACAGGGGGCCTGGTGGGCTGCCCCAACCACCCTCATTAAGGTGGGGGCTCTGAGGCCCAAGAGGAAGGACCTCGCCCCAAACCCACACTCTCGAGCCTGCCCCTGGCCCCATCCCCAGTCTCAGCTCTCTCTCTCACTGAGGCAAACGGCAGCCTCCTCCAAGGCCCTTTCTAGGGCTTTCTCTTCAGCCTGTGGCTCAGATAAATGTAGGGAGGATCCTGGGCAGCCAGGAGCTGGGCCCAGGATCCCCAATTTGGGTCCCTCTCACCCCCTCCATCAGGCCACTCCCCGCCCTCCTGGGTGCACCCCTTCTTGGAAATCACCGCTGAACGCTTTTCGCAGAAACCCCCACTCCCAATTGGATGTCACAGAAAGCACTAGCTGATAAGGCTCCAAGCCTCCCAGAGGCGGACGCACTTTCTAACCGCCTGAAAAGAAAAAGGCTTCCCAAAGATCAAAGGACTGTAGCTCTACTGGCGGGTGATGGGGAGGACAAAGGAGCAGTGCTCAAACTGCACTGTCGATGCTCAGGTCAAATGGGCTACGGGGAAAATAGAGAAAAAGGGATTCCTCTGCCTGTCTGCCTGCTCACCGAGAGTCAAGTGCTTTTTGGCCGAGGCAGAGAAGGCTCATGGTCCCCGGGATAGGGGCAAGGCATATGAGGGCTGCGATTCAGCAAATAAATAGCAAATGAATTCGTTACATTAAAAAATTCTTCAACGTTTATTTATTTTTGAGAGACAGAGCATGAGCGGGGGAAGCACAGAGAGAGACAGGGAGAGGGAGACACAGAATCTGAAGCAGGCTCCAGGCTCAGAGCTCTCACTCAGCACAGAGCCCAATGCGGGGCTCGAATTCATGAACCGCAGATCATGACCTGAGCCGAAGTGAGACACACAACCGATTGAGCCACCCAGGGCCCCCAACATTTGAATTTCAGATAAGCAACAAATAATTTCTTTTTTTCCCTAAGTTTATTTAGGTGAGTAATCTCTACACCCAATGTGGGGCTCGAACTTACGACCCCTGAGATCAAGAGCCGCACACTCCTCCACTGAGCCAGCCAGGCACCCCTAACAAATAATTTCTACTATAAGTATGCCCGTGCAATATTTGGGACATACATATACTAACAGATTATTCACTAATTTGTGTGGAATTCAAAGTTAATGGGGCTTCCTGTATTTTATCTGGCAACCCTACCTGCCCCCAGCCCAGAGTCTGGCACACAGTAGGTCCTCAGTAAAGAAGGGGCTTGTTTGAGCTTTGAGATGGATGGGAAATCCATATCTCATTTACTCAGAGTGGACTTTCTAATTGCTGGAAATGAGCTTTAATTACCAAAATGAAACCGTCTTTTTAACCAAAAGGGACCAGAAAGTCATGGATCTACCTATCAACAGGAGTCAAGGAAGGAAAAACTGCCTTCGACTGAAGTTTACAGGTGGAGAAGAAAACTAAAGCCATTTCTTCCTTATACCCAATGGTTCCAGCCCATTACAGTCATTATTCATTCATACCTTCTGTGCACCAGGCACTGCTCAATAAACCAGTGGAATTACTACGATCATCTTCTTATTGCTGCCATTTGATCGAAGAGGGAAAGTGAAGTCTAGAGCAGTCAGGTGACTTGCCCAAGGTAACACAGAAGGTAGGCGGTGAATCTGGGATTAAGATCCAACGTATCTGACACCCAAGCCCTTGCTCCTTCCCCTTTATGCCTCTGTGGAGGCTTGAGGTGTGAGTGACAAGGGCCCCAAGAGTAGCAGGAACTGGTCAGGAAAAGTGCACATAGATGACCAGCTGTTCCCTAGGCATCGTCCAGCATTACAATTTTATCTCCCAAGTATCTCTGAGCTACCCACTTTGCTCCGGTTTAACTACCCCTCTCCCCCAGCCCACCACCAGCTGAGCCAGGCTGCTCTATTCTCCACACAGCAGGCAGGGGGATCCACATGAAAGGTAAATGCAAACACGTCACCTTTCTGCCTAACGCGTTTCCCCAGTTTCCTGCTGCTCTCAGGATAAGAACAAGACTCCTGGCCTCAGCCAACCAGGTTCCACATAATCTACTGTGCTGATCTCCCAGCTCCATCTCACTTCCTGTTACTCCCTTTGCCTGCAACGGTCTATGGCTATCTGTTGCCGCATGACAAATCACCCCCAAGACGTGGGGCCTTAAAACCACAACGGTTTATTATCTCTCATGATTCTTGGGCTTGACTAGGCTCAGCTGTGTGGTTCTTCTGGCACCGACACCATCTGGAGGTGTGACTGGGCTGGGCCTCCAAGGTGCTTGCTCACGTTTGGTGGCGGATGCTGGCTCTTGCCTGGAAGTTCAACTGGCACTGTGGACCAGAGGCCACATGTGGCCTCTCCATGTGGCTTGGGATTCAACCAGCATGGCAGCTCGACTGTCTCAAAAGTGAGCATTCCAAGGACGCCTGGGTGACTTCAGCTCAGGTCACCATGTCACAGTTCATGTGTTCAAGCCCCGCATCAGGCTTCATGCTGACAGCTCGGAGCCTGGAGCCTGCTTTGGATTCTGTGTCTCCCTCTCTCTCTCTGCCCCTCCCCTGCTCACGTTTTGTCTCTTTCTCTCTCTCAAAAACAAAAATTAAAACATTTAATAAATAAATAAATAAATAATTTAAATAAAAGTGAGCATGCCAGAAGGTAAAAAGGAGAAACACTCACGTCTTAAGTTCAAGGCTAGGCCTGGAGTTGATAGAGTGCCACTGTCTTCTGGCTAAGAAGTCACAGGCCCAGGGGCGCCTGGGGGGCTCAGTTGGTCGGCCATCTGACTTTGGCTCAGGTCATGATCTCACTGTATGTGAGTTCAAGCCCCATGTCGGGCCCTGTGCTGACAGCTTTGAGCCTGGATGGAGCCTGCTTCAGATTCTGTGTCTCCCTCTCTCTCCGCCCCTCCCCTGCTCACACTCTGTCTTCTCTCTCTCAAAAATAAATAAATATTTAAAAAGAAAGAAAGAAAGCACAGAAAAGAAGTCACACACCCAGCCCAGGTGGAAGGGGAGGAAAAGGCTCAGGAAGAATTAGTTATCCTCTGTCGTCCACCCCATGCATCACAGCCAGTCTCAGCTGCTGCCGCTGCTGCTGCTGCTGCTGCTGCTGCTGCTGCTGCTGCTGCTGCTTCTGCTGCTTCTTCTTCTTCTTCTTCTTCTTCTTCTTCTTCTTCTTCTTCGTCTTCTTCTTCTCCTTCTTCTTCTCCTTCTTCTCCTTCTTTTTAATGTTTATCTATGAGAAACAGAGACGGAGCACGAGCAGGGGAGGGGTAGAGAGAGGGGGAGACACAGAATCCGAAGCAGGCTTCAGGCTCTGAGCTGTCAGCACAGAGCCTTGCGCAGAGCTCGAACCCACAACCTGTGAGATCATGACCTGAGCCGAAGTCGGACGCTCAACTGTAGTCTCAGCTTCTGATCACAGAAACCTCTCCAGTTCATTTAAGTCAAAAGGAGTGTAATGCAGGGGACAGGGGTCTACAACATTGTTGGGAAGGCTGGAGAGGCAGGTTCTAGGCTGAGCTTCCAGAAATGATCCCCAGAATGACACCACAGCCTCTCCTATGATCAAGGAGCTGGGGGCTCAGGAGGCTGCCGCTAGCACTGCTGGCTCAGGGCTAAACTCTGCCCTGACCCCCTCCCCAGGAAAATGGGTGTCCTGGGCTCTTCTGTGATTGCAAATGAGGGCCTAGACACTGAGCTCTCTGCAGGAGCTGCTACAGAAAAACAAATCCCTCCTGAATCTCGTTGCCTGAAAATCAGAGACAGGACCCTGCCTTACAGTGTTAATGTCCATGGTGTATCTGAGTGATAGAATCTAAATCACATCTGGGGCTTGGCTTCAGGAGCCCCGCTTCTCGGTCTCTCTAGGACAGGAAGGCAGCACTATGAACGATGCTGAGCAAGCCACACCCAGTACCTCTACCATCCTGGGCCCTCTCTCAGTCCCTGGTAAACGCTCTACTTCCTCTTGCCACGGGGTCTTTGCACATGCTCTTCTCTTCGGCCCACAGTTCTCTTTCCTCTCCTCTTCCTCTCCTCTTCCTTCAGATCTCAGTGCGGTATCTTCTCTGACTTTCCTATTATTTCATATCTCCATTTTACGGGTGAGGAAACTGAGGCCCAATGACCACACGACCAGTGAACAGGGCAACGAGTCTGAACTCAGGCAGCCAGACTCCAGAGTCTGATCTTAACAGCTGCATAATGTTATGTAAAAACAAGTTCACCTGTGTTAAAAGGCCAGGGGCAAGGCATAAAGCCCGCCAGCCCTCTGCCCCCACCTACAAATAAACAAGGATGACGCTTCAGCAAATGTTGACAAGCCCAGAAAACTGAGAGTGACAGGCGGTGCAGGTGGAGATCTCAGGACAAGGTCGGATGCCATGGAGCTTGGCCCCAGCTCCCAGAGTACATCAATAGGCTGAGTTTCAAATACAGCTGAGCGAGAGGAGTCCATAGAACCCTGACATTGCTACCCTCCACTAGACAGCAAGGAGCAATTCATACTGTGTGTCGGGAGAGGAAAGCATCTCATGTCTCTCCCAAGAGGGATTATCAATTTCAGTGGCAAAACCCACAATCACAGTGAACAAAGTGTGCTCAGTTCTCATAACTGTAACAGGCAGAATTTGGTAAAAAGCAAGGAGACAGCTGTAAAGGAGAGAGAGCCATCATAAAGGAAGGGCTTGGGGTATAATTGGTACCCCTGCCCACCTTCCCTTGGCAGCCAGGGCCCAGTGTAGGGAGCCCAGGAGTCCAGAGGACCATGCTTGATTTCTTTAATGTATTATGTCCTCAGTCCATCAGCAGCAAATGGGATCACTTGCCCTCCTTAAGTTAGATGTGGGAATGCTTGGGGAAAACAATGGCCATTCCCTCTTCCCCAGCCACCACAACTCAAGTCCGTCTAAAGTCAGAAGATACTCAGGAAAGGAAAAAGACAAGACCAGGAAACCTTGGTTAGCAAATCTGTTCTGCCACTTACCTGCTGTATGGATTTGGGCAAGAACCTTCTCCTCTCTGAACCTATTTCCTTGTCCATGAAATGAGGGCATTTGATAAGAACAAAGGATTTAAGCTCTGTTTCCTAGCAGTAAAACCTTTTGCTCAAAAAAAATCTGGGGCGCCTGGGTGGTTCGGTCAGTTAAGTGTCCAACTTTGGCTCAGGTCATGATCTCACAGTTTGTGGGTTCGAGCCCTGCGTTGGGCTCTGTGCCTGGAGCCTGCTTCGGATTCTGTGTCTCTCTCTCTCTCTACCCCTTCTCTGCTCGTGCTCTATCTCAAAAATAAATAAACATTAAAAAAAAATTTTTTTTAATCTTACATAGTTTGTCCTCTAGTTGAATTGGGATGTAGGAACTAAAAGACCAGACCACTTACAACACCCCACTTCTGTGAACCCCATGTCCTTGAGTGGCTTTCCACTCTTAGGATGTCTTAGGATGCTTCAAGCCCTGCCATTCTGGAAATCCACGAGTAGTCTGTAGGGACAAAGGATTTATCTTGAGAAAGAAGTTTCCTAAAACTATGACTGGCTTACCCTGTGACTTTGCCCACTCTGGACCTTGGCTTTCCCATCTAGAAACTGAAAGTTTTGGGTTCAGTGGTCTCTGCAGTCCTTTTCAGTCTTGACAACCTAGGACACTTCCCTGGTAAGGTTGTGGGAAAATAAGACACATGGTGGGGAGGAGTGTATAAGGGGAAGAGGTCAGGGACAACAAAAATAAAGTGATTTTCAGGGATTCCATCTAGGGACAACCTAAGGGGAAGCTCAAGGAGAACTGAAGCTGGTAAGAGGCAATGAACCCCAAGTCAGAACTCAATAAAAGTGGCCATGGCCACAGTTTCTATTTTAGGAAGAATAAAACCAGGAGTTAAGGCAGTGAATGTGGAATGTAATTTGTGGGATGGATAGAGAGATGGAAGGTTGGGTGGATGGGTGGGTGGACGGACGGACGGACGGACGGATGGATGGATGGAATGTTGGGTGGATGAAGGGATGGATGTATGGGTGGAAGGTTGGGTGGGTGGAGAGATGGATGGAATGTTGGATGGATGGATGATAGGTGGATGGAAGTTTGGGTGGGTAGATGAATGGATGGATGAATGGATGGAAGGTTGGGTGGGTGGGTGGGTGGGTGGATGGGNTTGGATGGATGGGTGGATGGAAGGAATGTTGGGTGGGTGGGTGCATGCAAGGTTGGGTGGGTGGATGGATGGACAGTAGGTGGATAGGTAGAAAAAAATGGGTGGTGTATGTTCCACCTTTGCATGGAAGGTGTGCATGCATACCTTTGGTAGATGAGACAGGTGCATAGATTCAGGTAGGTAGAAGGCAGGTAAGCAAACGGGTAAGTAAATGGGATCTGTGGGTGGGCGAGCAGACATGCAAAAAGGTGGGTAGGCATAGGAGCAGGCAGGTGGATGCCCAGGTAGTTGGATGGGTGGGCGGGTTTTCCAATGTAAGAAGAATCAGGGGATAAAATTTGATTGATTAGTTTATTCAGTTTTCTTGGCCATTTACCCCATTTCCTCTTCCATACTCTACTCGCATTCAGTCAAAGACACCTGAAAGGTTTACGGTGAGTTTCTCAATGTGTGGAAATTGTACAAGTGGTTGTGCATAAAATTATTTTATGTAGCTATAAAACAATCTTAGAAGAAATCCAGACACAGCTTGAAGTAATACTGAATCACAAAGCAAGAAAGATACTCCCTTTGAATCCTCTTGCAATCTTTCCAATGATCATGTTAAGGAGAAAGTCCCACCTGGTGCTATTGTGTCTTTAGCACCTTGCTGATACTTTAATCTCCCTTTTTAACAAGAGAAGGTAGACTTTGGAATCAGAGCCCTAGGCGGCAATGCAATGTAACAATATTTCATTTTCATTAGGTTTCACTTTACTGTCTGTCACTTTGTAGATTTGATACAAATTAGGATAGTATTACAAAGTGCTTCCCTTTTAAATGAGTGTATTTGAGCAAAGTGAGTCAGTTACACATAAAATGTTACGTGAACAGTACTGATCACTGGGACGGGAGATGTTGGATGTGGCAAAATTCCTGAAAATTGGGAACGGTGAGAAAACACTGGTATGCGGAAGTATGAACTGGTTATGTCACTCCAGGCTTAGTGTTTGCTCCAGATCCTTCATGAGGGGACCCCTGCCCAGCCCACCGCCCAGTCTCTACTGTAATCCTTCCTCCCTTCCCACTCCGGTCTAGTCTCACAAAATTTCATTTTCTTCCAACTTGCCAGGTGCCCTCTCGCCTTCAGGCCTTTGAATCTGTACAGCCCTCTGCCCTGAACTCACTCCTCACCCTCGCTTGGAGGATTCCCGCTCAGTCCTCAGGTCTTGGTTAGATGCTCAGGTCATGATCTTGCAGTTCATGAGATCAAACCCCACATAGGACTCCATGCTGACAGTGTGCAGAGCCTGCTTCTGATTCTCTCTCTCTGCCCCTCCCTGGCCCGGGCTTGCTCTCTCTCGAAATAAATAAAAACTTTTTAAAATTGTTTAAAAGAGGAGGGGTAGGGGGGAGCAGTGATGGGGACAGGGGCTGCTATTTTAGATTGGGGTGACATTTGTACAGACACCTGAAGGAAGGGAGGGGAAGAGGGACAATGGCAGGGGAAGACCCTGAGGTACAGGCAAGCTCGGCGTGTTCAGCGGCCATCTAAGGGGCCGGGGTAGCTGGACCAGAGTGTGAGTTTCCAGGAAGCAGAAAGCCTGGGACTCAGGGAGGAAGCTCCCTCAGGAACGAGACCGCCCTGGGCAAACAGAAGGGAAGATGCCTTCTTTGCCTGCACACCAGCCTACCCTGAGCCCTGCTGAGAGACCGCCAACATTTGCAGAGGTACTTCCTGTTAACATTTACCTTGGCTGAATGTTTATTAATCGGGTCTATTAATAGACCTTTTTTTTTTTTTTTTTTTTTTTGCCCTTCCTAAGGAATAACTTCTGGAAGAAGCGTCCCCCATACCTCAATGATCCTCTGCCTTGCATAATGCTTCTGGTTTGTAAATTGCTTTTCCATCCCTTATTTATTGATCTGTTATATGGCACACATACAATTTAATGAACAGGGAACAAGATAGACTCAGCTCCTACCCTCAGGAGGCATTTATCTTTGATGAGAAGCAAACCTGGGGGGGAGGGTCTGGGGGACCCTCCTTCCCTCTCACTTTTGGTGGCTTGGCAGAGAGCCGGCTTGGCTGGACCTTCTGGATGCCAGGCGAGTCTACCAAGAGCAGCTGACGTCAACTTTGGCAGATAGCAGTGTTCCTGGGTGCCGAGACCTTCCAGGCTCTCCCAGAGTCCTTGGAGTGTGGCTCACATCCAGACCTCCCTTGATGTTATTTCTTATTACTTAGAGAACTTGCGTGTCCCCTCCTTCCTCTTAGCCCAACAGCGTGGGGTGGGTCCTTTCTCCTGGAGATGGTCGCACATCCAGTCCCCTGGCTGCGGCTGGCCTCTCTCGCTGGGACCCTGGCCATGTTAAGGACATGTCTGCCATGTAGAGGACCCGTGCTCAGGATGTTCAGAGTTCGAGGGGCTGTGAACACTCTACCACTTCTCTTCCTCTCTGTTCCTCCCGGGTGATCTCTACTTGCACCAAGCCATGCTAATGCTTTGTGTCCATGCCCCCGCTGCATGGCAAGCATAATGGAAATAGAGAGGAAACAAGCAAGCACCCTAAATGCTTATGAGTGTTACAAAGGAGATGACCCATGCACCGTGGGAGGAACTTAGGACTTGGACGAGGGGTGTCCCAGGCTGAGTTCTCTGGAGGCAGAGGTGCTTATTAGGGAGTGTTCTGAGATCAACACCTGCGGAAAGGAGGGACAGAAAACCATGGGGGGAAAGGAGAGACCCCAATACCGGCCCAAGGACCTCAGCTACCCGAGGGAAGCACTGGAGTGACAATAGCCCTTCAGAGATGTCCTGAGTTGGTTGGAATGGCTGGAAGGAGATCTCTGAGTCTCCTCCCTGCCTTCTGTTATTGTTCAGTCACCAAGTGCAGGCAGCCCAGCATGCGTGCAGACTGAAGGGTGCAGGCCGTCTGAGGCAGCACTCCAGACCCAGGGCACCAAGCCTTGCACTGCAGGGGGATATGCAGAGTGCATCTTATGTCCACCACAAGGAGTTTCAGGAAGACTTCCTGGAGGAAGGGGCATTTTTTCTCAGGGATACAGGGGTGGGCAAGGAAAGAATGGTGGTTCAGGCAAAGGGGGCGGTATGTAAGAAGCCTAAAGGGAAGATGGAAAACGATGCTCTCAAGGAGCTACGTAAGTGAAGAGGAAAGCAGGCGGGTCCCTTTTAAGATGAAGAAACAACCTCACCGAGGCCAATGGACTCACCCAAAATAAGGTTACAACACAAAATAGAGCCTGGATTAGAACCAGAGCTGTGCATTCCGAATCCAGAGCCCTCCCACACCCCACTCTCAATTTGGATGCCAGCCCTTGTTACTGTTCTTTTCTTTGCGATGGCCACTGTCATTCGCCGCCCTCTCCTCGGTGCCTTTCTGCCCAGCCCCTGCAGCTCTGCCCAGCCAGACACAGGTGTCCCCTCTCACTCCAGCGGAGTCTGCCATTGGAAGGGATCCTGGCTCCCGTTTGGGTCAGGTTTCAGGTCAAAGGTTGATTTGTTGTTTGGACATTTGAGATCAGTCGGTGGCCATGGTCACAGTTTGGCCAAGGACGGAGGGCAGGACTGAAATTAGGGCTGAATAATGATTGAATTTCTGACCAGAGCCAAGATATAGTAGGAGCTGGGTTTAGAGCTTAATTTATAGTAAGGACTCAACCTGGAACCAGTCAGGGAATGGTCTGGAATTGGGTCAGAGCTCAGCTGTCAAAGAACAGTCTGGCAAAAAAGATCAGGTTTAGAATAAGGCCAGGGCCCAGTTTGGAACCAGGATGAGGGCTCAGTCTGGGACTATGATCAGGGCTTGGCACAGAAGTGGGGGCAAGGCTCAGTTGAGGGGCAGGTTTGGGTCTTAGCTTGGAAACAGAGCCGGGGGTAAGCCTTGGCGGGGGGCTCAGAGGTGTGAATCTGTGTCTGAGACTGGACTGAGGACTGTCAGGCCTCTGGCTTCCTGGCCCCTCAGGTCTGGAGCCTGAGCCCTGCCCAGAATAGAAGTAGGCAGGAAACACCCAGTGAGGACAGACAGACACACCCTGCCCTCAGCCCAGCTGAAGCTCCCCCAACTGCTGCGGATCCCCTAACTCATCCCCTGCCTCTCCCCACCCTCCTTGGCCCAGCTTGCACATGAGCACGTGCGCGCGCGCGCACACACACACACACACACACACACACACACACACACACACAGTATGTGGGAAGGAAAGATCCAGGTATGAGACCCTTGGGAATGCTGTAGCACTGCTGAGGTCTGGTGTCTGCAGAGAACAGTCTGTACAGATCAGATGGGGCCCCAGGGAAATCAGAGTTAGCTCCCAGGAAGGCACAAAGGTGGGTGTGGGGGGCAGGAGGGGGCTCGGGCCACACTCCCCGCAGCCTGACTCTCATGGGAGCCCAGAGCCTCCAGCCTCCAGAAACCTGGGCCCCTGCATCAACTGCCCGCTGGCACGGACCCTGTCTGGGCCCTGGGCGGGGGGTAACCAGGTGTAGAGTAAAGAGCCCTGGGCTGGATACCGGGGGCCTGGGCACCACTGCCTCGCTTCCCCTCCCTGGGCCTCCTGTAAAATGGGAATAAAATAAATTAAAAAAAAAAAATTAATGTTTTATTTTGAGAGAAAGAGAGACAGAGCATGAGAGGGGAGAGGCAGAGAGACAGGGAGACACAGAATCCAAAGCAGGCTCCAGGCTCTGAGCTGTCAGCACCGAGCCCGATGCAGGGCTTGAATCCATGAAATGCGTGATCATGACCTGAGCCGAAGTTAGATGCTTAACCGACTGAGCCACCCAAGCGCCCCGGGAATAAAATAACTCAAGAAGGGTGAGTTCTTCATAAACAAGGAGACTGACAATCAAAGAGGGAAGGGACAGATTCTGGGTCACACACCCAGTGAGGGACAGTGTGGGGATCAGGACCCAGGCCTGCTCTGGACCAAAACCCTTACTTCTCTTGCCAACCTGGCTTCTTTCGTCTCAGAGACTGACCAATACCCTGCTCATGTCCCAGCCCACGCAGGCTCCCAGGGGAAAAGGCAGAACCAGAGAGGGAATGGGCAGGGGGCGGGACAGACAGCCTGCCAGGGTGTCCCTGTGCACCCAGAGTCTCCTCCCAGCCAAGCCTGTGGGCAAGGCACCGGGAACATCGCGCATCGTTAAGGAAGCAAGAAGCTCCCTGCCAGGAGGTGAGGTGGGCATCTGCCTGCCGGGAATGTTCGCTGCTGGGGCTGACTTGATCTGGGCCCACCTGAGCAGGGCGGGAGAGAGGCAGAGAGGACTGGCAGGCTGGGAAGGACGGACAAGGGGCAGCCTGCACACCTGCCACGCGCTGAGGGTCAGCAGGCATCACAGAAGAGAGCTGGGCTTGTGCTGTCTTGGTACCCACCCTAGAAGGCACCCCACCACACAAGGGCCCCGCAACAGGAACCACGGGGCAGACCCCCGCAGGAGGGAGCTGGGGAGAGGAGGCTACGGAGGGGCCAGATGCCCACATCAGGAGACTGTGGAGGCCAGGACTCCCGAGGACCCAAGAGCACACGCATGCACGCCCAGCGGAGAGCCAGCCTTCAGACGCCCGCCACGCCGAGGACACTGGCGGCCAGCAGGGGCGGTTCAGAGAGGAGCCCAGTCATGGTGGGTAACACAGAGGTGCTACCTCTTGAGCCCCAATCCCCTCAGCCCCTACATCTCTGCCTTAACAACAGGGAGGGAGGAAGGAGGTACCAACACGTGCCACACATGGGCAGGCAGTAGAACCACCATGCAGAGCAAAAATGGCCACATAGTGTATGATTCCATATATGTGAAACGTCCAGAACAGGCAAATCCATAGGGAGAATGTAGATTGGCCATGGGCTAAGGTGAGGGGCCAGTCGTGGAGAAGGGGGTGGGGGATTTCTTTCAGGGGTGATGAAAATGTTTGAAAATGGTTTGTAACGCTGATTGCACAACCCTCTGACTGTACTAAAGATCCACTAACATGCACGCTTTAAACGGGCGAATCGTATGCAATGTGGATCGTGTCTTGATACAGCCGTTATTTCAAAATGGAGGTGGATTTATTTGGCGGTGACGAGAAAGTTCTGGAGATCGATGGGGGTGGTGGCTGTTCAACACTGGGAATGTACTTAACGTCATTGAGCTGCACCCTTGACGATGGCTAAAATGATGGGTTTTATGTTATATATATTTCCCTTCAATTTTTAAAACATAAAAATTTAATTTTAAATTTGGGAAAAAAAATGGAAGGGGAGGGAAGTATCCCAGAACAAGACGATGTACTCCCAAATCCTCCAAGAGACGGGAGAACCCGTCGCCACCCCTCCATGCTGCACACACATACACACACGTGCACTAGTGTGCGCGCGCACACACACACACACACACACACACACACACTCCAAATCCCACAATCTGTCACCTGGAAACAAAGGAAGGGAAAGCTTTGAATCGCCCCTGGGATTAGGACCTCAGACAGATGGCCACGTAATAACTGAATGTGACCACAACACCCTGCGATCTGCCACTGAACAGTTGGGGCCAGTGATTGGAGAAAAATGGAACTGTTTGCTGTTAATACCTCTGCAATCAGGGAGCTCATTAAACTGGCTACAGATGCTCAACGTCAGCTCCCCACAGAGCACAGACTCCTTGAAGGCAGGGACCACAGGGTCTGGCTGGCACCCAGGGCCCAGCACAGAGCTGGACACATCGTAGGTCCTCAGTCAACATCCGATGTAAGTTTCATTAGACAGAAAGGAGACTGAAGGAGGGCGGCTATGGCCCTGACCAGGGCCACACAAGCAGGGAAAGTTGGCAGCCAGGACCAGAACCCAGATTTCCATCTCCTGCGGCCCAGGCCCATGACGGGCAGGGCTGGATTCCACTGACAGCCCTTCCTCCAGCCGTCGCACATCTGTTGGCCTCAGTGGGATGAGGCAATCGCCCAGGAGCCGGGCCAAGGACTCAAACATACGGGACAGAAAAACAGAAGGCACTTCCAATGGGCGGGGCTGGCCGCCTAGGGCCACGCCCAGGTCCCCACAGGGCTGCCTCCTCCTGACTGTCTCCGGGAGCTGCATTCCCAAGGCTGCGCCTCACCCCGTCACCCGAATTCCTCCTGGCTGGGAGGCAGGAGTCCCAGGGTGCTGTCCTGGTCTTCTGCTCCCTGGGGGATGAACTCGGCAGGTCCCTGTCCTTCTCTGGGTCTCAATTTCCCCTTCAAGATACTCAAGTTCCATCCAGCTGTTAGTCCCAATCTGCCTGGCTTTGCTGACACTGACCTTAGAACGCTCAGCCCTGTCTAGTCTGGAGGAAGAGACATCCCACTGTTAGATGCCCCAGTCCAAGGTGGGAGACACAGCCCTGCACACACAACCCTCCTGATGCGCTGGAAGAGGCATCACGCCACTTGAAGGTTCCCCCCAGTCTACGGAGGGGGAGCATCTCAGATTCAGGAACTCCTAATCTGATGGGGGAGACCTGGGCCACTTGCAGGCGGCCTCTGCCCTGGCTGGCTTCTATTGTTCAGACACCCTCTCCTCTTCCCACTTCTGTGGTAAGGGGCTCACGCCTGTTTCTCAGTTTACCCAGCAGTGGGTCCCAGCTTCATGACACATGGTCCCCGTGCTGAGGCCTGACAGAAAGCATACACTCCTGACAAGCCATTTGCTTTGTGAGAGTTGCTCTCCCCGGCTCACTGGCATCTGTCACTTTCCCCGGGATGGTGCCACCTTTTGGTCCAGGACCTGCCCCTAGGCAGGCCATCGGCAGCAGTGTCTAGAAGTAGGAAGTGCTCAGACTTGGGGTGCCTGGGTGGCTCGGTCGGTTGAGTGCCCGACTTTGGCTCAGGTCAAGATCCCGTGGTTGGTGAGTTCAAGCCCCACATTGGCCTCGCTGCTGTCAGCACAGAGCCCGCTTTGGATCCTCTGTCCCCATCTCTCTCTGCCCCTCCCCCACTTGGTCTCTCTCATAAATAAGTATTAAATTAAAAAGGGAGGTGATCAGACTGGATAGGCTCCTTACACCTGCGCAAGGCCCAAAGACCAAGGCTGGCCTAAATTTCAGACAACCGTTCTAGAAACCTGGCTCCGAGCCATCTGGCATCTGTGGTGTCCAGCCTGGTCCTCACAGCAACCCTGAAAAATCTGGGTTTATTACTGCTGAAGAAACTCAGCTGTTTCCCCAGCTGGCAGAAGAGGTTGATAAAAGTAACACCCTTCAAAAGAGAATTGTGAAAATTAAATGTAAAGCAGACAAAATGTTAGCGTAACACCTAGCCAAGGGGAACATTTGCTGTGTTTTGGGTTCCTTTTTCCCTGCTCAGCATTCAAACCCCTTTCTTGTTTGGGGGACTACCTCATGGAATGAACCCTATAAGGAGGCGGGTGCCCTCCCAATGCCAAGGCTGACCCCACCAGGCAGAGAACAGTGGAGATCATCCATGGGGGACAGCGGCTGTGCCCAGGCCGTGACACCCAGCGACTGTGGCCCCGGCAGCAGCATCAGAACCAGACATCTCCTCTGGGAGTCCCCTTGATGCATCCCGAGCTGCCAGCCTCCGTTGACACCTGCCCTTTCCTGAGCCCGGTTGGTGTCCTTCCAATAAATTCCTGCTCTGCTTAAATTACTGAGCGTCGGTTTCTATTGTGTCCAACTAAAAAAACATGACTGGTTTAGAAATTGGTCTGAGGGGGTGGGTTTCAGACAACACACCCTCAGGGAAATGGGGAAATTAATTATCTGGCCTAGCTGAGGCTGAAGGTAGCAAAAATGCAGTTAGTATCCAGGGATGAGAATCTAGCAGGCTGTGGTATGTAGTGGTGGAACAGCTAATTAAATTAAATTAATGAATTACATTATGGCCTGTGGCCATCTGGAAAAAAGTGCCATTGAAGGCATAGCTTGGAGGGCCTGAATTGCTACTGCCATTGAACACATGAATGGTACGGAGATTTTAAAGATCGGGCGGCCACTTCCAAGACACTGGACAATTAAAAGAATAACAGCTTCCATCCCTAAATACTTGGCTCAAGGCATGGACTGGAGCCTAGGAACTTTTTTTTTTTTTTTTTTTCCAGCTGGGCTAGGAA
>NW_027532008.1:4009811-4010854 GCF_008692635.1 Crocuta crocuta
GGCTAGGAATTCTCTTATCTTTTACTGCAATAGGTTTAAGTTTAACAAATGTGATCGTTGGCATTGCCGAATTACAGTGGCAGCTGGGTTCACAGCCTCCTCTTCCTCTGCTGATGGGTCAAGGCCGGCCCTGGGGCTCTTCTTGCTCTGCACCCTGCAGCATATGGGATACATTTGGCTGCAAGTGACTGAACACTCTGGGAAAGTGGAAGCCCAGGGTCGGGGGCTCCTGGGCACAGTTCCCAGCAGCTCCCAGTGCCCTCAGGGGCGCCACCGCTTTTCTCTCTCAGTCCTGCCGGCCTTGGCGTCAGCTTCCTCCGGCGGTGCTGGGGCTGGCTTCTGCGGCTGGCAAGTGCTGACTGTGCGCACTCTACGTCTGTGTGCTCCGGGATGTCCTGTTGGCGGCTAGCAATTGGCCACGAAGGGAATATTTACACCATGGAAATCAGCAAATGTTACAAATCAGCTCCTTTTTTCTCTTTTTTAAGTTGGAAAGGCTCTATACCAGCACGTGACTGGCCTCTTGCTAGGTCTGGTTCCCCCAAGGGGTGGCAATGGGGTCACATGCTTCTTTGTTGATGTCCTGAAGAGGGAGAGGGGAGGATCGCGCTCCATGGACCACACACCAGGTCAGCTTTCAGGCTCACTGATCACTGGAACCCTGGGCGGGGGGCATGGGCTGCGTGGAGGGCAGATCTCTGAACAAAAAGTGTCCTTCGGGGAATGAGGAAAGAGGGAGTGGAGATGATGAGTAGCAGCTGTACCCGCCACCCCGCCTTGGGGTGCCCACCCACACCCGGGGCTTCACCAGCGACTACCAGAGCTGTGTTCCCGCCCAGATGCGTGTAACTGACCAGCACTGGAAGTCTCCGCTTGGATAATAAGACAATCCTGGAGCACTTGGGTGGCTCAGTCTGTTAAGCATCGGACTCTTGATCTCAGCTCAGGTCATGATCTCACGGTTCTTGGGATCCAGCCCCACTGTGCTGACAGCACAGACCCTGTGTGGGATTCTCTCTCTCCGTCCCTCTGTCTCTTCCCCC
>NW_027532008.1:4010912-4043762 GCF_008692635.1 Crocuta crocuta
GACACGGGATAATTCTACCAGCTAATGCACATAGTGTTGGCCACGTACCAGCTGATGCTCCCAGGGTTTTACATGCATCGGCTCGTCTAACCACAGAACAGCCCTTATGAGGTGGGTGCCGTAGCTGACCTCCCTCCACAGATGAGGGGAATGAGGCTCAGAGGGGTGGTGTAACTTGTCAGAGTGCACAGTGGTGGCACTGGGGTGGGGAAGCAGCCCAGCTACCCGGCTCCAGGTCCTGGCTCCTAATCTCCACTCTGCCCTGCCCCCCACCGGAGCCTCCAAGTCACCCCTTCTCTCCACACCTGCTTCAAGCCCTTCCCCTCCTCGTACAACGCCAACTCAGCATTCAGGTGTCGCCGAAGGCATCTCTGTTCCAGGGAGCCTTTCTGCCCCCAGCNGGGGGGGCGGTGGGGGGGGGGGGGGGGGCCCAGTCCCCTCTCCCACCACCCCACCTCCCCAGCTGTCTACTTCACACGCTCAGCACGGATTTCCCCACCTCCGCTCCTCAGCCTCCCTCCTGCTCTACTCTTTTATTAAGATTCTAATTAAATAAGTCTAATGAAATGTAATGAGCTGAATCGAAAAACTTACTGCGATAAAGCAGCATTTGAGACATTCTTTCGCCTGCTCTCTCTCTGCAGCAGTGGAAGTGAGAAGGCAATAGGGCCTTCACTCCCCCGGGAGACTCAGCGGGGCTGAGACGGAACACCACGCTAGAGGGACGTCGTCATCACGGGCCAGAAACGCTGGCCTGGCATCCCCAGCCCAGCAGAGGCCTCCCCTGGCCGAGCCACCCTGGGGCGCCACGCTGTGGGCAGAGGTCTGCCTGGACCTCACCTTCTGGCCCTCTTCCGGTTTGTGCCTCGGGGCAGCCCCCCGCATGGCCTCCTGCACACCAGGACGGGCAGCTGAAGGCTCTAGACCTATCGAGGTTTGCTAAGTGCAGGGGCACCTGCCCTTCAGCGCTGCTCTCTGAAGAAGAAGAAAGGCCTGGAACCGAGTCTGGCCCCCAACCTTCAGTGTGCCCTCCGACCAGTTCCTTCCCTTCTCTGGGCCCCAGCCCAGTTTCCACCAAACATCGGGCTGATATTGGCACGAGGGAGTTGCTGTGAAGGAGAAAGAACACTGGTGGGTTGAGTTAGGCCTGGCCTCATACCCTGGTCCTGGCCCTTCCCACCTGTGTGACCTGAAGCAAGTCACTTCATCTCTCCGAGCCTCAGTTTCCTAATCTTTTATGGGACCAATATCACCTACTCTGCAGAGCTCTTGTGAAAATCACACTAAAACAAAAATGAGGCACAGGCTAAGTGCTTGATAAATTATGACCACAAAGTATCCCAATCCATCTCCCCTTCTCCATGGCAACCCTGGGGACTAAGCACGGAGGCTGGGGGAGTTAGAGCTTTCTGGATCTCCTAAATCTGACCCACCTGCCCTCCCACTCTGGGTTAGACCAGACCAATCAGCTACTGTTGGGACACAGCACATGGTGGCCTCAGACACGACTTTACATCCCCCAGTCACAGGCCCTGCCTAGGCAGCAGCCCCCAGTTACAGCACCCATGAACTTCCCCCCAGGCCCGGCCTCACCATCTCCCTGCAGTTAACGCAGAGATCATTCCTGGCCCCACTGTACAGACAAAGGCAAGGCTCAGAAAGGGTGTCACACAACTGGGCAGCAGAAGTCAGGACCGGAACCCAGGAGCAAGGAGCCAGTAGCTGCCATCGCCCCCTCCAAGTGCCATGTGGCCCAGGCCGTGAGACCCAACAGCCATGAAGGCAGGCAGGGTGCAGAGGGCGGGGAGAGGCCGCAGAGCAGACCTGGGTTTGTGTCCCGGCACCGCACACCCACCTGATGTATGACGGGGCCAGTGATGGCACCTCTGCCAGACTGGGTCTCTTCACAGGATTAGTGGTGGGGGTGGGGTCTGTCCCCCCGGTGAAAACGGAAGGCCCTGTGGATATTCCGTCACAGCCCGGGTATTAGCTTCCGGGAGCTGCTGTGGCAAAGCACACAAGTGGGGTCGTTTAGAAGCACAGAAGTGTACTGTCTCACAGTGGCAGAGGCCAGAGGCCGGGCTCCGTCGGTCACCCGCAGGGGAAGGACTGTGCTCTGCCTCTGCCAGCCTCCGCCTGTCCTGGAGGTGCCCGGCTTCCGGCAGAGCGGCCCCAGCCTTCCCAGGCTGCTCTCCCTGGGTCTCCTTGGTCTTTCCTCTGCGTATGTCTGTCCTGCCCAAACCCCGCCTTTGATAAGGGTGTCAGTCACATTGGGTTAGGGCCCACCCAAATGACCTTGTTTAAACTCCGTTACTGCTGTAAAGACCCTATTTCCAAATAAGGCCATGTTCTAGGGCGCCTGGGTGGCTCAGTCGGTTGGGCGTCTGACTTCGGCTCATGATGTCACAGTTCGTGAGTTCGAGCCCCACGTCGGGCTCTCTGCATGGTGCCTGCTTTGGATCCTCTGTTCCCCCTTACTCTCTGCCTCTCCCCTGCTTGCACTCTCTCTCTCAAAAATAAACATTGAATAAGGCCACATTCTGAAGTCCTGGGGGTTGCAATTTCCATGTATCTTTTTGGGAGGGCACAAGCCAACTCGTGACAGGAGGCTACACTCCTTTGTGCACATTTGATCCTTACAGGCAGGCCCGTGTGAGTGTCCTCATGTAAGATGAGAATGCATGGAGGCTCACAAGGTCACACAGTGAAGGACTCTCGGAGCCAGGGTTTGAACTTCTGTCCCCTACCTCTGGGGCTTTTCCACTACCCTCTTTAAATTTAAAATGAGAAAAGAGAGTCCAGAGCTCGCCTTCGGGGTCAGGAGTTTGATCCTGAGTAGGATGCGGCATCAATAACAACCACCAGACACCGACCAGGAGTCAGGCACCCTGCTTTCTCCTCATGGCCTCACACCGCTGCTTTTACAGCCGGACTCCCTGGCCCAAACCCAGACTCTGCCCATTCCCAGCTGAGTGACGGGGTAAGTAACTTCATCTCCTTGGGCCAGGCCTCGGTTTCCTCTTCTGTGAAATGGGGACAGCAGCCATTTTAGAGGGTTATTGTGAGGACTAAATGCGGTGGCTTCATGGAGAGCCCTTAGCACAATGTCTGGCACATAGGGAGTGCTCACTTAGATGTCACAGTAATACCCTGAGGTCCCCATTCCACAGATGGGGACGCAGCAGTCATTGGACCCATGTTATGAGGTAGGAGGTGGCAGAAGTGGGGTTTGAACTCAGGTCCTTCTGACTCCTAGCTCTATACCCTTTCCCCAGTAAGTACTGAAGATGTGGCTTTTCCAAAGGCCCTCGGGTTTAGGAATCTGGCTCTTACTTACGGTTGGCAGGGACCAAACATCAGTCTTCCTGACTGGGTGGAGGGAGCCCTGATCCAACTTGGACGGGGGGCGAGGAGGTCTCTGGGTTTAAAGCACGGGGCTGGAAGTCCTCTCTACTTCAATTGTCAGAGACCCCCAGGGGGCAGACCCTCAGCCCAAGTCCCCAAGAGGCACACGCCAACTCTGCTCGGTCCCACAGGCCATCTGTGTTGATTTACTATAAAAACTAGAGCTGAGCTCTGTGGAATGTCAAGCAAGCCAGGGGGCCCAGACAGTGACGGAGCCAAAGTCAAAGATATTCCCTACAGACAAGCAGGGACCCACATGCCTGCTCCCCCCAGACTCACGTGGTCCCAGGCTCACGTTCGGTATGCGAGCCTACGACACACACAGGCCCGGTGAGTGAGCATGGGCTGCTCCACAGCCCCAAGCGACACAGTCCGCCTTGAGGCACTTGCTGCACCACAGCCTGGGGCCAGCAGGACTTACAAACTCTGGACCCAGACCCACAGATGCCCACCGTGGCCTGGACACACAGATGTGGGTCCCTGGCGGGGCGCACTGGGTTGTCCTCCAGCAGGAAAACGGAGAGGGAGGAAACGCCTTTGCGTTTTCAAGTTGCTGCCTGGCCCTTTCCTAGCCCTGAGCCTGCTTTCTCCTGGGCCTGAGCTTGGCTGACTGTGCTACCCCTGAGGTCTCTGCATCCACCTTTGTGTGCAGCCCCTCTGCACTTGCTCAGAAGCCAGTCGGAGGCTCCTGCCTCAGGCCCCACACGCCTGACCTGCTCGCGGACCTCACTTCGCAGCTTTCTTCTCCAGCCACACGGATCTTGCTTCTTCTTCTGTTCTGGCACATTCCACACTTCTGCCTGCCTCTGGGGGGTTTGCACTCACTACGATGCTCCTTCTTCAAATACGGCCATGACTTTGGCTCCTTACCGCCTGAGGTCTCTGCTCAAGTGTCCCCACACACCCTGCGTAAAGCAGCACTGCCCACCCTGCTGCTCGACCCCCTTGCCCTGAGTCGAGCACCTTCATAGGACTGAGCACCAGAGGTGACTGACTCATATCTGCAGGGGAGGGGGCGCCGTGTCCCCTCTCCATAGTGGGACGTCAACTCTTCGTTTCCTGCCATGTTCCAACTGCCTGGAACCCTGCTTGGCATACACGGGGTACTCAATCAGTGGGGATCTCAGACAGCATCCAGGGGCAGAGGCCGGGCTCACGTGCAGACAGCCCTGCGGTGAGGTCCCAGGTTTGGTCATTTATCAGGTCACTTTGCCTCTCAGAGGCTCAGCTCTCGCAGGGCTGTCATGAGGATTAATGATTCTGTGTGACTCTTGGTGCAGCACATGAGGGGGCTGTGTAGCAGGTAGGTTTTCTCTGGACTAACCCCACCTCCCCAGAGTACAGGGTGGAGGGGTTCAGCACCACTTCCCTTCTAAATTTTTTTTATAAGTTTACTTATTTTGAGAGAGAGGGAGAGAGAGAGCAGGGGAGGGGCAGAGAGATGGGGAGAGAGAGAGTCCCAAGCCGGCTCCACACTGTCAGCACAGAGTCCAAAGCGGGGCTTGAACCCACAAACCGGGAGATCATGACCTGAGCAGAAACCGGACGCTTAAACGACTGAGCCACCCAGGTGCCCAGCACCGCCTCCCTTCAACGTGCCCTCTTGGATCTCAGGGCTAGACGCCTACACACCACTGACCGCCTTCCTTTGACCCACCCCCCTTTGTGAGTTGACTCCAAGCAGCCTCTGCCTGTGAGACCAGATCACACAAGAGCCACAGGAAAGGGGGCTCCAAGCTCCCTGATGGCAACTCCCTCAACCCCAACCTTTCCTGGCTCCCTGGGCCCTCACTGGGGCCTCCCGCACGTCCCTAGCCCTGCCAGTGGTGTCGTGAGAAAGACCACTCTCTTTATTGAGAGATTTATTTCCCACTTGAAACTGCTAGCATAGAATGTTTCTTGACTGAATCCCAAACGGAGAAGGAAGTTTCTCTTATTTTCCCAGTGGGCACACTTTGATGGTGGAGACAAGCCAGAGTGTGCATCGGGGTAGAAGGTGGTGGGATGTGACTCCTCTCCTCCACTTTGTTGCCCCCGGGTGGGCTGCTCCCCTGGGCTGAGTGAGGCTGGTCTACCCCACCCCTGCCCCACCCCACTCCCACAGCCGCCCTCAGGACGACAGAGGGACAGTGCCAGTGTTTTCAGCACCTTACAAATATAAACTATTCATTAACTCATTCACCCCTCAAAACACCCCAGCTTGGACAACGCCGTTACCATCCTACTCTTTCCCCGTGAGGAAAACGAGGCCCGACTATTAAGTCGTTTACACGGCTAGCAAGTGGTAAAGCTGAGAATCGGGCCAGGCTGGCTCTAGAGGCAGTGCTCATAACCACAGCGCTTGGTTCTCTCTCTCAGGGCCGGTGAGCCGGCAGCTTGAGCTGCAGATGCGACCTCGGGGCTCCAGGAGGGGCCGAAGCGGTGATGAGCTGACGGCCACTCCATGCCTGGGAATTCACCAGGCCCTTTCTCCAGCCCTTCTACTCCTTTCCACTTTCCCAGAAGCCCCCCGACCTCCAGCACATGATCCTTCCCAGCAAGTGCAGGGAAGGGACTTCTCTTTCTTCCCTCTGGGGTGGAAGATTGAGCACGGGGCCTGCAGGAAAAAACCTATGGCTGGAATATCAGCTCTGCTTAGTGGCCCACACAGCGTGGGGAAGTCCTAGCCCTCTGTGCGCCTCAGTTTCCCAGCTGTAAACAAAGTGGGTGGGCTGGAGGACCACTAGGGGCTCTTCTGGCACTAACATGCTAGAATCCAGCTTGAAAGGCATTTTGAAAACTAAGATGTCTGGTCGGGGCAGCGGAGGAGACCACACATGCGTCAGCAAGCCGGGCTGGGCCGTGGGTGGCGAAGACCAAGGGCGCCGAGCCTGGGGCGCCTGGACATATCTCTCATAGGATGGGTTTGCCTCCAGAGCGCATACCCTGCAAAGTGGACCAAGAGGCGAGTCTTGCCTACCGATCCAGGGTACCTGGCCCCTTCGGGGTCCTTATCAGGAAGGCGGGCTGGCTGGCCAGCTTCGGAGGAGCAGACTCCCGTTAAGGGCGGCCACTCTGTGCCAGGTGCTATGCTGAGCACTAGGTCCACAGGTGTCTCCAACACAGGCTCTGGCCGCCCAGAGCTCAGGCCGTCTCCCACCTTTGTGCCCCCCTTCAAGGCCCAGCAGGAACACACCCCTCTTCCAGAAGCTCTTGCTGGCTTCCTCAGCTCTGACTTCCAATGCCCGCCTGGTGTGGCGCAGACCTGGCCTGTGCCCAGCTCTCCAGGGCATCGTGACCCACAAGCCCTGGACTGTGAAGAGATCAGGGCGGGCCCTGGTAGCCCCACCCCATGCGGGGGCTCAGCAAGTGCAGTCGGAATTGTTGCTTGGCAACCAGGACTTGTGACACAGCTCACATCTGTCCGGGCTGGACGCAAAGCACCACCCTGATCCAGCATCTATGTGCCGGACACTGGGCTCAGGAGTTCCGAAGCAGGCAAGGTATTGTCCGAATGTTCCCAGTGACCCACAGAGAGGCAGGGCCATTCCCGGCCGGCAGAGAACACACAGGCTTCGGATCCCAGGCCTGCCTCTTACCTTACACCTGTGGGAGGCCGGCAGGCCACATGAGCTCGGTGAGCCTGTTTCATGGTCTCTAAAATGGGCTTATGATGCCTGCTGGCCCAGCTGTGCAGCAGCTCCAAGTAGCTAATGTGTGCAGGTGCTGCCCGTGTTCCAGAGCTGGTTTCTCTGAGGCTGCCATTCACCACCGGCAGTGCACAGAGTCTGCTCCCAGAGGAAGCCTTCCTCCTGAGACCCCAAAACTCACCCTGGCCACCCCTTCCGTCTGCCACAGGCTGGGCAATGCCTAGTGCGGGCAATACGTGGCGCTGATGTGATGAGATACAGCTGCTAATGGGGTATGTCTAGAGAAGGAGCGCCACAGGGGAGCTACCCAGCTAGAGGCAGGAAGGATGTTTGGACACTTCTGGAGGATGGCTGCTGCCTGAGGAGCTAGCCTGGACCAGGCCCTGCCACTCTGCCCGTGGAGGACCGACACCCCTCCCCCACCAGCTCTCATCTGTCCCATGGGAAGAGGCTGCCCATTGCTGGGAGTGGGCGATCCGGCCTGGACTTCACTCTGCAGGGTGGGTAGTGCTGTGTCAGCAAGCAAGCACTAGAGTCGGACCACCTGGGGTTCGAATCCCAGGTCTGCTCCTTCCTGGCTGAGACCTTGGCCAATTCACTTATCCTCCTTGCCCCTCAACTGTCCCATCTTGAAAATGGGACTGGGACCACCCATCTCTTAGCACAGTCATTACAGCCAGGATCGATGTTCGTGTGAAGGGCCTACCAGGGCCTGGCACGCATTCAACGCTGGAGAAAGGTTCACATCCTGACGGATAAACGGGCCACCTGCTGTGGGCGGTATACGTGCTGTGGCAGGAGGGGGAAGGCCAGACCCCGAGCCGTAACCGAGGGCACAGAATCCACCCCATTCCTTATTGGGGCTTGTTGAGAAGTCCTCAGAGGGATTTAGCTGGGATGGGATCTCCTCCTGGGAGAGGAGACCTCCACGCCCACCCGGTGAAGCTGAAGGTCATATCAAATCTGAAAGGCGACTCTGTTCTTCCCAGCTTCATCCGTTATGCATGAAAGAGCAGACGGCGGGTGCTCGGGATTCATAATTTGAGACATCCGGAGACTAAAGGCATTGGCCAAATTTAAACCGAAAGATGAACTTGTTGGGTGTCTTTTCAGATTATGGGAGGAGAAGAAAGGAGAGAATTTCTTAGTCATCGACGATCCACTCAGAATTCAGTGAGTCTGCCTGACTGGCTGACATCACGGGGCCCCGCCTCTGGGTTCCAGGCATTTTAAATACCACTGTTTGGAAGAGACACAGGGATAAATGTTGGACACCCTCAGTGGGAGCCTGAAGAGAGGGGCCCTTCTGTGGCAGACACCATGGAGCTAACAAGAGTCTAGGCCAGTCTAGGCTTCTGGCGTGGCTCTAGGAAGGTCAGGGTGTGGTGGGCTCAAGGGTCACACAAAACTGAGTCCAGCCTATGGTTCTGCCAAGTACTGGGTGCATGATGCCCTTCTCCCCCGCTTTAGTGCCTGCAGCAGTCAGGGGCTAAAATGCACCTGGGCTCAGAGGAGATCAAGTTTGGCACAGCACCAGGCACATCGTAAGAGCTCAGTTAAAGGCAGGTGCCTTTGTTATCAATTTTACTTGGACTTCCTTAAATGTGCTTAGTCCAGGGGCACCTGGGTGGCTCAGCCAGATTCCCACTCTTGATGGCAGCTCAGGTCTTGACTTCAGGGTTGCAAGTTCAAGCCCCACATCAGGTCTCGATCAGGTCTTGATCTCTGGATCAGGAGTTGAAGCCCCCATGTTGAACTCCACATTGGGCGTGGAACCTGCTAAAATGTAACTAACTGGTCCAAAAGCCTTTTGCTCTGAGCTGAGCTCTGAGCCATCTCAGAAGCCACAATGACATAATGGTTAACCCCCGAGTCTCACAAAACCCAGGGAGGTGGGAGGCATGGAGCCTGTGGAACCCCCTTCCCAAACGGGGAAACTGCGGCTCTGGAAAGAAGTGACTGATGCAGTGTCACTGCCTGAGCTAGATCTCGGGTCTCCCAAGTCACTGAAACACTTCCTGCCGTCCTCCGCCCCAGTCCCCAGTCACACCACAGCCCTGCATCTGGACCCTGTCGGGACTGCCAGCCCCAGCACCGAGCCCCAGGCCCAGTCTGTGTTCAGCAGAGGGTCTATCGAATGAATGGGTGTCACAGACCCATGCAGGAATGAGGTGGGAATGGTGGACACCCTCCCCAAGAAAAGCACACATGTGGGCGCACACGTCATCATATGCCCATTCAACCGACCGGGACGCCCTGACCTTGGTCTCTGAGGCCCTGGATCATGGATGCGGCCTCGCGGGGCTCTCCAGGGATGACCTCACCACACCACCACATCTGCTAGGTGAAAAGGGGCTCCCACCAGGGGACCACACACCATTCCCCCCCGCACACCTCGGCCTGTGGTCACTGCCTGTTATAACCACTAAAAGTAGGAACTGCCCAACCACGCTCCCACGTGGCAACTGGCCGCTTCCTGCAAGTGCTCTTTGTATTTCAAAACGAGAACCTTTATTACTTATTCTTTTCCTCGTTAGAACATCTTTAACAGCAACACAACGTAAAGCAGAAGACTCCTCTGCACACACGCGGAGCACAGGGGAGCATACCTGACGGCTTGTCAGCCAGAGACCACCGCGAAGGCCAAGTCTGACTCTCTCTCTCTCTCTCTCTCTCTCACACACACACACACACACACACACACACACACACACACAGCATGGCCTCTCTTGGGGGCCCCCAGATCCTCCTGCCAGGGACAGCTTGTCAGGCTCAACACGTGCTGCCTCATAACAAATGCAGGGGCCAATACCAAGGAGGCCTGGGGTGGGCGGCAATGAGGAAGGGCTGGGCAGGGAAACGAGTGACCCCATATTCTCATAGACTCTACAAATACCATCCCTCTCCTCGCCCGGGCACTTCTGTCTTTGTGCTGATTCAAGTGCTTGGACAAGCAGGTTCTGAGAAACGGTGTGTTTGTGTCTCCTATGCACCAACTGTGATCAGTGACTTGAGCTCAGCGAGGCCAGGCCTGGGAGGCACCTCTGGGCAGAGAGGACCCTGGAAGCCCCGATGGGAGCCCCGAGGGGTGATGCGCTCGGGAGGGGGCGGGGCGAAGGGAGACTCTGAGGACTGACTGCCGCCAACAGGTCCCAACCCAGGGGTGAGAGTCAGGAGGAGGGGGATGCTTCCAGAGTTTGGTTTTGTTTCACCCTCCGAATTAGCATCAATACTTCCATTTTCATGGAAATCGGCAGCCAGACAACTAGCAGGGCACGGAGGCTCAAGCCAGCTCTGCGTGGAAAGGCACCAGATGGTTTGTTATGAAACACATTTTGGTCAGAAAATAGCTGGAGTTTTTGGTTCCCAGGAGGACAACAAAGCCAGAAAGGAAGGAGGTGCGAGCTAGAAGCGAGGGGGAGAAGGCCACTTCGGCACGGGGGCTGGTTCCACTCTGCGCTCCACCCCTTCCCCGCTGGGGGCCCGCTTCCTCACCTGCAACATGGCGACCAGACGGCCCTGTCCGAGTCTAGGTGCTGGGCTCCACACACTGTCCCAGGAGGCATGGGGAACCGGGGCTCAGAGACGCCGGGCAGACGGGACAGGAGGGCACACGCTCAATCCGACGGGGGTAGGGCAGGGGACCCCAACGGGCAGTCACAGAGATGGCCCCCCCTGTTGCAGTCAGACCCTGGGAACTTCTGGACAGCCAGCGACACTGGTTCCGAGCACCCATAGGGACCAACGGCGGGGACTTCACGTCCTCCTTGCAGGAAGGCAGACAGAAAGCTCTGTGCAAAGCAGCACCTTCGAGGAGCCCCTGGGGGCCATATCTACATGTGTGGTTTAAAGTGCCAGCTATGTGTTGTCTTTGGTCAGGGGCTGCCCCTCAGTCTCTCAGAGCCTGTGGGGGGTGGGGGGTGAGGGGGANCCCCCCTCCCCGTGCTCAAAAGATGACAGCTTTCTATAAGGAATGGGGACGCCTCCAGGGAAATCTGGGGCCTTAGAAAAAGAGGAGAGACAAGAAATGCTTTGGTCACCGTCCTGACACCCACAGCAGAGCCGAGCTTCCTCAGGAGAGGGCAGAAAGCTGGTAAAACACTGCACTTGTGCCTGATGCAAAACTGGCTTCCGAGTTGAACCAGGAGTCAGTGAATAAATATTCAAGGCATCCTTCAGTTCTCAGGGAAAGAGTGTGGCCGAAAAAAAAAGTTTCTCCTTTCCCCGTGCTTGACTGGACGCAGCTCTGATTTGCAGGCCCACAGTGCTGCCACCGGGAAGAGGGCGGCTGGGGGTCCTGGAGCCGGCCCCACCCCGCCACAAGCGGCTTTGGTCTGTTACGTGTCCTGCCAGTCCTGGGCCCTCAGAAGCTGAAGAGGTCATCCTGCTCGGCGCCGGTGCTGTCAGGCTTGTCCCAGTCGACAGGGGACAGGCACTGGGCGTAGTGGATATCCTGCGCTGTCAATCCAGTATCCAGGACCTGAGGGTTCGTCCGAGACTGGGCAAGCCTGGAAGGCAGAGCTGTGTGAGCCGAGGGTCCCCAAAGGGGCCGGCGGGGGCCTGAGCAGCCAGTCCAGGGTCAGAGGGAGGGGGCATGGATGGAAAGAAGCCAGGCCTCGGGGGCCGGAAGAACCCCATGATGTCAGGAGAGGTGGCATCTCTGACCGGAGCCTACCCGTGAGGGCCCAATGGCTCAGAACACTGGGGGGCAGTCACATTCCTGTCATGGAGAGAGAGGCTCCACGACCCCACCCCAGCTCCACCAGGAAAGGGGGGAGGGGAAGGGCAGCGTTGGCACAGGCAGGGAGGGGCATGTGCGGGCCAGAGACGGCAGGAGACTGCTGGCTAGAGCGGTGTTCAACACAGTGCCCTTCAACATGGAGACGTAAAAAGAAGAGAACTGAAACATCCAAAGAATTGGGGGAGTTAAGGAAATTATGGCCCAGGGCCTTAGAAGAATGTGAGGGGGCAGAGGTGTTTACAAGGAGTCGTTAACAGCTTGGGGAAATGCTCCTGGTATGCCAACGTTAGGTGAAAATCGGTATCCCTGATGGCAAATACCATGAGCTGATCAATGCAAAAAAAAAAAAAAAAAAAAAAAAAATGTATATGTATAGGATTAGCATGCATTAAGCCCAAAAGTGTGGGCTGTGGGATTATAGGATGGTGTTCTTTCGTGTTTAATGCTCTGCTGATTTTCGAAGTTGTTAATAAAGGGCACATGATACTTTAGGAATCTGGAACAAGCAAATGGAAGATTTTCTTAAAATGAGGGCGCTGTAGTCAGTGAAGTCAGTGAAGCAGGCTGGAGAGTGAAAAGAATGTCTTTGCCTCCATGAAAGTACTGATCACCCACCTCCCACCCCCTGGGCTAGGCCAAGGGGTGTCTGCCAGGCTCTAGCAGGGAGGGGTTGGGAAGGAAGGAGAAGGCTGCAGGGGGCTGCCCAGGGAGTCAGCTCTGCACAGGTCCAGTGCTCAGAACCCTGAGCTGCCCAGACCTCTCTCCAGCCCAGCCTTTCAGGGCCATGTCCCTGAACTGAAGGTAGCCATGGCTACAGCGATGGCCCCTGCGGAGATGGGGAAATGCCACCACCCTCAGACAAGACCCAGATGCCTCCTCGCTGTGCCTGACACCCCTCCTCTACGTATTGCTCCATGGGCTTCATTAAGCATTGCCCCCTCCCTGCCGCTTTCCACAAGTGCAAAACCTCTGGAGGGAACAAAGCCTGCAAAAAGCCAGGTTCTAAAGGCCACACCAGGTGCAGGCAGAGGAAGTCAACCTGAGCTGTAGATCATTCAGTTCAGCCCAGACTGTGGCAGAGAAGCCACTAGGAATAGTTTTTGATTCAATAGCAGGAGCTTTGTAGCAGACGCAGCCAACCCCAGAGAGTGAGTTCCCCATCCCTGGAGGTATTCGAGTAGAGATTTTTGCTCTGGAGAAGATCAGAGTTCATGTTCTCAGACAGGCAGAGGACCCCAGAGCAGCAGCCCACAAATGCCAGGCCTCCTTCCCCAGCACAAGGAGCCCAGCTAAAATTACCTTGAAAATGCTTCATCCAGGCCATCATCCAGCTCCTTGGGGAAAACAAAGCAGGAGATATGAACCCTCAGCGGGGGAGCGGCTGCTCACAGCCAGGGTCTGTCCCAGCCCCGGCTAGGCCACGGGGACTCTGGACACAAGCGTAGGGGTCTGGCGGGTGCCTGGGGGGAAGAGGCACTGTAGGCCCCTCCCCGCCCGCCTGGCTACTGCCACGTGCATCTCAACCCAGGGACCCAAACCTGGGATGCGGAGCAGGAGAAAGAGCACCTGGGTGGGTATAATTCCCAGCTCTGCCACTGGCCGAGGGACACCTTGGGCAAGCTGCTGCTCCTCTTTGGGACTCAGCTTTTCCTTCCGCAAGATGAGGGGGTTGGACCGGATGAGGTCTATGGCTTTCAAGTTCCGAGAGCAAGAGGGTAGGTAAGACGGTGTTCTTGCTTTCATCCCCTTCCAGGAGCAAAGCCAGAATTCAAAGCTCATGAGGGATTAAGTGATGGCCGGTATCCCACAGCCTAGGTGGGAAAACAGCTGGCAAGGGCTCCCTGGTGCCTCCCTGAGCAGAGGGCCGGGTGCCAAGGGCGGTTCCCAACAGCAGAGAACAGGCTCGTGGTGCCTACGGGTGGCCCCCAGCAGGGAGTGGGGTAGGAGTTTTCAAGTCCACCAACACTCCAGATTTTTTTTAATTAAAGAGACATGACAAAGTAACGATCCTGCAATTGATTCTAGACCAGAAAAGGGACACAGGGGGGACACATGGAGGAATGTGACTATGGCCTGTAGATTATATAACAGCATCAGATTGATGGTAATGATTTTGATCACTGTAATGTTGGTTACAGAAGATGCTGACATTTGGAGAATCTGGATGAAGGGTGAATAGGAATGTTTTGTACTGTTTTTACAACTTTTTTGGTAGGTCTGAAATTATTTTCAAAGGAAAAAAAATTTTTAATTTTGATAATAAAAAAACCCCACCCAGTTTCCTCTGGGAGATTCTGCAGGCAGAGGTCATCATCTTTATTGAGGGGACGAAAAAGCTGAGACACAGAGAGGGCAGGGGGCTTGCCTGGCGTCACAGAGCGAGTCAGGGGCTCACGCCTGACGGCCAGGCCTCGGGCTCCTCCCGGAGATGGCGGGGTAGGGAGGGGCGTCAGGAGCAAACCGTGCCCACGCCAAGAACAAGGGAGCCTTTGGCTGGTCCTGTGGTAGGCCGAGCTATGGATGCTCAGACCAAGAGGCTGGCCATTGTGAGGAGACAGCTGTGCAGGGAGCCAAGCCTGCAGGGGAGGCAGCCCCAAGTTTAAAGCGGACATTGTTTGCCCCCCACACTGGGCCTGGGCACTGCCGGGCTGGGTCTGGCCCTCCCGGAGGACTGGAGTCATGTGCAACGGAGCTCGGGTCCCGGAGCAGCCTCAGGCCTCAACCAGGATCAGGACCCCTACGGGGTCCCTCTGACCACTCACCCAGACAACGCTGCTATTGTTCAAGGCTTGGGGCCTCGGTGCCTCATCCACATTAGGGGTATTAGCGCTGACCGTGGACAGCGGGGCCTTGGCCGTCTCTTCCAAGTCCAGCAGGTTCCCAGTGGCAACCACTACAAGGAGCCCGGTCAGGTGTGTCAGTGGGAGGGAGCACCTGTTTCCAGGCCCCGTCTCCCAGCCCGGTCCCGGAGCCTCCGGGGCTGTCCTGGTCCTGACTCCCTCCTCGGACATGGCCTTCCCAGGCCTGTCAACCGGCCCACCCGGAGCCCCAGCTGGGCACCTCCTGAAACAGCTGGACGGCTGCCCGCAGGGTGAGAACCTCTCCCCAGCTAACATTTCAGGTTGCAAATTTTACATTTACAACAGACTAAGTTTTTTTTAAGAGATCACATAACAGGATGTTAAATGTATACAGAGAGATGTATGCATATATTTATACAGTTGCACAGCAACATATTTGCAAGAACATGCACCAAAATGAGCAACCTTCCCTTCTAACCATATGTTCTAATTTATCTATAAAGAAGATGTATTATTTATTTAACAATAAAACACACACACACACACACAAACCCAAGGGTTTGGCCCAGCCCAGGAGGGAATGGGGCTCTTTGGATGAAGGGCAGGCCCAGACCCAGGGACATGCAGCTGACTCTGGCCCCACGCCCTGCCCACGACTCACGGCTCTTCAGTGATGGGGTGCTGTCACAGAGGCCCCCGCCCAGGACGTCCCCTCCTTCTTGGCTGGCTTTCTCCCTCTTCTCCTTCTCTGTGGGACCAAGGCACAGTGCGTTGGAGCCCCAGTCCCAGCACTCGCTGGGCAGGGGTGGTCTGCGGCCACTCTCAGGGGGCAGGCAGAGAGGAGAGAAACTCTGTAGACTTAATCCTCACAATCACCCTGGGGGGAGGGAGACAGCTGTTCCCATTTCTTCACAGGGGGAACAGGGACTCAGAGAAGTGAAGGGACCTGTCCAAAGTCACAAACCAGGCAGGTGATGAGGTGGAGAGTCGGGCCTGGACTCCAGGGCCTTCACCACCCACCCCCGACCCCGCTCTACTCTGCCAGCCTTCCCCGGCCCCACCCCCTACCCACCACAGTGTCCCTGATCAAGGCTCACCTTCCTTGGACGCCTGCCAGAACTCGAAGGCAACTTTGAAGGCCTGGGCTACTGTGAGGGTGACAGCCTGGGCCTGAAAAACAGGAAGCGGGGTAAGGGAGGGGCACACGTCAGGCAGGTGACAGCAAGTCAGAAATGCAGGCCTGAGGCTGAGGCTCTGAACTGTCAGACAGGCAAGGGCGGAGTCCTGGCCCCTCCCAGGTCACCAAAGAAGCCCGGGATGTAAGGAGGCCACAAGCCCTCCAGGCAGCTGGGGCCCCAGTTCACCACCTGTAGCCCAGCCATGTCCCCCACCTCTCTTCCAGCCCCGACCTTTGCAATGGCTGTTCGTCTCCACCTTTTTTCCTCTTCCCTTTGGGCTTCCCTATATTCAATTAACTAGGAAGCTGACTTCCTCCAAGAAGCCCTCCCTAATTACCTGAGGACTTCACACAGTAACTTAGCCCTTGAAATTAGACAACAGAAAAGCCAGGACTGGAAAGGGTGCAGTCACTGCCTCAACGAGCCACAGCCAGAGGCAAAGGCTGGACTCTGGTTAGCCCTAAGCTGGGTTGGGGGACTTAAAACTGGATCCCAAAAAGGGAGGAGGCGGCTTATACATTTCCTGGCGGGAGTAAAAACGTCAACGTGTACCTGTGTCAAGAGACCAAAACCATTCAGTGCTATAACATACCTGTAAGAGGCGGGCCACATCTTGGCCCTTCACCCCTGAAGAACTCCCATCCGCCCCTTCAGAACCAACTCAGATGTCACCAGCTCTCTCAGGTCACCAGCACTGGCACCCCACAGCCCCACCTACCTCTCTCTGGCATCATGCATATGAGTGTCACCAGTTCACATGCCTGTGTCACTCTACCTGGGTGCTCCCTAAAGGCAGAGTCTAAACACCCCTGATCCCCAGAGCAGGCCAAAGCTGTCCAGAGGTGCAATGGGCTGACTGAACTCCATCTGCCCGAGGGGCAGGCTTCCGAAGGCCTCGCTCAACCAGGACCTACCCCAGCCCACATGCATCTTGGCCTCTTCCTCTCTCTGCTTCCAGTTCAGGGTTAATCACAGCCCAGCTTATGGGAACAGGAGTCCCAGAGCTCGGCCGTAGCCGGAAGCGGCATCTAGCTTCCTTCCGACAGCCTGGGCCTAGGGAAGAAAGCACCAGATTCTTTCAAGTGCACAAGTTCAGGCATAACCAGCCTCAGAGCCCACTCTCTTACTATCTGCCAGACAACTTGATTTAATTGAGAAATGAGTCTGTGGCTACTGCCTTTAAAACTCTTTTTTTTTTTTAAATTTAAAAATCCTTAAACAAGCTGACTGATCCATGCCAATTAAACTTCACGAAGTATAAAATCTCATTTGAATGTCTCCGTCATTTACATTTTTGATGGAAGTACGGGCGCTTTATGGCAAAACTTAAATATGGTAATTAAGTATGAAACTCTTCACAGCTGTTTACAATTTAAGCTGTCACGTCGGAATCAAGTTTAATAGACCCAGTTACCATTGAGAATTGCCCATGAACTAAAAATATGGGCTGATTAGCAGCTGGAGTCAAATCACCAGACACCCAAGAAAGGGCTGGTCACCTAAGGTGGCAGAGAGATGGAAACGCGTGATTTTTGCCTCCAGGATATCTGCGGGCACAAGCCTGATACTGTTTTTGCATAAATCGACTTGTTCATTTGCATACACCCCGGCCCTTTCGCCCTGAAATTCGGAGCTGTAAGTAAACCAAATATAACCCGGGACACACATGTGTGCAGGTGGCTGCAAGCCCAGGCTGGGCAGGGACTGGGAGCAGGGTAGGCCCTGCTCTCCCGGGCAGTGTCACAGCAAAGAACTTCTCGGGCCTGCCCCCGGGGAGGCCTTCCCACCCTCAGCGCACAGGCTGCGAGCCCACCCCTCCGCAGAACGCATCCGGTCTGCGGCGGGCGTTCTTCTGGCCAGGATTGGGTTCTAACACTCAGTGTTTCGCGTCCCTGTCTCATTTCCAGGAACCAAGCTATTGGCTCCTTCAAGGGGCCAGGTCTAGCGCAGGATGCCCCAGGATCCCAGATCCTAGCCTGGTACTCACACCAAGTCGGGCCACGTGTCCCTTACGGCTCTGCTGCCCTAGCAGCATAAATCCTGCACTAAAAGGATTACTCGAGGAATGCCAGGGGCCACGTGAGGGAGAGCAGATCTGCCTCCGCCTGCTCGAGTTAGAATTAGGGGGTGTCCCCTTGCTTACTGTCAGTCCTCCTGCACTGCACCCCCAGGACCCCCGCACTGAAGCCCTAACCCCACCTTTGCTTAGAACCCATAGTCAGGCCACAGTGCTGGCCGAGGCCTCCCAGCAGGGTGGATGGAAACAGTTCCTTGCAGAGGAGCTCATCCTGACCGTGGCCAACGGCAGTCACGGGGGGGACCTGGTGGTGTGCTGCCCAAGCTCAGGTGAACCGGTGGATGATGCAGAGAAGAACCCCTCCTCCCTCCCCCTGAGTGGCCACAGGCTTCTCGCTCATGCAAACGTCCAGGAGAGAAAGGGTGGGGATGTGGAGATGGTGGGCCACTGGCCAAAAGCAACGAGGGCTATTACAGCGTTCAAATTCAAGTTCCCCCGGCAGGCTGACTCTGCTTTGCCACACCCCAGCTCCAGTGACACGGGCGTCCTCACCCACCAATCATACCATTTAATTCTGCACCTGTGTCTGCACGTGCTGATTCCTGTGCTGGGTGCACACAGCCGCTCACCACCCCTACCCCCTTCCTCTTGGCTGCCAAACTCCCACTCATTACTCAGCCCTCAAAGCTTGATTCAAAATATCTCCTTCTCTGGGAAGTCTTACGGACCCCCAGAGAGACTAATAACCTCCACCCTAGAGCCAGGTCCACCAGCCACTGAATCCCGGCTCTTTCCCCCAGCCATCTTGCTGGTATCTCTACGGCCGATTCCCTGGGGCCCCAGTGCCCAACACGGGGCCTAGCCCGGACAGGCAGCAGTGCCATCTGTGGAGTGACAAGTGACACTTGTCAGCAGATGGACTGCAGAACCCGAGGGCCCCATTTCACCTTCTGCCTCCATCTGAGAAATGCCCACCAAGCCCCGAGAATCTTGGCATCTCCAACATGGCCAGGCTCCAGCACGGGCTCAGCTGAGGCCTCAGGCAGGGACATGAGAACACCACCTTTGCATCAGATGGCCTGGAGGGGCGTCCCCAAGGCTCGGAGTGGGGAGGCCAGCTGAGAAAGGGTGGTTACGCCATGATCGACCCGATCAGCCCCTGCCACAGAGGATAATGTGCCAGGACAAGGGAGGAGCCTGGGCCCAGGTGTCCCACAGCGGCCATTCCCTGTGCTGGAACAGGGCGCTGCCATGGGCACGCTGTTTCCCTCAATAACTGACCTCTTGGCCTGGGGCAGGCCTGTCTAAAGTCCTCTGACCCAAGCCCGGGCCTCCCTTGAGCTGCTGGGCCAGCATCTGCTCTCTTTTACCTCCGACCTCCCTCCCCAGAGGAAGCCTCTGCTGCTCGGAGCCCCTACGCGCCAGGGTCCGAACTGCAGCAGTGGACGAGGGCCAGCCGCCCCAGCCCAGCGCCTGCTCTGGCCAGTGGGGAGGAAGAGACAAACAATGGGGACATAACGAGCCTGTATTTTTAAGTCAGTGTGGCCTCATAAGAGACAAAGCCAAGAGTCACTGTTTGTGAGAACAAGGCCATCATGGGAGAAGCCACTGCAGCTCGGGGACCCGGGGCATCACGAGGCCTTGGGTGAGTGGCTGGCGACACCGAGTCTGCAGGAAAGAAATGAGGTGCACAGAAGAAAGGGGCCTTTCAGAATAATCCCAGAGGTCATTGAGGCGACCTCTTCATTCTGCTGATGGGCAGACAGCCCGTGGAAGGGCAGGGTCTTACCCACTGTCACACCCAGCACATTGGCTAGGGTCAGAGCCCTAATCTGACCTGCCCCAGAGCGCTCCCTGCACAAGGCCTGTGGTGGGCTGAATCACGGCCCCCAAAGATGTCCCTGTCTAATCCCCGGAGCCTGTGAGTGCTGGCTGGCATCACAACAGGGACTCTACAGGTGTGACTGCGCAAAGGGTGTTGAGACATAAGCGAGCATCCTGGATTCCCCAGTGGCCCAATTGCAGGGGGCTTGTGAGAGGGAGGGGGTGGTCAGAGCTTGAAACGGCAATGTGGCAACAGAAGTAGGAGGGAGACTGGGAGGTGCTCCGCCGCTGGCTGGCTGGCTGGAGAAGGGGCCCGGAGCCCAGGAGTGGTGGCCCCTAGAGACTAAGAAAGGCAAGAAGTGTGTTCCTCCCTGGAGCCTCCAAAAGGAACACAGCCCCGCTGAGCCACCTGAGACTTCCAACCTCCAGGACCGTAGCAGTGGGTTGTTTTCAACCACTATAGTAGTCACTTCTTACAGCAGCTATCAGAAACTAACACAAGACCTCAAGCAGGCCCTGATGCGTAGCAGGAGGCCTAGGGGGCCGGGGGGGAGACACTCCAAGACAGTGATGTCCTTGACACGTCCTTGATGAGAGGGGTAGGGGAGAGAATCCTGTCTCCTTGGCTCCAAGGACCACAGGGCACGGGGACTGGGGCTCTGGGCTCCATATACAGAGGTCAACAGAGGCCAACACTAAATAAGTAAATGTCAGGAACCTCGTCACAGAGCAGATGCTCAGGCCTCAGGGGTCTTCGAAACGAAAGCCTCAATACTAAAGGCGGACACGCTCTGGCTGCTTGTCCCAACGTTCGAGACAAATGCCTAGAGACCACGGAGGTTCCCACTCATCTCAGCCGGACCTCGCCAAGGAGTGGCCTGGAAAACGGGGCAAGGAGCCCGTGGCTCCTCACAGTCATGCCCAGGTGGGGGCGGGGGGAACATGGGTTTAAACCCTCGCTCTGCCCAGCCCGCTGTGTCACCATCAGCAACAGCTGACCTCTGTGAGTCTGCTTCCTCATAAAAACAATGAAGACAGTAACAGCTGCCCCCTCACAGAGGGTTAAACAAGAGGATCCTTTAAGGCCAACCACCGTGGGCGACACACAGTTGGTGCAGAAAATGGCTGTTTCCCTCCCCACTCCGGCTACAGCAAGCCAGGTCCTGCTGCCATCCCCCCGACCCTGTGATCACCAGTCCCCAGGGACTAGGTCCTACAAGGCCCTGTACCCCCAGACCACGCTACACACCATCCCCACCCCAACCTTAAATCCAATCACTCATGTTACAGAGAGGAAGGTGCCAGGGCACTCACTGGGGACACGGGCCCGTCGCTGCCCACCGACCAGGCTGACCACCCAGGGCAGCCACCCACTGGCTGCGGCCTTACTCAGTGCTCTCGGCATCCTCTTGGGGATCCTGGGGGGGTTTCCTACTTCCTATTAAGTGATGCCGTCTTTGGGTCCTGCCCCCGCTACCAAACAGGGCCCCCGAGGGCAGGGCTGCCAAGGCAAAGCCAAAGCCTGCCTAGGCCCAGCCTCTCCCCACTGACCATTTTCCGTTTGGTGCAGAGGAAGGCATGGCACTCGAGATTCTCGTTGTGCTGGCTCTGCGCGATGTAGGCAAACACTTTGTCGTGCATCTTGTCTGCTGTGCAGTAGGAGATCCTGAAAGGCAAGTGGGGAGTGTCCCCAAACCCCAGCATGGGGCCTGACCACACCTGGGATGCCCGTAGGGCGTCTCCCTCGGGGTCCCCCGGAGCCTGCTATCCCATTCCCAGAGGGCAAGACTCTGAAGACATGGCCTTGGCATTCCGGGCCATGGGGGGGTGGGGTTGGCAGGACGGAGTGGAAGGAAAGGCTGAGGGCACCTCCCTCTGCCCCTATGGAGCAACACCTCAAAACGGCAATTGCTAAGCCCTGTTCTTGCACCCCAGGCCAAGTTCCAGATACCGCTTCATTTAATTCTCAGAGCTGCCCAAGATGGGCTCCATTATCATCTCCACTTTTCAGATGAGAAAACCGCTAACGGTCTCAGACCACCAAGCTAAGTGGCAGAGCTGAGACCTGTGTTCACCTGCAGATTCCAGGGGCCATAACCACTGCTGTGCTGCCCTTCAGGGCCTGTGCTGACCAGACGGAAGGGGAAGCAGGACACCGCCTCGCCCACCGATGCCCTGCACCAGGCCTCCCCTCTCCGCCCTCTAGTCACACCCCTGCCCAGAGGTCGGCCCAGGGGATCCAGGAGGAGCACACAGCAGCTCCCTCCTCTTAGAAAACCTGCCCACCATCCTCACAGCCACTCCCACCCCCAGCCTGCTGCCTCCCTGATGGCTGCTCATCCTGGGAATCTCCATCTGAAGGAACCGGCAGCCCAGAGATGGGGCAGGAGCTCAGCACAGCTTCAGTCACAGCCCTGGACACAGGGATCAGCACCATTAAGACCCCCAGGCCAGCAGCTCCCTCTTCTCTGTCTCAGAGGATCAAGCTTCCTGCCACCTCTCCTGGGAGGCCTTCCCAGGTTTCCTCAGGCAGGCCCCTTCTTCTCTGCCCTCTTGGGAAATAAATACTCTAATCTCCTATTTCTTCCCCTCCTTTCCCTCCTTGAAAGCAGGGACTGAGGCCTCCCCTGGTTAAAGGAGGCAGGCAGAGTCAGAGAGGTGAGAGGAAGACACTGGTCAGAAACTCTAAAACCACACCCTCCAACACCATCCCCTCCCCCAACAACCACCCCCAGTACTGCTTATGTTCCAGCGGGTAAAGCCACCTGCTTGGAGACAAAGCAAGAGGGCAGAAGAGTGCCTGGCAGCTGGGTGCCTGCTGGACAGAACTCTAGCCTCGGTGTCCTGTTCCCTGCTCAGCGACTACATCACCGTGGGCCTCAGTGTCTCCATCTATAAAATGGACTGTCCCTTACAGCACTGAGATCCAACAACTGATCAGCCAAGAGGGGGAGTGGGAAGAGTCTGAGGTTCCAAGGTCTAGGCTCTGCCTCCTTGAGAACAGCCACCCTCCCCACCCCCCGCCTCCATACCCTTTACTTTCTGGCCTCAGACTCTGCCTTGAGGCCTCCCTGAATGCCTGGCCAGATGTCCAGAGCTGAGCTGCTAATTCACAGCAGAAGGAAAAGGCTATGACTCTGCAGTGCTCTGCTCCAAGCCTGACTCAGCAGCATGCTTGGGGAGGGGGTCCTAGCCCTGACTAGACCTCAGCTGCCTGCTGCAACGACTCATGACAGCAGCAACTGCCTTTAACCAAGCACCCACGGTGAGCCGGGGGCTGTGCACTCAGCACTTCCTAACAGTACCGTGAGGCGGGATCTGGTTCCTCCCCTACAAACACACAAGGAAACTGAGGCTTCCGAGACAGGAAGTGCTGGCACCTGGATTCAGAAAGGGCACCCCAGCACCCCCCCCAAGTGGCAGAGTGAATGTGGGCAATGCTGAGCATACCTGTAAATGGACACATTCTCAATCAGCTGGTTGGTGATGTTGTCAGTCAGGATAATCCCCCGTGGTGACACCTTAAGAGTCACTTTCTGTAGCTTCTTCCCGCTGGCCTTGGCCTTGGGATAGACGTGAGTCAGAGCAGCCTGCCTGCCTCACTTGGGACCTACTCTCATGGGCTACACCTGCCTGGTCTAAGTCCCAGACTTGAGGCCCATGTGAGGTCTCAGCTTAGAGACGCAGACAAACCAAGGAAGACATTAGTCAGGAATGCCTTCTTCTAATAAACACAGGGACAACTGCTGCTCATGGAGGACCCGCTGTCTGCCAGCCACTGGACCTTGAGTCATCTTATAGGCGACAGAGCTTCTTCCGAGGAGGAAATGGACTCAGAGAGGTTAAGGGACCTGCCCAAGGACACACAGCTAGGAGGCACTTCAGACTCTGAGCGCTGAGTGGGCTATCACAACCCAGCAGTGCCACACCTGGGGACCCTCCACTCCACCCTGTACCTGTGAGGGTCTGAGCTGAGGGGTCTGAGACCACCAAGGGAGGTGCATTTACAGGGCCATGTTTACTCAAGATGGGGAGCAGGGGAGCAGGGAGATCCAGTCTCTGGTGGGTTACCCTCTCCCTCGGGCCACAGGGCAAATGGTTGGGTGAAGGCAACCTCCCCCTTACTCCCTGGCACTAAGTCACTAACCCTTAGGCAGGGGACCGGGATTGGGGGAGGGGAGACTAGGAGAGGCCATGGCCACAACAACAGAACAGGAGGACACTGACCCTGACCCCACAAGCCTCTCTGCCAGAGTCCCTAGGCCGGATGCAAGGGGACTCAGGGTAAGAACAGCTCAGATGCATCGGATCAAGGTAATAAGCAGGGGAGGAGTGGCACCCCAGGAGAAGCTGGCCCGGGGCTCACGGCTCCCCCACCCCGAGCAGGGCTCACCGTGGCCACGATCCTCTTGACAGCAGCAGCTGACAACTCCTCGCCCTTGGGCTGCTCCACCAGCGTCATGCCCAGGTACTTGAGGCTGAAGAGCATCCCCTCGAGCAGTGTCTCCCGAGTGTCCGTCCAGTTCTCCGGCAGCTCTGGGCAGGAGGGGGACAGCACAGCCTCAGACCTTGTCCTCCTGGCCCGCATTTCCTAGGAAGTCCCAGCCAGGGGCACTGGGGTCGCCCACCTATCATTATAGGTTTTTACCCTTAATATAGGAATAATATATTATAATAATATATAATATAATAATAACATACCTTTATTATAGTTTTTACCTACAATAAAGGAATAACCCACCAAGCGCCATGGCAAGAAGTCTTACATAAAATATTCTCATTACTCCTTAGGACAATCTACGAGGTAGTCCCTCTTATCATACCCACTGACAAAGACGCTGAGGCCCAGGGAGGTAAAATCACTCAACCAAGTCCACAGAGCCAGCAAGTACAAGAGCCCAAATCAGAGCCCATCAAGTTCCAACTCTTAACTTTAACACCAGCTTGCTGAGAGCAAACTGCTATTTTCTTACTGAATCTTCCATACAATCCTGTGAGATGGATTTTATCTTCACTCTACAGATTAGGAAACTGAGGCTCAGAGAGGCAAAGTCATCAGACAAAGTCTACACACAGCGAGTAAAGGGCTGGAGTCAGAAAAGAATTCAAACCGAGTGGTTCCACGGCCCCAGCCTGCTCTGCATAGCCACAGAGAGGAGGAGAGGCGCGGGGTGGGGGTGGGGGGCAGTGATTGCTCAAATGACATTGTATGAAGGCTGCCTGAATCAGTAAACCTGGGTTCAAGTCCAGAGCAGGGGACACAGGAAGGGTCCTCTGAAATGTATCCACAACTGAGGCCAGGGAGGTTGGAAAAGGCGGGGATGAGCCCAGCTCATGGGGTAGGGGAACAGACCCGGGTAGGGGAGAGAACTGGAAAGCCCCCATCTCACCCCACTCACGTGAGAGAGGACCCTGAGCAGGCAGAGGAACGGGAGGGGAAGCCTGGTCTTCGTGAATGGTTAGAACCATCCCCAGGGCTCCTCCTTAGGGGCTGAGGCCCACAGACCACTCGGCAGGGAAGCAATGAGGACAGAAAAGGAAGGAAGGTTTCTAGGGATCCTTCCAAGCCCAATCAGGACGAATAAACACCCCACAATCCTGCCAGTCAGCAGCCTGATACTGCAATGGAGGAGGTATTATGATTTTACCCATTTCACAGATGAGAAAACTGTGAGCTCTTCAGCTCACACACAATTCTAGACAGGATGGGATCCGGACAGGAATCGGTTTCCAGAGGCCACCACAGAGATGGCCAGGGCCAGTTCCCCTGGACTGCTTTTTGGGAGGGCAGCTGGGACAATCCTGTTCTTCCAGGGGCCCTCCCTGCTCTCTTCCGGGGGCCTTCAGGGGCTCTGAAGGAAGAGCCACAGGCAGAGAGCATAGGACTGGGCATCGCTGGCACCAGAGCAGATGAGGCTCAGGTAGGGCAGTGGGCCCACCTACAAGGCACAGCCTGGCTCTAGGGTTCTTGTGCTATTGGGCCTCGCCCCTTACAACAAGAGTCCTGGAGTTCTAGTCCTCTGGGGGCTCTGCCTCCTTCACCGCCAGCCAGAAGGAGCCTTGTACACCCACGTCTCTCTGGGTTTGACTTGAACAAGCCGCTGTCTCTTTCCGAGACTGGTTCCTTATCTGGAAAAGAATCCATGTGTGTTGGGGGAGGGTGTGTCTTAGAACTTACAGGTACACCTGGTCCCCCTATTTGAGACCCAGGTGAGCAGGGACTTGTTGAGAGCCTGGTATCCAGAGCCTGACATGCAGCGGAGCGTATCTGCTGAGCGAAGAAATGACCTGGACAGTTCAGGCCTGCAGTGCCTCCACCCCATCGTGAGCTCTGGCGCCTGGCCCACTGCCTTCCGGCCCGGGCCCGTGGGCCACCACCCCAACATGAGGCCCAGTCCCTGCTGAGAAGACCCCAAAGTGACCTTATCCTCTGCTGTATCCATCGCGAGCCTATTTCATTTGATCCTCCAAAAAGGAGTCAGAAAATCCCTGAGGTGTCCCGGTCCCATGATGGGGATCCCGAAGCAACTCAGACTCGAGCCTTGTTCTCAGAGAAACCAAGACTACCACCCCCTCAGAACAGAACTATCAAGTAACAAAGATAACAGTAATCACAAAGCAGCTCTTACTGCTACTTCCAGCATTCACAGCTACCTTGCAAGCAGGCTTTCTACCACTCCCGGCTCACAGAGGAAAGGGAGGCTCAAAGAGTTATCGATCACATCGCCTGGTCTCTCTCTGACTCTCAAGCCCAAGCTCCTGACCATTAGCTGACACTATCTCCCATGAGGCAAATTACCTTGATTTTAGCAAAACTTTAGGAAGAAGTTCCTGGAGCCAGAGAAATTTCCTCCCACAATTCCTAATTCCTTAAGCTTCCCCTCTGTAAGGTACTAAGACCAGCACTTTCAACCCAGCAGACATCTAAGCAAGAATGGAGAACTACATACTGTCCAGTGTCCTTGGCAGACATCACCAATCAACTGCAGCTCTATTCCCTCTGATTTAAAGGCTTTGGGCTGTTTCTCAATACAAGGCTCCAGGCAGGCAACACTAATCGAATCAGGGGTGGCCTTGTTCCTCTCACTATCCATCCCTGCTCTACAGCAAACATCCTTGCTCCCCCCATTTTCATGTCCCCACTCTCCCGTTTCCTCAGGCTCAGCCTTTCCTGGCCCCTCTCCAAAGCCACTTCCGCTCCTTCCATTCCAAAGGGCCAAAGCTTGCCAAGGTCACAGATGACCGCTTTGCTGTCAAAACATTCCCCAGTCCTCCCTGACCTCTGAAATGTTTGGCATGTTCTGCATTCTTCCTTCCCTGGCCTGACCCTTCCCCTATTCTGTGGCCTCCTGCATGGACGAGGGTCCTGGTGGACTGGCTGCCACTCATCACCGTTGGCGACTCTTTGCCAGAACTCCTCACATGACAGATGATGAAACTGAGGCCCAGAGAGGGATGGGACTTGTGCAAGATCACACAGCAAGTCAGAGCTTCCCCCTCTGCCCCTGGCTCCCAATCCACTAGAGGCAATTCTCACAATGACTACTGGGGGGTCACGAGTTTTCCAGTTTCCCCTCCCACAATATCCCTGCGTGCACAGACAGGCACATGCACACACAACGGAACTCAACACATGGAAGCTACAACCTCGTAGAACTTCTTCCTCCTGACGTAACACTTACTTTCCCACTTCTATGCCTTTGCTCAAGTAGTTCCTTCTACCAGAAATGCCTTTCCCTTGGTTTAATTGAAACCCCTTGCATCCAGCCTCATTCAGGAAGCCTTCTTTAAGGCAAGATTGCCTAGCTGTTAGGAGCAAAGGCCTAAACCCTAGAATCCCAATTCTGACCTTGAGTGATCTTGAGCGAATTACTTTCCCTGAGCCTCAGTTCTCTCATCCATACAATGGGGGAAACAACAGTCCTCAGCTCACAGGGCTGCTGTTTCGACCCTCTGATGAGATAATAAAATGCAATGTGCTTAGCAGAGGGCCTGCCCGCCGTCTCTCTCCTGATGGGGCCTCATCCCTCCTGTCTGTGGGTTGCCTGTGCCTCTCGTGAGTGTGGATTTCCTTCTCTTCCTCCTACAGCCACATCACCGATAGCCAGCAGCTGTCTCCCACGTGCCTTCCTCTTGAAAGACTTCCATTCATGTCTGTCTCCCCCAGGAACTGGAGAAGGTGCCTTCCTGTCTAATGGTGCTCGCTCTGCTTCGCCCTTTCTCCTTTCCCATTACCCTGCTGTTCCAGGCCCAGCAAGATCCTCCTACCCGTCTAGGGAGGGAACCCTGCCTCTACTCCTGTACCTTTTTTTTTTTTTTTTTTTTTTTTAGAGAGACAGAGCGCAAGTGGGGGAGGGGCAGAGAGAGAGGGAGACAACAGCATTGGAAGCAGGCTCCAGGCTCTGAGCTGTCTGCATAGAGCCCGAGGCGGGGCTCGAACTCATGAACCATGAGATCATGACCTGAGCTGAAGTCAGACATTCAACAGACTGAGCCACCCAGGCGCCCCCTAGGCTACTGTACTTCTAGGTATGACTCACCTTTTCAATAAAGTGTAAGGTCTCCCACGCCCTCCCTGAAGAAAGCAACACCTAAGAGCACACTTGATAAGACACAAAGTTCACGCCTGCTCACCATCCACAAACCGGAGGCCACGCGCTCCTTCCTAGGAAGAGCCTGGGACTTCAGGAAGAACTCCCAGAGGCCCCTAGGCAAATACAGGCCTGAGTCCACAGCCCTGTTCCGGTCCTGGTTATTTTTGGCCCTGTGGTGGGTAATGACTGTGCTATTTTAACTTAGCAATTTTACAGATGACCTGCTGTCAGACTTAGCTGGGGACGGCCCATATGCCCAGTTCAACTTGCAGCTGCAAATGTGTGCTCCTTCCTCATTAAGGTCCCCTGCCCAGGACTCAGAACTGGACAAGGGGACCCTCTGCTCCTTTTGTTGCCCAGGAGACCCAGCCTGGCTGGTGTCTGGACCATCAGAGCTATGGCCAAACCCATGGGCCACGGGGAAACTTCTCAGAGCCCTGGCCCCAGCCTCCTCCAGCTTGGTGGGGAGATGGCCTCAGAAGCCACAGAGACATCTCAGAAGGGGACTCAAGCTCTGCCACGACCTAGAATGTGGTTGCTTCTCGAGACCATAGCCTTCTTGTCTGACAAATGGGTTCAGTCCCTCAAGCGCATCATCAGAAATAGGTTCAGCATGTAAAAAGTGCCCGGCAAATCTCAGATGGTGTTAAGATTACCAAAAGAAAATTATTATAAGCGCTCATTTCCTAGGTACCTCCTTAGTCTGTAAGAGAAAAACATGCCGTCAAGGTTAAAACCACAGGGTCTGGAGATGGGCTGTGGAGTTCAGTCACTCCACCTCCCCGGTCCTCAGTTTCCTCATTTAAAAACTGGGACACGAAGCATGTCCACCTCATGGGGTTGTTGTGAGGCTGAAATGAGTTCACATGCGAGGTGGGTTTCGAATCATGCCTGAGCACACTGAGGGCCGCTGAAGTATGCACGGTCATTACCATAGGTCAAGTGCAAAGAGCCTGAATGTGCACATAGCCATCTGCAGGGCTGTATGAGGAGAGGCAGGGGTATACTAGGACTCCCACAGCTCAGAGGAGTCAGGCCATGACTCACACTTGACAGAGCTGGTCTTTGCCTCCCACAGCCGGCTCAGTGCCATCCACCCACTCCCGCAGCCCACCAAGCCTCCTCCCATGCCAGGCAGGGGTCAGGCGTTAGGACCGCCTAGAGGGGCGGGCATCCTGTCCTGCACGGCTGCCTGGACAGAGTGCCCCTCCGTGGGCAGGGGCGGTCCCCACGCCTTCAAGGCACACATCCCTCCCTCAGCCACCAGACCCATGAGAAGCAGGGCCCCAGCCTCCAGTTACATGTCCCCCACACCTGCTGTTCCCTCGGGCTGGAATGCTGTTCCCAGACTCCTCCCTCCCGTATTCTCATACGGGCTCCAAGTCACCGTCTTGGAGAGGCCTTCCCTGACTGTCTGCGCTGACCCCATCAGGGCCCCACCTTCACCCCCGCACTGGCTGCCGTTTCCACACGGGCCACCTGAGATGCCACCTCTCTGCCCGCAGCACCCTCTGGCTACCAGAGATGCCAATGCCCATGCGGACTGGGGCATTAAGGGTTTCCATCCTCAGTACCGTGTACCCCCAGCTGCCAGGAACTGCCCCGCAGAGTAAGTGAAGGGCCTCCCAGAGCTCTCCACAGCAAGGCCCTCCAGTCACCCGCGCTGCTCTCCTGTTCGCTTTTCGGACTCTCTCCTCTTCTCACTTCTAAAAATCTTTCCCGAGATCTCTTCCCAAACAGATGGCTTGCACTCAGATCCTTCTGCTTTCCAGAAGAAGCCACAGAGTGATACTACTCTACGGAAGCTGTCCCCATTTCCTCAGTCCGCTCTCTCTCTCTTCACAGCGCCACCACTACTTACGACCCCACCTTGCATTTGCACCCTGGTCATTCTGTCTGCCTCCTCTAACCGACAGCAGCACAAGGGGCAGACAGGCTGCCTTCTCACCAGACTCCCAGCACCTGTCAGTGCAGGACACACAGTCTGTGACCAGTAAGTGTTACGACTATGGGGTTTATATATCATCTCCTTTATTGTAAATAAGTAAGTACAGACAGATCTTCTGTCCCCCACATACTACCAGAAACTAGCTTTCCTGGAACCTGTACCTCGTATTTCTTCCCCTGTTCTGAGTTCTCGGACAGCCTGGCACAACCCATGAAGAAGCCTGCGGGTCAGAGGATCTCTCTTGGAAAGAAGGATACTGTGTGGCCCGGATAAGCCATCTTTCCAGAAGGCTGGAAGAAAGGAAAATCCCTGTCCAGGGACCGAGATAAAATATTCAAGACTCCTGAAGAGATGGGGGAAAGGCCACGTGTGGGAGGAGAGTTCTCTTTCAAACTCAGGCCGAGCCGGGAGACGGGGCCATGAGGAGGCCAAGCTGGGGCTCTAGCTTGCTCAAGCAAGCTGTCTCCCTTCTTTGGGCTTCAGTTTCTCCACAAACAAAACAACGATCGTGCGAAGCCCAGCTGAGGGTCCTGAGGGGCGAGGAGCAAGTCACAGTTGACAGCAGGTGTCAGGTACATCCTTAACTCCACTGACTTCAGTTCGGCCCCAAAAGGCAACCACAGGGCTTGGGCCTTGAGGGATGGGCCAGAGGTCTGGCTGGAACACCACCCGAGGCCAGGCTACCCCAGCACCTCCACCCCAGACGCACCCCACGGCTTCCCTCTCTACCTTGTGGCCACCACTGTTCTCAGGGACTGTCAGCCCAACCTGGGGTGGGGCCTGCCCCAGGAGGCACAGCGATAAGACCCCTGAGCTGGGGAGTTTGGAGGGCTGCCTCTAGGAAGCTCTGTTGGAGCCTGAGGCTCAGCTCCCTTATCTCTGATGGGGGGGGCGGGGGGCGAGGGGTGTCTGATAAGAATCCCTGCTCTATCACACCTCACAGGAGCAAATGAAATAACGGAAGCAGAAACACTGTGTAGAACATAAAGTGGCAAAAGCAGGTGTTATTTTATTGAATTCCTTTGCCAACTCCAGGCAAGCACAATTTCATTTAACACACACACACACATACACTCACACTCCAGCTGGGTACTAATGTCATTGACAATTTACAGATAAGGAAATTGACGCTTAATAACGGAGGACAGGTGAAGATTCCACCCAGATCATTCTGGGTCCAGAAGGCTCAGAACAGCACTCTGGGGGGTCTGCAGGGGACCCGAGTTCTCCTCTCCTTTCCTCTGCAGGTGTAGATGGGCTCTGAGCCCCTAAAACTTGTTCCACCACAGCAACCGTCCTGTTGAAGGTCCACATGACAAGAAGGGCGAAGTGTGGGACCCAAGGAAACCACCAATCAGGTGCCGGGAGAAAGCATTATCAATGAACTTTCTCAACACCCCTGTCAGGTTAGAATTTTCATTCCCATTTTGCAGGTAAGGAAACAGAGTCAGAAAGGAAAATGGGGGCGCCTGGGTGGCTTGGTCGGTTAACCGTCCGACTTTCGCTTAGGTCATGATCTCGCGGTTCGTGGGTTCGAGCCCCGCATCGGGCTCTGTGCTGACTGCCAGCTCAGAGCCTGGAGCCTGGAGCCTGTTTCAGTCTGTGACTCCCTCTCTCTCTGACCCTCCCCTGCTCACACTGTCTCTCTCTCTCTCTCCTAGAAATAAATAAAACATTAAAAAAAATTTTTTTTAAATAAGAAAAAAAAAAGAAAGGAAAAGGACTTGTCCAAGGTCAGAGCAGCAGGAAAAACTCTCTCCCACTGTCCAAGGTGGCTACCTCTCCCCCTTCCCCAGAACCAAAGAGGCCTCGAAGCTTTCTTCCCTTCCCCGGCACCCCATCCCTCTCCCCCATCCCAGGAGAAAACTGCAGGGCCCCCACCCCCCCCCNAAATCCCATAAGTATTTAAAGGGGCTGTTTGGGGGGCCAATAAGTGTAGGACAGGGTGCACCCCTGGCCTGGCCCAGACCAGCCCTAATGGGTCTCTGACCCCACCCCTACCAGCAGGCAGCAGCCCATGTTCTCAAGGCCAGTCTCCGTTTAGGGGGGTGGCCACAGCTGGAACAGCAGAGTAGGGGCAAGAGGGAGGGGCAGGGCGGGCTCTCCAGGCCCAGACACGCTGGCACTCGTGGTTCAGGGAACTCGGGCTCCCCTGGCGGAGCCCTGGAAAGAAAAGGAAGGGGGGTGGGGTGCAGCGGTACTGTCAGTGGTTTCTAGGTGGCGGGGGAGACGCCCAGGTGTTGGACAGGAGGGTGGGAGGGTTACAGAAGCCCCGCTTTGGCTCCACATCTACCAGGAAGACCCGGGTGACCCCAGGCAATCCACTCCCTTTCTTCTGGAGAAAAAAAGGACTCCGGCTGGGTTTCTCAGGCCTCAAGGGAAGGTGCCAGGTGACGGGTTCCCTGAGAGTAATTCGAGACGGGGAGCGGAGGGGGGACGGCCTCCCAGGCGCCCCCGAGAGAGGGTGGCGGCGAGCCTGCCGTTCGCCTGGGCGCCGCGGGACTTCGGAGGCCCGAGAGGGAAAGTGCAAGAGAAAACAGGTTTCAAAATTGGCCAGAACGCCAGCCTCGCCACCTAGACGTGGGAAGAGCAGGCGACGCAAGGGTCGGGATGGCTCGGTGTGTGATACCTCCAGAGACCCCGGGCTGAGCCTCGCCCCCAACCTCAAGCAGGTACCTGCGAACTCCGCTCACACCCGAGTCGGTTTCTGGGC
>NW_027532008.1:4043783-4077510 GCF_008692635.1 Crocuta crocuta
GGGTGCGGGCATCTCCTCCAAGCCCCGGTGCCCACTTCTCCGGCCCCAGGCACCGACGCTGAGCTCCCGTCTCGCCTCAGCTGCCCCGAGCGGCGAGGTGGCCAGGTGCCGGAGGTCGCGCAGGTCTCTTCGCCTCACCTGCGGCCCCTCCGACTGCCGCTTGCACCTGGGGACCCCGAGCTCCGCTCTCTCCCCTCGGCTTCCGCCCCTCCTCCCCAGCCGCACAGAGCGGAACGACAGTGGGAGCATAACGTGACCCCGGGCGACCCCCCCCCCAACCCCGGCAGGGCCGCGGGCCACCCGGCAGACGGCGCCTCTGTCCCCTGCGCCCGCGGGAGGCCGGTCCNCTGGGCCAGTCTCCTGCTCTGGCTCCCTAACCCTAACCTGAGGCTGTCCTGATGAAGGGCGCCTTTGAGGTAGGGAGCCTAAAGCCCAAGACGCCCCCTCTTTTCCTCCCTCTCCCAATCCCCTTATTCCTAGGATTTCTAGGCAATCCAGCTGAAAGGCAGTTGGGGGCCATTTTACAGATGGGTAGACTTAAGGTGGGAAAGAAGTCTTGTCCAAAGTTCAGGAGAGTTGGGGTATTAGAACTTTGCTGGGAACCGGGCAGGACTATAAAAGTTTGCCTTAGTAAGAACAGTGCGGATTTTAGTCCTCCAACAGCACCCAGGTTGCTCTCTGGGACCACCTGGGCATCTAGGCTGTCCCACCCCACCCCACTCCCCATGTCATGATATGACCTGGGTGTTATGCTCTGACACTGACTTGCTGTGTTACCTTAGGCAATTCCTTCCCCCCCTCATGTCTTAATCTTTATCTGTCAAAGGAAGGAAATGGAATCCTATTTCTAGTGATCCTTCCAACCTGCCAGGGCCAGGTGCTGCATGACCTTGACCCAGAGACCCTGCCTTGGTTACTAGGAGACATTTTGAGGGGAGTCTGGATTCTAGAATTCTTCAAGCACAGATGTTCTAAGGCCAGGATTTAGGATGGTCTCTAGGATCCTATGCCTTCCCATTAGGCTTTGCAGAAGGGAGTCAAAAGAGAGCACATGCCACAGCCTCACTTCTTCGAGATGGGGATGCTTCAGCAAGGTGAACTTCAGCCTCTAGGATTGCTCCTAGCTCAGAAGACAGGAGTCCTGTTCCTGTGCTCGGGGGGAAAATGGGGCTATGCTATCGCCACCTGGGTAGTGAGGCCTCACTGACATTCCTCTCTCAGACTATAAACCAAGTGCTTTTTCAGTCATTCTGTCCCATTCTGTCCCAGGCTCATGGGGATTTGAACCTGACTTGTCTTCGTCTGGTGGTTGTGAGCTCACCTTTCTGAGCATCGTCTGTAAAAGGGGCAACAACATCTATTCCACAAGGCTGCCTGAGAACTGATCTATGAAGCTGCCTCCTTCAGAAAGCCTTCTCTGACAGCCACCCATCTATTAGGCTTCTCCCTTTGGGATCTCACAGGCCTAAGCTCTCAGCATTGCAAGTGTTGCTGCTGCCTCTCTCTACTCTTGTTGCCTCCACTAGACTTTGGACCCTTCAAGGGCAGTATGTTTTTCGGATTCATTCCTGAATGCCTAGCAAGGGGTCCAAATGGAGTTGGAATTCAGTCAATCAATGTTCCTTTCCTTCCTCCCTTCTTCCCTCCCTCCCTCTCTCTATCTCTTTTACCACAGGAGGCCATCTTCTCCCGCAAAGGGCTATGCCCATGGGTAGATAGGCCCTCAGGGCAGAGGCCCCCAGCTCTCTTACCCTGAGCCAGCTGGGTTCTGGGGCAGCAGAGAGGGCGTTCTGGAACCTGAAGGAAAAGCAGTCACCCAGGGCTGGCAGGTGAAGGGCAGCTGGTGGTGTCCGGCTGGCAGGGGGGAACCATATGGGCCCAGTGAGCAGGCGGGCCTGGGAACGCGGAGCCTGCAGTGACGGCTGTTTCCAGGGCCATCACGTCGTCCCGGAGGCGACTTGCTGGGAGCTGTCAGCCATGCATCTCCCGCAGAGGGGCAGCCTGCTCGTGGCCCTTCTGCCAAGCCAGGAACAGAAGCAGAAACAGGTCAGAGCGGCAAGGGGCCTCCTCCGAGGTCACCATGTCCAAACCCTCATTTCACAGGTAAGGAGCTTGAGTCCTGGGGAAGGGCAGGGACTTGCCCAAGGACACACAGCAAGCCAGGACCAGAAGCCAAGTCTCTTGCTTCACAGCTTGGATGCTTATGAAGACAGAGAGGGAGCAGAGACATCTTGAAAATACACCCATATTCAAGGAGGGGTTTTAAGGTGATTTTTTAATTCTTTTTTTGCTCATGTGATCTAACTTGGTAAAGATTTGTGCAGTGATCATATAGCCTTTAGCAATCAGAAAGGAAATAAATAGAAGTTCCCCGGGTGGCTCAGTCAGTTTGGCATCTGACTCTTGATTTTAGCTCAGGTCACGATCTCACGATTTGTGGGTTCAAGCCTTGAGTAGGTCTCCACGCTGACAATGTGTAGCTTGCTTGAGATTCTCTCTCTCTCTCTCTCTCTCTGTGTGTGTGTGTGTGTGTGTGTGTGTGTGTGTGTGTCTGCCCCTCCCTGGTCGCTCTCTGTCTCTCAAAATAAATAAGCTGGAAGGAAGGAAGGAAGGAAGGAAGGACGGAAGGACGGACGGAAGGACGGAAGGAAGGACGGAAAGAAAGAAAGAAAAGGCAGGGAGAAACTACCTATAGTTATAACTGGCTTTTGTCTTTAGGAAAATAGTGCCAGAATTGTTATCTTACTATTTTCTCCCCCACTGGGCCCTCAGAGGACCCCAAATGAGATAGTGGGTGCCAGGCGGTTGGGAGGGCTCTCGGCTTCTCTCCAGCTGTCGCTTGGGCTTGTACTGGGACCAAGGCAGAAGTCTAGCATAGGATCAGGAGCCCTGATTTCCTCAATCTATCCTCCTTACTTGCCTGAGCCAGTCCCTTTACCTGGCTTGGCCTTAGTTTTTCCATCTGTAAAATGGGAGTTTTTACAGCAGAGTGTATTGTCTTTTCGCCCACCACCAGAGCACAGTAGTTAAACACATGAATACTGAAGCTTTGGATCCTGTCTCCCCTGCTTCTTTACTTCATGACCTTAAATAAGCCACTGAAATCCCATGGACTTCAGTTTCCTCATGGGTAAAATGGGGATTCTACCTCATGGATTATTGTAGGAATTAAAAGCATTAAAGTTTGGAACGTGTTTAGAATTATGCCTGGCCTATAATAAGTACTATATATGTTGGATATTTTAATAAAACTAGAGTCACTTTCCTGACTGGCTGAATAGTAAAGGTGGAATGGCTATTCTTATCATAGTTCTTGACTGGCCCCCAGGGAAGGGAGCTCTTGCGGTTTGGAAGCAGCCCGGCCCAGTCTGAGCTGCGGGTCGTCCAGCCTCACCCCAGAGCCCACACCCCCGCTCCCACTTCCCCCTCCACCTCAGGCCCTCTGTCAGGGAATCACAGAGACCTTGGGTTACTGGTGAGTCAAAAGCCCAGAGATTCCTGCTGAGACTTGGGTCTGACTTTTCGCCTGACCTGCCTCTTATGTCCCACTAATCCAGCAGCTCCAACCAGTTTGCTCTGAACCCTCCCCTCCTCAGATCCTTCTCATGATGCTTCCTCTTCCAGAAACATCCAGCTAGATTGCCTCCTCAACTCTCCCAGCCTCCCCACCTTTGCCCTGAAAGTCTAGTTGGCCTCCTCCCCAATACCAAGTCACAGCTACCCACACACTTGCCTTCTCTCACAAGCTTCCTCTCTCTCTCTCTCCCTCTCTCTCTCTTTCCCTCAGTGGACAACTGTTTGACCTTGGAGCTCTACATACTTGGGTTCTTTTTTTTTTTTTTAATTGTTTTTAACGTTTTATTTATTTCTGAGAGAGAGAGAGGGAGAGAGAGGGAGAGAGAGCGTGAGCAGGGGAGGGTCAGGGAGAGAGGGAGACACAGAATCTGAAACAAACTCTAGGCTCTGAGCTGTCAGCACAGAGCCAGACACGGGGCTCGAACCCATGAACCATGAGATCATGGCCTGAGCCGAAGTTGGATGCTCAACCAACCGAGCCACCCAGGCACCCCTACATACTTGGGTTCTAAAACCAAATCCTCCTGGGGCACCTGGGCGGCTCGGTTGGTTGAGCATTTGACTCTTGGTTTCATCTCAAGTCATGATCTCACGGTTCATGAGTTTGAGCCCCGTGTCAGGCTCCACACTGACATTGAGGATTGCTTGGGATTCTCCCCCCGCCCCCTTCACCCCCGTCTCTCTCTCTGCCCCTCTCCTTCTCACTCTCTCTATCAAACAATGACTTTAAAACCAAATCCTCCATCTGTGTCTATGCAATCCTAGCTAGCTGGGCTTTAGTTTCCTCATCTGTGCGGTGGGAATGACACCTCGTTTAGAGGACTTTGCAAGGCTTCTGTTGGATAATATGTGGGAAACGCTTGGCCTGGTGCCTGCCTTGTGGCAGGTGCTTGGTAAACGGTAACTCTGGTTGTCACTCGTGTTTTGTGGCTATGGGTGAACCTGTTTACCTCCCCCAGCAGCGGAGTGTGTCCCGAGCATGGGGGCTGGAAACCATCATTCACCCCAGGGTTCCCTGGGGCAGCTGACCAGCGCCTGGCACAGAGGAGGTGGCCCGTACACATCTAAGGACTTAAGTTCTGTCCTCTGGTGCTCACCATGTACCCGGCAAGTGGTGACCCTCTGCAGCTGAAGAAGCAGCAGCAGCACCTAAAGGCGCTGGGGAAGGTGCTCCTGAGGGCCCCCTACCCACCCAGACAGCCCCCCTGGGCAGGACCAGCAGCTGACCCCTGTTTCCATGGGGAGGTCTTTGCCTCTGGAGCAGCTGAGCTAATTAAGAATGACAAAACACCGCGTAATTGCAGCAGGTGAGTCCCCTGCCCCTCCTGCCCCTCCTTCCCTTGCCCTCCTTGGCACTGTCTGGCCTGGAGGCCACAAGCACAGAAGCAGGTGGAGTGACAGCCCGAGGACAGACTCGTGTCAGGAGACTTAGAGGCTGGCTGCTTCCGCCAACCTCTGGTGGGGGACCCTGGGCAGGGGAGGTCCCTTCTCTCGTGGGTCCCCACCTGCACGGCTCTTGACCTTGTGTTAACAGAAGGCACCAGACCAAAGGGCTCTGCTGAGAGGGTCTGGGCTGCACCTGCCGGATGGGTGGAGGCAGAGAGTCTCAGAAGGCAGACAGCCCAGGGTGTACATCCTAGCCCTGCCTCTCACCAGCTGTGTGATCTCGGGCAGGCCACTTACCTTCTCTGAACAACAGATTCCTCATCTCCAAGATAGAATGTGTTTGACAGCACTTGGCCCTTGCTAAGAGAACCCTTATTTGTCCTAGAGGTGTGCCTGTACCAGATAGTCCCTGGACCAGCTCATCTCTATCAAAGTGAACACAGAAATTAAGGGTTGAAAACTTGTAGTGCAATTTGATGGAGTAATTGTATGTCTTGAAATCTCAGAATAAAAACAAAGGGCTGGTATTTTTTTTTCATTTTATTTTTCTAGTAATTCATTTTTCCTTGTATTTTACAAAAGTATTGGTCTGTGATAGATTAGAAATTTTTAAAAAGTGGTCCTTCTCCACAGATGGTTTGAGAAGCATTGCTTTAGGGCCATTTGTAAAATGGATATTGTAGCAATCTTGCCGAAATATTTACATAGTTCTAGGATATGGGTTCCAGGACCTTCCACTTCTGTTCCTCCCAAGCCTGTAGGATAAAAGACCAAATCTCTTAGCCTGGCTTTCAAGGCCTCTCTCACTAACGTCCCCAGACTCCCTTCCCCTCTCCCCTGCTTCTCCGTGACGTAAGCTTGTGATACGGCCGTGTTCTCTCTTCCCCCAACCTCCCATGCCCTCTCGCTCCTCCTTGCCTCTTCCTGTGCTTCTCCTTCCATCAGGAATGCCTTTTCACGCCCTATAACTGGCAAATTCTTCTTCATCCTTTAAAGCTCAGGCCAAAGGTCACCACTCTTGGGAAGCCTCTCCCAGTGCCTCCCTGCACCTGCTGGAGGCGGGGTGAGCTGCCCCCTGCTCTGTGCTCTACGGGGCAGCCTGCTGTGAGGAGGCAGGTGGCGCAACAGTTATGAACTTCATGCAAGCTCAAGAGTCAGAACGGCATGGGTTTTGGACCTGACTTTGCCAGCCGTGTGATCCTGGGCTGGTGACTCTGTACCATTGAGCCTCATTTTTCCCATCTGTATAGTGGGATCTGCTGTGAGGAGTGGAGATGTTGGGGGAAAGGTTCCCAGCACCATGACCCATGGTAGAGCGGCTGTTGATAGCAGTACTTCCCTGGTTGATACCGTCCCAGGTTTTTGCTGTTGTTGTTTTGTCTCCCTACAGACCGGTTGCTCCTTGACAGCAGGGGCACTTGAGTGTGTCTGATGTACCTGGCTGTTTCCTGTGCCCCGTGTGGGGCTTTGGCACAGAGGGTGTGTTTTGGATAAGGGTCTCCAGCTACTGACCGCTCTGTGATGCTACTGGCTTGGCTCCTTTGTCAGTGAAATAGTGATTAACCAGCTCAGTGGAAGAATTTTTTTAAAAAATCCTTAATTTTTTTAATTAATTAATTAATTAATTAATTTTTGCCAATTTCCATGCTGTATAAACACCCATCAAGGCCAGTTTCAAGTTACCAAAATTTAACAACCAGCTTACAAAGTTCTTGAATATTTTTATAGTCTGCACTTGTGAGCCACCCAGCTCCAGCACTTGGCTCTAGCATCCAGCTCCATCACGCCTCTGGGTGTGACTGCTCTGGGGCCCGTAGTTGAAAGACAGGATGCCTCCCGTCCCCTCCTCCCAGCCAACCCATTGAGGGCCACCCAGGGAAGGGCCATAGGTCACCAGGCTCCACAGGGAGGTCCCCACTCATCCCCTCCCCCAAGCCTCCAGCCCCTTTGTTCTCTGTGAAATCACCCATCCGTCTTCTCCTTCCATACGAAGAACAGCATCTGGGCCAACTGGGTCCAGATGATCCATCTGTGACTCTTGGAGGCCTGGGCAAAGGGGGCTCTGCCTGTCTACCCAGCAGGGGGCCTCTGCAATGAAGCTGCCCCCACAGCTGTTGCAGGCTGATGAAGCTCACCTGGGTCACCTTGTCCCTTGGTCACAGTGGGGAGTGAAGAAAGCTGGTGCACAACCTCCTCTTACCTCTCCCCCGCTCCCCTTTCCTCTGGTTGTGCCCCGCCTCCAGGTCTTTGCCTGTGCAGGTCCCTCCATTTGGAAGGTCCTCTCCCTCCCTCCACACTTTCCGCCTCCTTCAACGCCCAGCTGCAGCATTACTTCAAGAAGTCACTCACCGGCAGAAGGCTCCAGGCCCCTCTGCAGGTGCTGCTGATGCCCATCTACTGTGCCCCCTCACCAGCTGTTTACCCAGTGGCCGGCCCCTCCCCTGCAGCTGAGGTTCCCGTAGGGATGCCTGTTTAAGATGCAAACTCCTGGCAACACCTCTGAGCTTTCCTAGCTACTGGCAGCGCCAGCAATCTGTGCCCCAGGACATTTGGATGTAGAAGACTGAGAACCTGACTTTGAGAAGGCTTGTCCTAACTGGCCCAGACTGTGGCTGATTCACACTGAGCCCTCTAACCCCTCTAATGCCCAATAGGCCTCCGTTAGATGAAATCCAGTGTCTGCTTCTGAGGTCACCCAGTCTGGGGGCCCATCCCGGGGGGCTCACCTAAGGGGTGCTCTGTACTCCTCCCCTGGGGGGCTGAGCACCACGACCGCGCCTCCTTTCTCTGACCAGTGTTGCTCGGGCTTCAGTCTCCTTACTTGTGAAAGTGGCAGAGATAATATCAGCCTCTTAGGATAACTGTGACAGTTCAATGAGATGATGCTCATAGGGCCGTTAGCATGTGCCTGGAACAGAGGAGTGCTCAGAAATGGTCAGCACTTAGAGTAGAATCTGGATTTAAGGCTGTGGGAGCTGACTGCTGCCCACCTTGCCCACCTCTGTCTGAAGCACTCTCCCCTGTACCCATCGGCCTTCTCTTTGCCTTCTCTTTGCCTTGCCAAGGATCGGCCAAGCTCGTTTGCCAGCTCAGGGTGCTTTGGGCTGAACTGTCTACCCCCAACCTCAACTCATAGGTTGAAGCCCCCCATTGTGGTTGTGTGTGGAGGTAGGGCTTTTAGGAGGTAAGGATGGTTAAGTGAAGTCAAGAGTGTGGGGTCCTAATCCGACAGGATTGGTGGCCTTATTAGAAGAGGAAAGAGGGGCACCTGGGTGGCTCAGTCAGTTAAGTGTCCAACTCTTGACTTCAACTCAGGTCATGATCTCACAGTTTCGTGGGTTCAAAGCTCCATGTCGGGCTCTCTGTTGCCAGTGCAGAGCCCACTTTGGATTTTCCGTCCGCCCCCTCTCTGCCTTTCCCCTGCTCTCTCTCTCTCTCAAAAATAAATGAAACATTTTTTTAAAAAAAAATAAGAAGAGGAAAGAAAGAGATCACTCACAGGTGCTGTGGAAAGGCTGTGAAGACACAGCAAAAAAGACTGGCCGTCAGCAGGCCAGGAAGAGAGCACTCACCAGGAACTGAATTGGCGGGCACCTTGATCTTGGACTTCCCAGCCTTCAGACCTGTGAAAAAAAAATAATAAATTTCCGTTTAAGCCACCCAGTCTGGAGTGTTCTGTGACGGCAGCCTGAGCTGACTAATGTACATGCTGTGCCCTCTACTTGGAATGATTTTCCCCGATCTCACGGTGGCTCCTTATGTCACTCAGATTTCAGCCGAAATGACCTGCCAGTGAGGACCTTCTTTTTTTTTTCTGTTAGTTTGTTTATCTTCTGTTTCTACCTCACCAGAACTCTCCATAACAGCTGGAATCTTGTGTCTCCTGCTTAATTAACCCCCTGAGCCTTGACCGTAGGTGGTGTCCTGGGAGCTGAATAAATATGTGTTAGAATGTTACTAAATGCCCAGGATCTGACCACCCATCCTTAAAGGCTGGTGGTCCAAGCCACCGCCATCCGTCTCCTGGGTTATTGCAATAGCCCTCGGTTTGTTTTCCTGCTTCCTACAGCCTATGCTCAACCCACCAGGAGCCACTTGGAAACCTAAATCTGATCATGTCACTCCTGTACTGAAAACCCTTCCTTGGCTCGCCCTTTCTCTCAGATCAAAGCCCCAGTCCCTAAAATGTTTCCTAGGGCCTTGCACAACTGGCCCCTCACCCCTCCACTCCAGCCGCATGGGTCTCTTTGCTGTCCCTCGGGTACATTAGGCACGTCCCTAAACCAGGGCCTTCGTACATTCTGTTCCCTCTCCCTGTAACACCCTTCCCTCTGAAGTCTGAGTGGCTCCTTCCTTCTCATTCTTCAAGTCGTTGCTCAAACACCATCTTCTTAACAAAGCCTTCTGTGAACGTTTGTTCAGAATGCCAGCCTCTCCTCCCTCCAAGGCTGTCTTCTGGGAGCACAGCCACAGAGCCCCGACTCAGGACCCTGTGCTCAGAAGGGCCCCACACTTTGCATTTTATGCTCCACCATCATGGTCTTGAAGTTCTTAATAGTTTTATCTTTGAATCTGTGTTTTGAAGTGAGGTCTGATGGGACAAGTTGGGAATGCGCCAGGAACTTGGCCTCAGCTCACATGTGCCACCTGGTCCCCTGCCCATTAGCACTTCCGGCCCCGTTCAGCCTCCCCTCTCTGGCCCCACTCGATCACCGTGGCTGTCTTTGGGGCCGGGCAGGACCCTGATCACAGACACAGGACGGGGGAGGGGAGGTCAGGTGCACACGCCCCAGAGCATCTTGGAGCAAGGCATCCACTTGGAGCACCGCCATCCCTAGCCTGCACTCACAGCATCAGGGTGTGTCTGGTAGGTGACTGGCCGGAGGCCACATCTCAGTGGGTGCAAGATCCTGACGCAGGTCCTGGGCGCACCCTAGAAGGGAAGCTTAAAGACCTGTGGGGGCTGCCTATCTGCCAAGGGTTGGAAGAGGGGACCCGTACGAACGAGAGGTCTGGTTTGAGTCCCATAGGCCCCCACCCTCACCTGCGTGCTACCCATCAGTCATGCATCTGGCGGGAGGGACAGTTTGGGAGGGGGAACTTGGCAACTGTCAGGCTCTGGAGAGGGGGTGTGTCCCCAATGGTGGGGCAGGGCCCCTGGGAACCCAAGGGCGTTTTTACCCTAAGGGTATTTCTGTTCCCAGGAGAGTTCACTTACTCTCTGGCTGGGTGGATCAGCTCTTCCTCTTTCCAATCTTTCTGTTTGGCCTCTTCTGGCAGGCTTGGGGCACCCTTGGGGACAAGCCATGAAATACAAATTGTGTAATTTCTGTGACTCCACGTCTGAGTTAAATGCTCTGATAGTTTCATTTCAAAGCCGGCATTGTTCTATGCTAATAATTTAAGTTTAAAATTTTTCTTTCCTTAGAATGACATGCTAATAATATAAGTTTAAAATTTTTCTTTCCTTAGAATGACATTAAACAGCACATAAAAGCAGTAACAAGTTGAGAGACCGAGAGAGAGAGAGAGAGAGAGGAAACTACAGAAAGAAGGCAAAATTTCCTGTGTACCTTTAACAACTCCTTTTTTCTGCCTTTGGAAAGGGGCCTCACGTTTTCATTTTGCACTGGGCTCTGCAGTCTATGAGGTCGGTCTCATCTCCATCACTCCTGGTCTCGGCACTAGAGAATTGCCTTATTTCTTGTGGTTGTCTTTTATGGTCTGCTTCCCCCACTAGCAGGTTGGGGCCCCGGAAGATGGGTTTGTTTGTTTTTTTTCTGTTTGTTCATGGCTGTATCCCTAGGGTACAAAGTACGCGTACACTGTAGGTGCTCCGTAAATGTTCAGGGAATGTTGAAAGAAAGGATGTTACCTGGGAAGATTTGAGGCCCATCGGGGTTTCCTTCCTCCCCTGGCTGTCTAGGCTCCAGGCCCCTCCCCAAGGCCATTTTGTCTCTTTTGGCTTAGACAATTCACTGAACTTCGTGGTTCCTACATTTCCTTTTCAGACCTCAGTGCTTCAGCCTCATCTCCCTCCAGCCCTAGGACGTCAGAGTGAATCATGACCGCTCCGCAGCCTTCAAGGAGCCCGCCAGGTGCCTGGACCGCAGGCTTCTCTCCTTCCTGGAATTCCTTAGGTCATTTCCATCCATTGTCTTTGGCTACAGCTTCTTGAGTTAATCTTTCCACCTGGGGAGGGTTCCCTTGCTGGTTTCCCCATCTGCTTCCAGATTCAATTCCTTTTTGGCTCCAAATCCCTTCTTGGGGTTTCCATGGCCTTTCCGGCTCTAACGGCCTGGGTGACCTTGGGCAAGCCCCTCACTCTCCTCTGGGGAGGCCCTGGTGAAACCTTCCCCAGGGGAAGGCCGACAGGGGTAAGTAAGAGTCTCTTAGAAACACAGTGGCAGATAGAACTGAGGTCATTTCTGTTGCTTTTGAGTATCTGTCAGCACTGAACCTGGATGCTGAGTGGCCCCAATCTTTCCCCTCCCCCTTCTGGTTACACAAGAAACCGTCCTCATTCGTTGCTGCTGGGAGCATCCCTGGCCCTTCGGTCATCCCGCAAAGTGCAATGGGACAGAGCCGGTCGTGTGGGAGTCCCGGACTCTGCTCCCCCTTCCTCCTGAAGAGGATTCTGGTTGTAACTGCGCGGCCAGCCTCTCCCCTTCCCGGCTTTTACGAGTAAGGCCACACTGCTCTTCACTGGGGCAGACACCCCAACACAAAGCAGCATGAGGCATATAGAAGCGTCCTGTTCTCGGCTCTCACATGGGAGGCCCTGGCCATTCAGAGACCCTTCCGCGGTATGACCCTTCCCTCCCATAAGATCTACTGTCCCCTTTCGGGGCTGTCGCCAGGGCTGGCTGCAGCCAAACAGGGGGGATAAAGAAGACACCCGGTGACTTAAGACCTAGGCCCGAAAGTGGCTTCCCTTGCTCGCATTCACATTCCGACAGCGGGGACTTAGTCCCGTGGCCACTCCTGCGCGGGAGGCCGGGAACTGTCTGGCCGAGCAGCCCGCGGGCCGGGGAGGAAGAAGGCGACGGGGTCTGGAGGACAACGGGCTGACCTGCCACACCTCCCCTCTCTCTGGAAGGTAACTCTGGCCCTTGGACAATCTAGTTTCCAGGTTTTGTATCACAGAAGCAAGGAAATCGGTGGAGAGGGGCTGAAATGGAAAAGAGAGGAAAAGGGACGGAGCCAAAGAGGGAAGTGGATTTTAAGGGTATTAGAGGGACACAAGTCACAGCTGGAATTATTTTTAAATTACTTTTGCTTAATGGTCTGTGTCGTATGAAGGGCTCTGGCCTTGTGGCACTGAGCCTGGGCCCCCAGGGGTCCCCGGAAATGTGGGTTACGCATGCACAGCGCACTTGCAAGTTACCAGGCCCTGTGCTGAGGCCGAGGCCGCAGGACACAGTCTCTGCCCTCCAGGAATCCACAGTCCAGTGGGGAAGACAGACGTGGGATTAGAGGCAAGTCCAAGCTGCTGAAAAGACGTGGAGGGAATTAACTTGGCCTTGGCAGGGTGGGGGAGGGGGCGGGCAAGCAAGGCCATACAGGGGACATATGCCCTAGATTCAGCTCGGCCTGGGCCAAATACTCAGGTGTCTAACATACTGTACTTGAGCCGTAGAAAGTAAAGGGAAGATTAAGTAAAGATTCGAGAAACTCGGGTCCTGGCCCTGCTGTTGTGTCCCGGGGCAAGTGCCTTCCCTCTCACGTCACCTTTTCTTCGTGCTGCCTGCAGGGCCATTGCTAGCACATTCCATTCTCTAGTGGGAAGTACTGAAAGGCTCTGTCACCAGCAGATAAAACACATCATCCCTTTTCCAGGGTGACGCAGGCCCCACACTCAGGCACATAGAGTGGAGACAAATGGATTTCAGCCACACTTACCCCTTGGCATCACACCCTTGCTCAATACACACCCCACACAGCTATGTTTAGGCAACAGCCTTGCAGATCAGCTCCTGGGAGGTGCTGTGGGATCCCAAGGGGGTAACTGCTATGAAAATTACTCAGAACCCCAATAATCCCTGGAACATCCTTTTCACAAGCAGGTTTTCCTTCTCCTGTGTTCTGCAACAGGTGTGGGGCTAGCGTGGGGCAAGTGAGGTGCCTCGGACGCATAGTTAAGGAGACACTCACCGTCGGGGCGACCATAGATGTTGCACCCTGGGCACCTCACCAGCCTCACTCTAGTCCTGGCCCTGCTCTGCAGGAAGCCCACAGATCTAGGTGGTGGCGGTGGTGGTGATGGTAGGGTTTCAAAGGAAGGTGCCAGAAAGACACCTCAGACTGGCCAAGGGCAGCTTCTCTCAGCAGTGGGGAGACAGGGAGGGGACCGCACCTGGGAGAGGAAGCCCAGGGAAGGTGAACCACAGTCCAGGAAACAGGGGTCCAGGGAACCTCAACTTTACCTAGAACAGTAGGGAGTGAGAGGAAGGGCCAAGGATTGGTGATCTGAGGGGTTTGTAGGAAAAGCTGCGGGAAAGGGTAGGGAAGCGAGGGGGACGATGGTTCCGGGTCCTGAGCCGCAGGCCACAAGGCAGCTCACACACCCAGGAGGAGGCGGCCTCCGAGGGAGGGTGGCCTCCACCCAGGAACCTGCCTTCTGGGCCTCCAGTGCCCACCCTGGTGCTGCTCTGCAGACAGGGAGCCTGACATCCAGACGCTTCACAAGTCAAGGGCTCAGGCCACCGGGACTCAGTTATTGCAGGTCCAGGCCGGGTCCTTCCAGCAGGGAAAAGCCAGGACGAAGTCAGCCCCACCTCCCAGACCTGGAAAGCTTCCGACTCCTTCCCGAACTTCCCAGACATTCCAAACCACTTTCCCTTCTGCCTGTGCTGATGGCGATTCGGTGTTTCTCGAAAAAATCAACTCATCTTTACTTAAATAATTTATTTTCAAAGGAAACTATGTAAACAGAGAACTTGCGTGATTGCCACACATAAAAGCAGAGCAGTTGTGTGAGTACAATGTTAATCAGGTAGTGTCCTTAAATTCCCCCTGGTGCCCCGGGTGCTCTGGATCTGAGCACCAGTCTTTGGGTTCTAGGGGAGGTTAGCTAAGGTCAGAAAGGTCAGAGAGACGGAGAGCATCCACCTGAGACTCCCCTTTCGCATCAGAAATGGAAACATTTTCACCCTCTGAGTCCATGTCCTTTAATGTGGCATCTGCGCCCACCTACCCCGTTTCATGAATGTGTCCCTTTTTCATCAAAAACTGCTCCCAGGGAGTCCTGAACGTATGACAGCCAGAGCTACCTTTCGTAATTGGGGGTAGGGGGAGCGGGGGAGTCTGGTTCTGGGAATAGGCTGGGCCCTGAGTTACACCCCCAGCCTCAGCCTGGGGCGAGACTTGGACAGGCTGATTTCGACACCCTTTAACCTCAGCTGTGTGGGAGGTGGCACACAGGAGGTGCTCAATAAGTGCATGAATGCAGAGCTCTTGGAAGAGGGATGGGTCAGACCTCAGGGAGTCTGTGGGCCTGGCTACACAGGTGGCTCCCAGAGGGGGAGGGGTCACTGAGGTGACCCACTGGGAACCCCAGGTCTGTGGGCCTGGAGCGTGAGAGGGGGGAGGACATGGTCCCAGACAGACACCAGGGGGAGGAACGGTCATGTGTGAAGGGAAGCCAGTGGGTTTGGTGCTACAGTGTTGTGGTGACAACTATTTCCCACGACCAAAGTCGTGATCAAAACAGGAAGCATCGAGCAGCTGGGACCTTCCTCGTCTGACTTCGGCTTTCCTCTATCCCGCCAGCCCCCATCTCCGCCACGTCCTCACGCACCAGGCTGCTCACCTGTCTGGTGTGAGGGCTTCTGGGAAGTCCTGAGAGTCTCCCAGCCCTTGCCCAGCCCCGTCTCCTGCCCTCGACGACGCCCCCCCCCATCACAGGAGAGACACCAGGTGGACTGTGGGGCGCCTGGGTGTTCAGTCCAACTCTGCCACCGTTTCACTGTGTGACATCAGGCAAATCCCTGCCCTGCTTCCCCCGCAGACCTCATTACTGAAAGGAAGGGGGTGGATGCCCGAGGGCCAAGGGCTCCTCTATCCCAGGCATCCCAGAGGATCCCGGGGGAAGCAGGAGAAGGGCCTGGGGAGACCAGAGAAGGGAGGTCATCCTGCGGCAGGATGTGACCCCTACACACACACCGTGTGGGCACAGCTCTGTCACTGAAAGTGAGAGAGAGCACAGGTCATACACGGAAGGGGTCCCGGGCCAGGGAGACACACCAGCCCGAAGAAATGACAACATAGAGACACGGATTATAACGCGAGCTTGCAGTTTTGGGGTGAAGTTGAACAACTCTGCAGGGGGAGGGGGATTTGCCCATTGTTTAACTTGTTTATTTATCATCTTTTAAAAAAATTTTTAAGCAATATTGAGATCTTAATTTTTTTATAAAATTGAGATATAATTCATATAACATAAACTTCACCTTTAAAAAAACTTTTTAATGTTTATTTTTGAGAGAGAGAGAGAGAGCAGGTGAGGAGCAGAGAGAGGGAGACACAGAATCCCAAGCAGGCTCCAGGCTCCGAGCTGTCAGCCCAGAGCCCAACGTGGGGCTTGAACTCACAAATCATGGGACCATGACCTGAGCCGAAGTTGGATGCTCAGCTGACTGAGCCACCCAGGCGCCCCTCTCAAGAACTATTTCAAGAGTTAGTCAGCATTATACCAGATAACCCCTCACACCAATTCTTTGAAGTAGGTACTCTTCTAATCCACTTTATGCAGACAGGGAAGGAGATGGGCTCCAGGATTTGCCTCAGTGCAGTGGTGTCTGCATTCAGACTTGGTGAAGATGTGGGACGCCTGGGTGACTCAGTCAGTTAAGTGTCCAACTTCGACTCAGGTCATGATCTCGCAGTCCATGAGTTCAAGCCCCGCATCAGGCCCTGTGCTGACAGCCCAGAGCCTGAAGCCTGCTTCAGATTCTGTGTCTTCCTCTCTCTCTCTCTCTCTGCCCCTCCCCTGCTCACGCTTTGTCTCTCTCTCTCTCTCTCTCTCTCTCAAAATAAATAAACATTTAAAAATGAGAGGGAGAAAGAGACTTGGTGAGGATGTGAATCCCTTCCAGGCCATAGCACTTTATTGCCCAAGCTCTCCTCCAGAGCCCTCTTTTCCCCGGCTTCAGGAACAGCAACGATTGAGTTGGTAGTTGTTCCTTCAGCCTATGTGCCTGAGCACCTACCATGGGCAGAGCTCCAACCAAGCCACGAAGGGCAGGGGCTGTGACCGAGAGAGCAACCTTTGTTGTCTACAGCCACTGGCATGTGGGGGCCTCTGTTACTGCAGCAGAGCCCAGCCCTCCCTGACTGACCTTGGCGCTTACATGGGCTGGGACCCCGCAGCTTTTGTGCACAGAAGCAATGCCCAGGCTTGCGTGTACACACACATACACATACACACACACATGCAGAGCTTGGGTATAGTTTTGAAACAATGAGTTAGACACCAAATCGGATAAAAACTCAGGTCAAGCAGTGAGGCTTGAATTTCCAAAGGCCCGGCCTATACATTTTGGGAGCTGATTTTCATGAATATTCTGTCTGCACAGTAGACAAGCTTTACCCAGATGAGGCTCTCAATCCTGGATACGTCTCACTCTCGAGATTGCTCCAGATGCTTCTCGTGCTCCCAGAGAACAACCACTCACCTTGGCAGATAATCAGAGCCAACAGTAAGTACATATTGAGAATTTACCAGATACAGCACTGAGCACTTTTCATATATCTCAACCTCCCAACCGCTCTATGGGATAGGTACTGTTATCACCCCCATTTTCCAGATGAAGAAACTGAGGCTTAGAGAGGTAAGAAGTCTTGCCCAAGATCTCAAAACAAGCAGGTGGAAAAAGTAGAGTTTGAACCTAGATCTGCCTGCTTCTAGAGCTCACATTCAATTCACTATCTTTTGACCACCAAGGTCATCTTGATGATCCATGAGTCACTCAGCATCTACTGGTGTCTTGTGCTGGAATTTACCATCAGATCTTCTAGGGGGACAACCATAGGATATAGACAGAGCCCGGAGCTAAAAGTCAGGAGCCCCGGGTTGAACTTTCAGATCCAGCTTTAGCTTAGTCCATGGCTTAGGGCAAATTCCTCCCCCTCCCTGGGCCTCAGGGTTCACATCCATGAAATGGGACATTTTAACTAAATCAGCGGTTCCAGTGTTAGCTGTACATCTGAACTACCTAAGGTGGTTAAAGATACTGAATGATGGGCCCTTCCCCAGATCTGCCTTATCAGGTCTGGGAACCCTGAATCCACACGAGTCATGCCCAAAGCAAGCACTGGGAACCTGGCCTCTAGGGACCTTCTGTAGCTTAGCCTCTATGAGTTTGTAGAGGCAAAAAAGACCAACCCAGTAACCATGCTGGGCAGTATGAGTCAAAGGCCAAAGAAAACAGTTTCTGGGTGGTATGGTGTGGAAGACTCTAGAAGAGAAGGAAATTGGTTGGACTGTGGAAGTTGGGGTGTGGGGGAAGTAAAGCAGAAGCTGGCTTTGCTTCATTTTCACGGTTTCATTTTCTCCTCGGTTTTCAGTGAAACCACACTTCTCGGCCCCCTTTGCAGTTCGGAGAGGTGGGCCTGGCCGACCAGGTGGGTAGAAGTGACGTGCATAAAGCCCGTGGGAACCTGCACGCTCTCTCCCCGTCCCGAGGTGAACTTGGACATGAGGTGTCCGCGATGGAAGGGAGTTGGGATCCAGGGGGCAGCAGAACCGCGNTGCAGGAGGAGGCAGTGGTAAACTTAGATTGTGTTTGTTGAACGCCTGCGATTACGGGGTTACGTTCGTCCTTCGTAGCAGCTCGTGGTGCTTCCCCTAATACAGCCTGAAGGAAGCGGGGCCGAGCAGGCTCTTAAAAGGTGAGTAAGGTTTAGAGACGTGGATAGGAGGGAAGGGACCGTCCAGAGGGACGGAACAGAAGGAGGAAAGGGGTCGGAGCTGGAACAAGACGATGTGTTCGCACCCTAGAGAGAGAAATTCAGTGTGATGGGTGCTGAGGGCTGCCCCGGGCTCCAACCAGTGGCGTGCTGAAGCCGGCGAGACGGCGAGTGTGAGCATCTCTTCCCGACTCCGTGATCAGCGACAGCCATCACTGGGGCAGCACGAAACTGGCCGTGGTGGGAGCATTTACGCCATGGTGACTGGCAAACCCTATAAGCCAGGGCCCTTTCCTCCTATGGTTATACGGTTTGCAGCATGCTCCTGCTTGCGACTCACAGGCAATGGACCCTGCGCATCTGAGAGGCCGTGGAAGGACCAAGGACCCTGCTCCCTCTGAGCGCTTTGAGCCTCAGCTTCCTCATCCGCAGAATGGGGTTATCACCTGCAGGCCAGTGAATGAGATCATGCACGTGGAGCCCTTCTGCGTCCCCTCCGCATCATCATTCCTGTGCACAGGACAGCCTCTGAGAGCTGCCGCTGGTTGGAGGGCCCGCTCGCCCACCCAGGGCAGGCTGGGAGCCGGGACCTTGATGCCTTCAGGAGCAGTCCTCAGCCAAGGGTGGATGGGAGCTGGGGGTAGGGGGTAGCCCAGCCTTCTCACCTCTTTCTTAGGACAAATCTGAGGCCCACTCCACCCTGCCTCCTGGAAGTCTCCAGAGGGGCTGAGCCTCAGCTGTCCCCACTGCGGCTTGTTCACCAGCGTGTCCTGGCTATGCGATTCATCCTTCCCTGCCTCAGTTTCCCCCCTTCCCTACCCGGGCTTCCTAGGATTGTTGCAGGATTTTTTTTTTTTTAACCTCGATGTCCAGGATTCGTTGTCTCGCCACAAAGAATGAAGAGGGGTGCACAGAAGGAAGTGAGCAGCAGGCAAAAGTTTATGAGAGAATAAGATTAGAAAGGAAGAATAGTAAGGAAAGCTCTCCTTACAGAGAAGGGGCATTCGAAAGTGAATGCCCATGACTCTAGGCAAGGGACTTCGTTTTATAAGGTTCTGGTGGCCCCCACCTTCTGTCCCCTCTTATTCCCTCTCTGGTTTTACCCTTCTTGACTTGATAACTCTAAATGCCTAGTTGTTCCTTTTTGATCGGTCGGTTTCCATCGTATGAGGAGTGGTCAATGGCCACAGCGTTCCTTGTGGGTCCCACCTTCTGTGATCCACTACTTACTTTCAGTCAAGTCTTTTGTCAGATTCCTGAGGGGCTTGCAGTGTCCGTAACGTTCTTAAGAGGAACCTTACGCCCAAGGGAGTTTCTGTGGTCAGACGCTCCCAGCATTGTTTCAAAATATGTGTCCCCCTCCCCCCTCCCCCCCCAGGGACCTCACGTCCTAACCTTTCTCTCTCTGCCTGTTTCATCCTCTTTCCCGGTCATAGGATCACTGCCCCGAGGAACTTCTCTCATCCTTCTCTCAGGGCCTGCTTCTGGGGGAACCCGAGCCAGACAGGAATGACCTGTGTGAGAGCATGCAGATCGTGTGTGCTGCCCGCTCAGGCCTTACAGAAACCCCAGGAGGCACGCAATGGGCATTATCCATGCCACTTTGTAGACGGAGACACTGAGGCCCAGAGAGGAGCAGTGATTTGCTCAAGGGCATACCACCGTCCAGGAGCAGGGTGAAAACGAGGGGGCCCACACCCCAAGGTTTTAGCTTGGAGCTGCTCTGGGCTCCTGGAGAGCCCTGAGCCGGCTGGGAGGAGGGCCCCTACCCCCTGACTCCTGTCCCCTGACAGATGAGGCTGAGTCTGGCCCTTCCAGGCCTGGGACTGAGAAGGGCAAATGGGCTGGTGCTGGGAATGGCCTGTTATTAAATCCATCTATCACCCTACAGGCCTGACCTCATTCTGTCCTGGGAAAGGCAGTTTTGCCCGGGGGCAGCTTCAAGGGTGGGGTGGGGTGGGTGCTGACCCAGCAGTCAAGGGCAGGTGGGGCCCCTGCGACGCCAGAGAAGCTAGGGTGGGATGGGGTCAGAGACAGGTCCTGGCCATGTGCATCCCGCAGTGTGAGGGCAGCCGGGGGCCAGAGACCTGTAGAGTCACTGTAATGCAGATGGCCGCCCGCAGTCCCTGGGGCAGTGGCCTGTAGAGGGGGCCTTCTTGGGGGTCCTGCCTCTAATTAATTCCCCATCACTGCCTCAGCCCAGTGTCCCAAACCCCAGAAGGTACAAGTCCAGGGCAACGCAGGAGCCACGACATAAAACTTGGATGTGCCCATGGGGCCACTATTTCACTATCTAGTGACCACTGACTGTGGGCAACACACTTGTGTTGGGCGCTCAACACTTGACTCAGGCCGCGGAGGGAATGGTTAGGGGCTTGAGCTCCAAGACGCAGACAGAGCTGGGTCAGAATCTCGGCCCCACCCTGCGGGTGTCTGCACACCTCCTCGCCTTGCTGGTTTGTAGTAACTCCCATCTTGTGAGAGGAATGGGTGGGGACTTCATGACAGATCGTGTGTCACTTGCTCAACCCAGAGCCTGGCACATGGAACTGACATCAGCACCTACTGTGTGCAGGCTGCTGTGCTGAGCACTTTACATGGATTATCATTTTGTTTTCTTGTTTATTTTTGAGAGAGAGAGAGAATCCAAGCAGGCTCTGGCTGGCTGTCAGTGCAGAGCCCAACGTGGGGTTCAGTCTCATGAACCGTGAGATCATGACCTGAGCGGAGATCAAGAGTTGGACACTTAACCGACTGAGCCCCCCGGGGGCCCCCGGCATGGATTATCTTAACTTAAACTTCACAATTACACCGAGGGGGAGGGACTATTGTGAAGCCTCCTCTTATAGGTAAGGAAGCCAGAGCTCAGGAGGGTGAGGTCCCTGGCCCGAGGTCACACAGCTGCTAGGTGGCAGAGGTGGGATTTGAATCCAAGTCTCTCTGCCTTGAAGATCTGATTAGCAAAAGCCCCTGGTCCCCTCCCCCTGGTACTCCCACCCCCAAGAAGTGAGGTTAACAACCCACTGGCTCATTCATCTCGTTGGTCCTTTGAGAGATACTGCTGGGTGAAGCTTTATTGGAGGCCCAGAGAGGTCATGGTCTGAGCCAGGGGCTCCAGGCACGATGGGACCAGAGCCGGGACTGAACCCCAAGGCTGCTGGCTCTCTGGCCAGGCCTCATGCAGGACCCTGGATGTCATTTGCAGCTCTGCTCTGGCCTTGCAAGGCAGGGTCTCCCATCTCCTAGCCCTGCCCCCGCCTCACCCTCTGAACGAGAGGCCCCATGGGAGCTCCTGGATTTTTCTTCCCCGGGCCACTGAAGTGTGGGATTGAGGTCCCATTCTCTTCTCTTCCATGGAGAGGTAATTTGCCTGGAACGCGGTGAGCACTTAAAAAATGTGGTCACATTGCCACCATCTAGGTTACCATGGTGACCTGACTTTGAATTTTCTTCCCAGGGGGAGCTGGTAATAATTAATACAGCACTTAGCACCGCTGCCCACGGAGACTGTGGGGGGAGCATCACAGATTTCCCCTGGGCCTCGCTTCCCCAGGGCGAGCAGTGTCTCCCCCTCCAAGCAGGGGCCTGGCGTTCCCGGAGGAGACAGGGAGGGGAGGGGGCACCCGAACCCTGCCCACCTCTTCAGTAGCCCTGGCAGCCATGTCACGGGAGCCGGCCTAGATTGGAGAGCTCCCTTTTACCAACAGGGAATTTGGAGCTCTAGTGAGTTAAGTGACTCGTTCAAGGCCACACGACAGGACCAGGAAGCGTCCGCGGCAGGCTGGAAGGCTGGATCCCTGAACTGCAGAGCAGTTCACGGCTACCAAGGTCGGCGAAGCCCAGCTCTGAAACTCTTCCCTTCCCGAGTGCACTTGAGCCATTTGAGAGGGGGAGGCACGAAGCATGGCTCTCTTTGGACCCCAATGACCCTCAGCTCGGTCATTGCCCCTTCAGAACTAAAAGGATTATAAGATGGTGCAGGGTGCCAGGCACCGGGCTCCGAGAGAGCCTGTAAGAGAAAGTGGATGAGAAAGTGGATGAACTGGACAGTGCGGGGAACCTGGGAGGGAGCTCCAGGAAGCAAGGGGCCTTGGGTATTTCTGGAGAGGGTCCCCAAGAGGGTGGGTGCATCGCGGGAGCATTCTGCCTCTCTGTGCTCTGCTCCACCCACTCCTCGCCCTCATTTCTTGGTCCCCACTCACTCCAGCTCTGTATAAAGACATGGCATAGGAAGAATAAGAAGTCTCTTGAGTTCCTATTTCTCTGATGGGGTAAGTGAGGGTCGTAGGGGCCTTAGGTCCACAGACCCACAACCAGTGAGTGCTCTGCAAGGATTTGAACTCACAGGAGTCTGTAGCATCTGTGCTTTTCAACTGTTTCCACTGTGGTAGGTTCTCTCTCTCCCCCCCCCCCCACCGCCTTGTGGGCAGGGTGGATGGCATGGGGAGGGGTGAGCACAGATGGAGGAGGAGCAGGCTGACTTCTCTGCAAGGAAACGAGCTGGCACGGCTCAGGCAAAAAGCTAAGACTCTGGGAGCTTGAACCATGCTAGTTGGGTTGTAGAAAAAGGATGGGGAGAAGGGGGAGGTGGGGAATGGCTTTGGTAACTCCAGTCACATCCAGAAATTGAGCTTGCAGTGGTTTGCTGAGCTCAAAAATGAAACAAACCTGGGACTTTAGTATGCTGCCACCAGGTGGCGGCGTAACTTGGCTGCTCGAAGCCTGAACTTCCACTAAAATAAAAATTTCACTCAGTTTTCAAAAAAGGTAGAAGTCTAAAGAGTTAGATTTAGCCATTATTTCGCATAATTTTTAACATTGAAAAAAGGTTGTTTAGGGGCGCCTGGGTGGCTCAGTCCGTTAAGTGTCCGACTTCGGCTCAGGTCATGCTCTCACGGTTCATGAGTTCGAGCCCTACCTCGGGCTCTGTGCTAACAGCTCAGAGCCTAGAGCCTGCTTCGGATTCTGTGTCTCCCTCTCTCTGCCCCTCTCCCGCTCATGCTCTGTCTCTCTCTCTCTTTCAAAAATAAACATTAAAAAAAAATTTTTTTTAAATGTTTGTTTATTTTTAAAATTTATTTCTAGGAGAGAGAGAAAGAGAGACAGCGTGAGCAGGGGAGGGTCAGAGAGAGAGGGAGTCACAGACTGAAACAGGCTCCAGGCTCTGAGCTGGCAGTCAGCACAGAGCCCGACGTGGGACTCGAACCCACAAACCGCGAGATCATGACCTAAGCGAAAGTCGGACGCTTAACTGACTAAGCCACCCAGGCGCCACAATGTTTGTTTATTTTTGAAAGAAAGAGTGTGAACGGGGGGAGGGGGGGCAGAGAGAGAGAGAGGACAGAGGATCCAAAGCAGGCTCTGCGCTGAAGGCAGAGAGCCCAACACAGGGCTCAAACCCACGAGCTGTGAGATCATGACCTAAGCCAAAATCGGATGCTTAACTGATTGAGTCACCTAGGAACCCTTCACATAACTTTTAAAAGTTAATATAATATTTCAGGAGAAAAACACCTCAGATACAAGTTGGTTCTTTCTTCCTCGACCTTTAACTTTTATCTTTCTACCTACTCTAAACCCTGGGCTCTCTGGTGGCCTGTCTTCCTTCTTCTTTCTGACTTGGGTCAACAATTGGAGCCCATCCCTCATGTTTTCATGCCAACTCAACATCCTGGAAAAACCAGAAGGCATGGACTCAGCTCCTATCCCTCACTTCAATTAGCTCAACTCAGGAGGTGGCTGTTTACACCTCAGGTCCCCCCACATCGTACAGCAGACTTTCTGTATGCCGTGGCTTTCTTCCTACTGGGTTTTACTCTTGACTGCCTGCCACATCAGAAGGTGAGCTCTTCCAGGCCGAGACCGTAGCCCACCCATCTCTGTCCCTGCCTCAGATCCTCACCAGAGTGCCTGGCAGAAGGATGATGGAATTTGTTGAATACATGAATTCCCATTACGCAGGAGAGAGAACTGAGGCCCCAGAGGGAAATGAAGATGACGGTGATGATAATTATAGTATTTGTTATGTACCTACTGTGTGCTGGACATGTAGTAATTCACTAACTTCCCACAATAACTCTAGCAGGTAGATGCCAGTACTACACTCATACATGAGGGAATGGAGGCTTAGAGACTTTGGGGACAGGGAGCTGAGAGTAGGTATCGTTCATCCATCTATTGATTGATGTAGGAACAGTTTCCTGCAGCTGCATGCTGGGTGTCTCTGGGATCCCCTGTGTGCTGGGTCTGTGGTCAGCGAGCGCCACAGAAGTGTCACCCGGGTCCCCTCTTCAGCCGGGCCAGCCCTTGCATGGGGCTCCTTGCGTGGCACCTCCCGTTCAACCCGTGACAGCTGACCAAGAATGGCTTCTGCCACCTTGAACTTCTTATCCTCGCGCCCAGTGGCAGTTTGGGTGTGAGAGAAAGGAAGCTCTTTCCCAGAAGGTGGATAACGTTTCTTCAAATATCTCTGGCCCTCATGGGGCTGAGACCCCATCCCTGACCCATTCAGGGTGACCCACAGGACGCCATGGGCAGATCGGCTCCATCCCCAGAAGCGCGGAGGCGTTGATTCGGCCGGAGCATCGGAGCATCGCAGGGAGGTGAACCCCCAGACGAAAGGCAAGGTCCAGGGGAGGAAGCAGGTAGATGCCCGAGGCTCACTCCCGTTTCCTGAGGCCGTGAACTCACCTCACTCTGGGAAGCTGCTGGGCCCTCTGAGGCAGAGTGCTCCCTGACTCCTCCTGCCCAGCTCCTCCTCCTGTGGGCTGTGCGAGCTGGGGCTCAGCCAGGGCCTCAGTCTGCTCGCCTGCACGGAGCAGTGGTGAAGGTCCACCCGAGGGAAGGCCCAGGAAGGCCGCTTGCCCACTAGACCCTTCCTCGCACGTGCATGATGTTCTGATGGCTGAATCACACCCCCTCCTCACGGCTGCGCAGCAGCGATGGTTCTGATGACCAAGGCAGGAGTTCAGCTGGAGCCCAGACGGGGGTCTCAGGGAGGCTGGGAAATGGGGGTCCAAACACTTCTCCACTTCCTGCCCTGCCTCCCTGAGCCTCAGTGTCCTCACCCAGGAGGACAAGATGACTACCAGCAGCCCCAGATCGCTGTGGGAGGAAGCGAGCTGGTGTGGACTGGGGCCTGACTGGAGGGAGTCGCTCCCAGAGGTTTCCTCTGCTTGTTGGGGAAGAAGTACAGGACAAGGTTGGGAAGAGCATCGGGAGCCCTCCCCCCACCCCAGATTCTAACACTCATTATAACTGATATCTGTTATATAGAGTTTCAGTCAGCAAACATTTATCGAGCACCTACTGTGTGCCAGGCATGATACGGACTATGAAGGAGACAGCAGTGAACACAAGAGGCAAAAAAATCTCTGCCTTCATGGAGCCAGCATTTCTGCCAGGGAGACATAGAAACCACAAAATAAGTTAACAAATGTAAATATGATAGGTGGTAAGTAATAAACACTGAGAATAAAGCCAAGAAGACGGAGATTCTTGGTGAGCTGGTCAGGGAAGGGCTCTTGAGAAGGTAACATTGAGTAAAGATTGGGCAGTGGTAAGGAAACGACTCAGACATTCTAGAAAGAAGGACTAGAACTGTCACAGGCAAGAGGAATCTAAAGAGACATAAGGACTACACGCAATGTGATATTCTGGACGGGCTCCGGAACAGAAGAAGGACATTAGGTAAAAACTGAGGAAATCTGAACCAAGTTCAGACTTTAGTTAATAATAATGTATGAGGGGCGCCTGGGAGGCTCAGTCTGTTGAGTGTCCGACTTCAGCTCAGTTCATGATCTTGCGGTCCGTGAGCTCAAGCCTCACATCGGGCTCTGTGCTGACAGCTTGGAGCCTGGAACATGCTTCACATTCTGTGTCCCCCCCCCCTGCCCCTCCCTTGCTCACGCTCTCTCAAAATAAACATGAATCAGTATTGGTTCACTATTTGTAACAAATGTGTCATAGTATTGTAAGATGTTAATAATAGCGAAAACTGGATGTGGGGTTTACAAGAATTTCTGTACTATCAGTTTTGCTGTAATTCTCAAACTATTCTAAAATAAAACATGTATCAAAAAAAAGGGGGCGGCATGTGCAAAGGCCCTGAGGCAGGAGTGTTCCTGGTGGGTTTAGCAAGGAGACACGGCTTGAAGGACAAGTGGGAGGTAAGGGGTTCAGAGAGGTAGGTGCGTGGTGAGTTGAGTGCAGGCTGGTGGGACATTCTAAGGACTCTCCTTTGCTCTGAGGTGGATATAGAAGCACTGAAGTGCTTTGACATCTTTGGACTTGTGGCCTAACAGCATTCTTCTGGCTGTTTTGGACCATGTGGGGAAAATCTGAAGCAGAAAGACCCGTGAGGAGGTTCCTGCAGAAGTCCAAGGTGGTGGGTAAGGCCAGGATGGTAGCAGAGGAGGAGGTGAGTACAGGAAGTATTTTGTAGAAGGGAGGGCTGACTGAATCGTAGATGTGGGGTGTGGAAGAGAGAGTGAGGGGTCCCTGGGGATCCAGGGACAGCCTGAGCACCTGGAAGGATGAAGACAGACAGGTGTGGGTCAAGTTAGGAACGCAGTGTAAACAACGTGAGTCAGAGGTGCCATCAGACATCCTGGAAATGTCACGAGGCATCTGGAAATGCAAGTCCGGGGCTGAGGAGAGAGGTCTGAGCTGGAGATTCTGAGTGTGGGTCATCAGCAAAGAAACAGAACTGAAAACTCTCAAACCCAGGGAGGTGAGATCGCCTGTGGGGAGGGAAGGAGATGCACCCACATGTGCATTAGCCCTGTCATCCTCGAAACTAACTCCCCCCCCCCCCCCCCCCCCCACCTCTCCTNCCGCTCACTTCTCGTACTTTCCTCCCGAAGCAGTGGTGAGGACGAAGGAAGGGACGGGTGAGGTCAAGGGCTAACTAGCTCAGTGTCTGGCAGGGACAAATCCGCTGAATTCTCATAACCCTGTGACCTGGGGACCACGTTCAGCATCCCCATTTGACGGAGGGGGAAAGTGAGGTACAGAGAGTTTAGGTGACATGGCCCCATCTCTGTCCAGCAGAAAGGATCCGGGGGTGGGGGGCGGTTCACATCAAGCCCCTCTGTTCTCATGAGGGATTCGGTTTATTGGCAGTAAGGGTAGATTAGTGGGCAGAGAGCAGCCTTACTCACAGGGCCTCCCCCGAGAAGCCCGTCTGTATCTGCTGTGCAGCCTGCTCTGTGTCCCCAACGCCCCTCCCTGCTGGGCCAGGTGCTGTGGTGCTGGACACATGTGTGGCTTCCCAGGGCAGTGGCTGGAAGGACACGCTGTCAGGACAGAGAGCGTATTAGGCGGCCCGTCCCCACCTGGGGGCCCAGACACAGAGCCTGGGAGCCTGCAACACGCATTCCCAAAGCTAGTTTTGATATTTCAGAAAGGCTGCACGGGTGACTTGAAAGGTTGAATTCCCTTGCTTTTCAGCTCCACTGATTACGAATCAGAACTTCCACGGGCCGCATTCGGAGCACACACAATATTGCTAGTAATGAATTCCTATGTGCAGTTTCTTATGTTTGTTGGCAAAATCCTTAAAACACGGAGCGCATGGCAGAGGAGGATCTTAGAGGGGCTGGGGTGGTGGGAAGGCTAGGACTCACTGCCCTGGGCTCTGGCCACTGGAATGACCGACGTGGTGGCCATTTGTGGGCTTCTTGTCCTCCAGCCCCACAGCACCTTGGTTTCTCTTCTGTAACCACCTGTGTGTGTGTGTGTGTGTGCGCGCGCGCGTGCAACCCATGCAGCCTGGGGTGGGGACACAAGCTCTGTCCTCCATGTGGAGCTGAGGGCCCAGGACCTCCTTCCCCAGGCTCCTCTCCATCCCTGGGATCAGCCAAAGGCAGGGCCTCAGACCCAGGCTTGGCCTCTTTCTCTGTATTGGTCAGCTTTTGTTGTAGTAACAAATAGCCCCCAGATCTCAGTGGTTTTTTGTTTTTCCATTTGGCGTGTGGGCACGAGAGTTGACTTTGACCCTGCTCAGCTCTCAGAGGGGCATGACCTGGGAAATATTGTTCTCCTGGCAGAGAGAGCAAGAGGCTAACCTGAACCACTCGGGTGCATTTAAAATCTCTGCTCAGATCGGGCCCATGTGATGCCCGCTCACATTCCACGAGCCAGTTCTGACACCCGGGAGGGTGGACGTGGAATTCTCTCCGTGGGGCTGACGTGGATAATAGGGAACAGTGACACAAGTCTACCACAGTCTCCCGACTCTTGCTCAAGAGAGGTTGGCTCACGGACTCATTCGTCCCAGACGCAGGGCCCCGGCCCGCAGAGCAGCTTCGGCCTCCCAGAGCCAGGCGGGCTGCCTCCTGTCTCTCCCAGCTGGCTTCTCAGCCTCCCGCACGTGCTCACCTCCCTTTCCACTCAATTCCCTTTTGGATTCATACTGGCCACAGTCGGCTCATACGGCTTGCGATATAAAATACCTCAGATAAGAACACGTGACAACAAATTCGAGATGATGCTAGCAGAATTCCTTTTCGGAAACCGGAGGGCCAACTCTTCACCTTGGTAACGATCAGTGGGGTAAGTGTGGTTGGCCAGGGGGCTCGGGACAAGGGCCCGGAGGGGAGCCCAGGGGTCACAAGGAAGGAGGGAGCTGACAAGGGTTTCCGCAGGGAAGGCAGGAAGACGCAGCCCCTTGCGGCACATCTCAGTTTGGCCGGCAAATACCCAAAGACCTGGCCGCAGCCCCCGGCCCACAGATGCCCATGCCATACCCTCCGTGGCCGCAGCCAGGACGGAGCCTTCCTGTCCAGTCTCAAACGTGGCCGCGTCGGAGAAATCTCTGGGGAGTCAGCAACAATGTTGTTCCTCCCCAGATTCCTCCACACCCCCATTACGTCAGGTTTTTCGGGGGACCCTGGAGGCCGGGCAGTGCAAAGAGCTCTCCGGGTGACCCCAATGAGCGACCAGGGTGGAGCCCTGAGGCCCACTCCCCCCAGGCTCCCCTGTGTCCGGAGAGGGATGCCAGCCCCCGCGATTTCACATCTACAGATATTTCCGCAGAAAACCACCACCACAACAAAAATCTGGATAATGTAAAACCTCACCATTTTTAAATGTTAGCTCAAAGTTATTCAGTTCCACGCAGGTCAAAGAGAATATGTCTGCAGGCCACTAATTCGGAGCTTCTGGGCTGCTCCCTTCTGCTTGGCCACCAGGAGGCGCTGGTGCGTGAGGACAGCAGCACTGATGTGACAGCCCTGTGCTTGGGTCAGGCATCAGGCCACGAGCTCGAGCGACAGGTGAACTACAGAGGTGACAGAGCCCCCACACGTAATCACCCACCCCTTGGTCCCCGCTGGGCCTTCCTGAGCATGTGGCCTAATGTGTTCCCCCCTCCCCACCTCAGGTAGCTACCTGGGCAGAACTAACAAGCAGCGGGGGGTGGGGGGGTGGCAAGTTCCAGTTGGGAGTTCTCTTTACCCCAAGCTGCTCACACCCCACGTTCCCCCTTGGGTTGTGATTGGCTTTTTTTTTGAGTTGTTGTTTTAGCTTTTAATTACATTTAAAATGTGTTTTTAAAACAATTACTGTTTTTTTAATCATAAAAGTATTATTAAGTTTATTGTAGAACGTGTGGAATATAAAGTGTAAAGAAGAAAATGAAACTCATCTATAATCTTAACTGCCCCCTGGGTTCTGCCTGAGGAATGATTTCGGGATGTTCTGCAAGAAGGCCCTTCGGTGTGCGGAGGAGGGGGGCCGGGAAGTCCGCTTCTCGCCTGGGCACAGACTTCCCATTTCCCGAAACCTGGGATAGTCACTACCTTCAAAAGGCTTGTCCATCAGACCTTTGATACTTCTCAGAGACAGACTCTGAGAAGCCACCTTATCTTTTGGGTCAATATTTCTTCTTCCTAATACATAACAAAAACTGCAATTAGAAAGAAATCTTCAGGGAAAACCTCTGCTGTCCAGCAGTGNGGCGGCTAGAGGGATGGCTTCAGGCAGGGCCGGGCCCCAGGGCCAGCCCTTGCTCTCAAGTCAGTGGTTCTCAGAGTGGGGTTCCAGGACCCAGCCTCACTTGGGAACCTGTTAGAAACACCGTTCCTGGCCCTACCCCAGACCTTCTGAATCAGAACCGCTGGGGGTGGGACCCTGCAATCTGGGTTTTAACGAGCCATTCAAGGGGTTCTGATGAGCCCTAAGTTTGAGAACCGCTGTTCTAGGTTAAGTGCAGGCCTGGGACCAGATAGCGTGTCAAACAGCACAGGCCTGTGAGGACAAGAGGGAAGGCCGTGCTGGAGACCTGCTGATGCCGCAGGCGCGGGCACCAGGCCAAGCCACCTCATAAAGGTCCCTGGCCGCGCGCAGTGTGGCCTCCCTCTGGATCCTAAGGTGCCTGGAGGCTGCGGAGCCAGGGGACAGGACGGGCTGGGCTCCCAGAGTGAACAATCCCATCCAGGCTGCTCAGGTGGTGCTTAAAAGTCCCCACCACATGGTGCGGAACTAGGCCTGGGGTTCTCAGGACAGAGCTTGGAGGTACACTGGCAGCGACATTCTAGAACCTGAGGGAACATTAAGACTTGAACCTCAGGCAAAGGCGGAGGAGCGAAAAGCAAGCATTGAGACAGCAATAGAACCAAGGACCAAGGAGCCCAGGGAAGGAGGGAGGCCAGAAGGCAATGTGGCCTCCTCAGTGGGATGGAAGGTTGTTGACCGTGCTTTGAGCTTCCTGGAGGAAGCGCTTTATAGTTCGGGTCCTGCCAGAATGAAAAATCCCACAATGACTCAAGACACAGCTGTGCCAGAACTTGGGCAAATTGATCTAAGGCTCCAACTGGGTGCCGTACGGGTGGGTGGACGGGTGGGACCAGCAGGTTCCCTGCAGCGAGGTTTCCCTGACTGAGTGTCCTCTGCGCATCCGGCTGTTTAGGAAACCCCTGCCCCTGGCTAAGAGAAGCAGGCATTTGTAGAGAAAATCTGACAAGAAAACAAGGATTCGGCAGAAGCTGGAGACGGACAGATGGCGGGTGTCATGGTAAATCTGCCACCTCAAATTTTTCCATCTTCTAGAAACAGTTCCATGGACCCGGTCATTCTCACGGGACGGTTACAGAGATGCCCTGGTAAGAGGCGCTATTTCAGGTTATGTGTCTAACCTGGCGATCAGCCTTATTCACTCCGTACATGTTCACTGAGCACCTACCTCGTAGCAGCCGCTGTTCTCGGTCCCGGGGCTACAGCAGCAAATATAGGATGGAAATGCCTGCCCTCACAGAGCTTACATTCGAATNTTTTGATAGTGTGACAGAGGGAGGGACCGAGGATCAGAAGCAGGCTCTGTGCTGACAGCAGCGAGCCCAATGCGGGGCTCGAACTCATGAACTGCGAGACCATGACCTGAGCCGAAGCTCCACCGACTGAGCCACCCAGGAACCCCCCCACCCCAACACCTACTAAAACTCTTAACTTTGAATTTTCAAAGCATGAGTGCTGGCTTTTTCTGAACTAGGAGAGAGTGTCTGTGCTTTCTTTGGTCTTCAGGTTAGGCTTCTAAACAACGCTGCAAAGAAACCGAATCACCTGGAGATTCGTTAAGATGCAGACGCAGCTGGGTGGGGGGAGCTCCCAGGGTGCTGTGGGGAAGGAGCCAGCCCAGGAACGGAGTTCAGCCCGCTCCCTGCCCTGCCAGGACTCCTTGCTACATACAGTTCTGGACGTGCCCGGGGAGGCCCTGGACAGTTTGTGGTTCCCATAGCAACTCCTCCAGCAAGCAGGGCAAGGAACACCACTCTTTCTTCAAGGCGAGGACACCGCACCCACCCCACAGAGGTTGAGCGAGGTCACGGCACTGGATCCCAGTGCAGAGGGCCTGCCTAGGCCACCGGGCTTTGCATGGCCTGGGGCAGGCGAGAGCCTTTAGAGACGGGTCCCCATGGGCAAGTGCGGCAGGCCTGTGAGGAGGCCAGCTGAGCAGTAAAGTCCCCCAGAGACACGAGACCAGGCACTTACCTGCTCAGGTCCTTCTGGCCACCACAGCCGCCTGGAGACAGTTCACTACGCGCGTCGCTAGATTGGCTCCTGGGTGGGCTTCCGGTTCACCTCCTTGGCGCCTCTAACGGACGTGAATTTCGCAAGCAGCGACCTGACAGCAGCTGTTAGAAACGGTCAGCCCTCCCCTCCCGGTGTCTGGCCATGGCCCCCATGGCCCGGTGAATATGGCNAAGGGCTGTTCCCTCCCCTCAGGCCCTGGGCCCCGAGGAACTGTTCCTTCTCATTTTATAGGATCTCCTGGAAAGATTGTCACAGAGAAGGGACACACAGCAGCGATTTCCTTGTCAAGTTGGAGGATGTCAACGAAGAGGTTATTCAGCCAGTCAAAACACTCAGCCCCGCTCCTTCTGTAAACATTTAACCGTCCAGAGTGGCAAACACGGCTTTGTGGCACGTAATACACGTATAAGTGTATTAAGAAGTGGAACCCCTTTGTCGTGGGCCTGAAACAACAAAGACGACATCTGGGGACTGTCTTGGTGGAAAAGAACCCGCCAGTGAGAAAGGCTGTGAGCAGACACATTCCTCCGGGGGGAAGCTAAGGCCGAAGCCAAGCCAAGGTGCTTCCCCTAAGGAACTGTGCTCCCGGTGTAAGTGTGGTGTGTCTGCAGGAGCCTAAGTGGCTGAGACTCAGGAAGGCTGTCCAGCAACGGGGACAGAGGGTGAGGTGCCAAGAGTGGAATTTTCCAAAACCGGAGCCAAGATCAATTGTTAACAATGGCCAAGAGAGGAAAGCAGGGACCGAGAGAGGCAGCTGGCTTCTCGGAAGATGAAAACAGACAAAGCCTCTAGAAACAAGGGAGGGTTTAGAAGGGGCTAGCTTGGAGGGCAGTTCAGGATCTAGAGCAGATAGGAAACCCAACAGGCTATCTGTCACCAAGTAGCCCCAAAAGATTCTGGAAAATGGGAAGGAAGTTTGCTCTCCGTATTTTCTTGCCAACTACCTTCCAACCCCACCCCTAATTTGCTTTTTCAGGAGGGGGGTTGTAGCAGGAAACAGGTCAGCCTTGGTTCTAGTAGGAAGCCAGGGAGAAAGAAGGTGGGCGGGGATGGAGAAGGAGGGAGGAAGGGAGGGAGAAGGGGAATGGCTAGGTCTTAACTTGGAGTAGAACTAAAACCAACTTGAGATCCTGGACGGATTCATCCCAAGTGAATGGGGGTGGTTTCCGCCTCACCGCATGGGGGGGGTCACTGCCCCCTGACAGGGTCCTGGGATGGGGGGGGCAAGAGCGACCATCGAAGGCCCGTTCAGAACAATCTACCTCATGGACCCTCCTGCAACGTTTAAAAAGGCAGAAAACTAGTTTTATCTGTAAGAAAATGTTTATTCTTTTGAACCCCACAGGAATAAAAAAAAAAAAAACGCAGCCAAGACCAAGTGTTTAACGAAAATAGTGTCCCAAAAGGCAGCAAAGTGGGGGAAACCTCAACACAAAGTCAGTGACAATTTTCCATGTTTTTGCACAAAGATGAAAAAAAAAAACCTATGACAGTTCTGCGTAACACTTCTATGGTGACAATTACACAAGATGGTTCAAAAATGCAAAATGGCAGCAACATGCACACCTGGCTAAAGCTAAAAGTTTTTTTTTATGTTTTTTGTTTTTTACCCCCAAATAAGATCTGTGCTTAAAAGGATGGTTCTTTTTAATACTTCTATTTTGTTGACTTGCTTGTCCTACTTGATCTGCTTTAAATACGACATACATGCCAATTGACAGGAAATTTGAGAAGAACTGTGTCCTTCCGGAATCCATGGCAAGGAAGCAAAACCCATCTATTTGGTTTCTTAATTTCCCAAGTTTCCCAATACAACTTTGCTTTT
>NW_027532008.1:4077523-4081664 GCF_008692635.1 Crocuta crocuta
GGATTCTTAAACACTTCCAAAAGGTGCCAGTGTCTAATATACACTTGAAACTGAAATCTTTGTGCAGTTTTGAGTCTAAAACTCTTAAAAAAAAACAAAAACCAAACCCTCCTTGGCACAAGAGCTGAGGAATAGTCAAGTTTCTTTCAAATCATCCAACACGAGATGATGAAGAGAGGAAAGCACAGTTAAATGAAAGGAGATTAAAAACTAAAACCCAACAGACCCGAACCCGGAACCGCAGCTTTCCTTGGCTGTGACCGCAGGTCCGCGGCACGCATGGCCTGGCTCCCCACCCCGAGGTGCTCGCCTGGAGAAGTCCAGAACACCCGGGGGGTGGGGTGGGGGGGCTTTCTCCGAGAGGACACAGGGCAGCCTCGAAGAACCCGGCTACACGCCAGGGGTACGGCAGGATCCGCAGTGAGCTCGACACGGATATGAGACAGATGACGGGAGAGGGGGAAAGAGTTTAAAATCATCAAGTTTCCTCTTGAAACGTCTTTTCCCAAGGCACTGCTAGCGGTTTTCTGGGGCTGCGCACCCGAGGGGAACAGGTGCATTTCAGACGCGGCCCCGGGGCCGCTGGGAAGCTGAGTCCCGTCACCTGGCTCCCCTCGGCTCACCGGCCACTCCTGGGATCTGTCTGCTCCTCGGAGGGGTAATCACCTTTAGTTTTCCGTGGTGTCAATAACCGTCTCGGGCACCGCAGCTATGAGAGCAGGGCCGTGTGAGGGTGTTAACCCTTCCACTCTAAGGAGGAAACGTTTCCGTGATCTTCCCACGAGAATCCAACGGGCAGGTTCTGCCTGCTTACTTAAGAACCAAACAGAACAGAAATAAAGGACTGAGAAGCAAAAACCCTGCTTTTTGCTTGTTTGTTTTCTTCAAGAGGAAACTGTAAGAATACATAAAAGGCAAAACTGGCTACTTGAAATCCAAGAATGGTTTTAATGTATTGGCCGAGAAAAATAAACTGCAAAGTTCTGTGAGGTCTTCTAAAAATTTACAAGAAAAACGGATGGGCAGTTCTAATCAGACTTGGATGTTATCTTTCCCCCCTTTTTAAAAACGACAACATATACAGTCCCACAAAATACAATATAAACTTTTTTTTTTTTTTTTTTTTTTTTNTCCCTTGCGGTGCCTCCTGGAAACCAGATGGCTGGGCAACCCCCACAGCTGGCCTTCATTTCTTCAGGGGCTGGTACACAGAGGCATTGGGGTCGAGTCCAGAGGGGCTGGTCTCCACAAATTTGGAAGAGTAGTGGGGGGAAACGGGGCTCAGGGGGCTGGTGGCGGCACTGTACGTTATGCTGGGCATGACGGCCATGACTTCGGCTATCTTCTGTTTAAGGTCCTTGATTTCCTGGTCCTTCTGAAGAATTTGTCCTGGAAGATCAAAGACCCACCGTGAGTGAGAGGGGAGGGCTCCTCTAACACACGTCCCCCAGGTGAATTCCCCTCTGGCTCTGAGGGCTTCTAAGGGTAGGAACTTTTTCCTGCTAAGGGCCAAGTAGTAAATGTTTTAGGCTCTGTGAGCTACACACTTTGTTTTCTTTTCAAGTTTATTTGTTTTGAGAGAGAGAGAGAGAGAGAGAGAGAGAGAGAGAGAGAGCGAGCGCGCACAGGTGCGGGAGGGACAGAGAGAGACACAGAAAATCCGAAGTAGGCTCCACGCTGTCAGTGCACAGCCCGACTCAGGTCTCGATCTTATGATCTGTGAGATCCTGTCCTGAGCTGAAATCAGGGGTCAGATGCTCAACTAACTGAGCCACCCAGGAGCCCCCTCTCCCCCTTTTTTTTAAGATGCAAAATACAAAGGCCATTCTCAGCCCATGAGCCCTGCGGGAACAGGTGGAAGGCCAGATCTGGCCTGCGGCCCATGGTTTTACAGGTCCTTAAAGAGGGATTTTGTTTATGGAGGTGTGACAAACAGAGAGGTCACTTCCAGGAGCCACGTGTGGAGCACGGCAGGCACCCACGGTGGCGGAAACAGTGCTGACCTTGTACCACAGCTGCACGTCTTGGGCGGGAACATTGTTCTGGGAGGCTGGACATCTGAGGGTCAGACCGAGGGATAGGGAACAGCCGAGGCCTCAGAATCCATCACCGCGGGCACACGCAGCTGGGCGGCGGCGGTGGTGGCGCTAGGGGGTCTAGAGTGACACAGGGTGCTCGCCCCTCGCCCCGCTTGGCACCACGCGGCTCAGCCTGTCGGCCCACTTTGCACCTGGCTGGGCGCGTTCACGTCACCCGACTAGGCCGCCCGGTACCACCCGGCCTCGCTAAGCTCAGGTTCCTGCCCTCGGGCCGCTTCCCCTTCTGTGCTTCTCCCCAGGCTTTCCCTGACCCTCCCCCTTGAAATAGACCCGACCCTGCACCCCCCTAGATTCTCAACACACCCCACGCTTTCCTTTTTGTCCCTTTCTTCTAATAAGGATAATGATTACAACAGCTAACACACAAGCGCCAGGAACTGTTCTACGTGCTCACGTAGACCAGCTTATTTATTACAATGACTCTAGGATGTGGGAATCATCATCATCATCATCATCATCATCCATCTTATAGATGAGGAAACTGAGGCAGAGAGAGGTTGGACAGAGCCAGGATTCAACTCTGCGGAGTCTGCGCTCCCACGTCCACATTCTTCTACCGCAACTATTCATTCAGATGACGCTCTGAGCCCGTCATCTCCGAGGTGGCCTCCGCGCTCCGTTAGGACAGGAACTGGGTTTGGCCTTCCGTTCGCGGCCTCATCCCTGTCCCTGGTGCCCCGCCCCCAGAAAGCTCAGGCTCTGCAAGTTACGTCTCCTGCCCAGTCATTCTGTGATTAGGAGCTAGAGCAGGATTTACGCCCAGCACCGCTGGTCCGGAGCCCACGCAATTTTCATCATGCTCTGAAGCTCTCTGGTCTACTAGGGCAAGAATACTCAGGAGTAGCCCTTCAAACTTCAGAAATTTAAACACTTTAAGAAAAAAAAAAGAGGTTGCGTTTGAGCTGTGCTCCTTTTGAGTCCTGCAGAAGATGGCAAGATAGTTGAAATGCAAGAGAGTGCAGTGGCATATTTTTAACAAGGATGTAGTAGAGATGAAAGTCATTTTGGAACCAGGATGAATCAAACGATATAGAAAGTAGGAAGCAGAAAGGCAAGGGGTTTGATTTGAATTACAAAGTTGGACCCTTATTAGAATATTCTCGGCCTGACAGTGGAGGGAGGTAGTGGGAAGAGCAGGAGAAAGGAACTGCTCTCCAACTTCCTTCATGTTTCCTCAGCTTCAAGTTCGCATCAAATATGCTCCTTTCCTTTGAACAAAATAAGCCTCAGATGAATAAAATACCTAACAGCATCTGTGAGCCGCCCTGTGCAGATGCAAGTTTGATTTTTTTTAATCAGTAACGTGCAAACATTTCCAGAGCTTTGAAGAAGGCAGTTCCCTTTGCTTTTTTGTCGCTTTACAAGAATTCCTGGGCCGACCCTGGAGCCCAGTCTGTGCCCGGAAGCCAAACTCCGCTTGGCCACTCGGAGGCCAGGTGCTCCTGCACTCAGGGGGCTGTCCTTCCACTGTGAGAATCCAAGCAACTGAAATGAGGTGGGTCCTTCTCAGCCAGCTGGGCCAGGAGGGCAAAGAAGCCCGTATGTGGCCACAAGCTCAGCTTTATTTATTTAAAAAAAATTTTTTTTAAGTTTATTTAAGTAATCTCTACACCCAACGTGGGGCTTGAACTCATGACCCTGAGATGAAAAGCTGCATGTTCTTCCAACTCAGCCAGCCAGGTGGCCCAGAAGTTCTCTTCTTTTTCAATGCTTTTCCCTGAGCCCCCAGATTTAATAAGCGCGACTCCCAACCTGCATCTCTTCTTGCTCCACCACCTGGGCCACCCCAAGCCACTCCCCTGGCTCCATTAACTTCTCACAACTTCTACATCCCCCCTCTCTCTGGGGATCTGACCCCAAATGCCCCCTGACTGACGGCAATCTTTCCCCTGGGTGTCCGGGAAACGACGCTGAATCAGAGCATCTCCAACCAAACTCATTCTCTTCTCATTCTCTGATTCTGTTCTGCTCTTCTCTGCTTCCAGCAACTTCTTCCTCCCACATCCCCCCTTTGCTCCCTTCCTGGACCCCCCCCCCCCACC
>NW_027532008.1:4081678-4090723 GCF_008692635.1 Crocuta crocuta
CCCCCCCCCCCCCTTTGCCCCCTTCCTGGACCCCCCCCCAAAACCTCTGAGACAAAAGCCAGTCACATCTGCCTGGCAGGTCTATCTGCCTCCGCTCAGTCTCACCTTCCAAATCCACCGTTCACCCTGCTCTCAGAAAGCCATTGCCGAAATAAGGGCCAGAACATATCACTTCTTCCCTCCTGAACAATCTAGGGAACACGCGGTCTGGTCTGGCTTCATTCACGGTCCCCCTAATCTCCCACATCCTCCAGTGTGAGGCCACTGCTCACCTGGACACTCCCAGTGCTTTCTTTCCTTTGCTTGACGCCCCCCTACCCCCAGGTGACAAAGGCCTTCCCCTGACATTTCTCTACTCTCAGAATCCATCCTTCAAAGCCTACACAATATCCCCTCCCTCATGAAGTCACCCCTGATCACTGCTCTGGCCTTTCAAGGCCCCTACCTCTACCCAATGGCAGTAGGCCTTTCTGCTGCACACAGCGGCCACAGGGGCCAGACCATCTTCTAGGTAATAGTAACACACCGTCTGCCTTCTCCACACTTATTCCCTCCTGGGGGTAAGTGGAGTCTTCCAAAAACCCCATGCAAGTAAAATTACAACAGGCCGAATGTAGAAACAGAGATGAGAACGGAACTATCTTCTATTAAACGAGAAATTAAAGAGATTGGCTCAATGTAAAACAATGCCATTTTTCCTCTTTTTTTTTTTTTTTTGGTTTTGGGAAAATACAGTTATTTTTCAAAAAATGTTACCAAGTTATATGTGTACTATGCTATTTAAAAATGAATACATGTTTTAAGTTCTAATTTTTAATAGGTAAGTATTGAGAGATATAACCCACTTGAAAAAAATCTCCTTGGGTTACTCAATAATTTTGAGTGTCAAGGGGTCTCTAAGCCCAGAAAGTCTGAGCCCCGCTGCCCCAGTAGATCCCTCAACAGACTGCGTCGTGTTCATCTCTGTCTCCCCTTCAGCTTCTAGTACCCATGCTTCGAATGTTCCTTAAGTGCCTGTTGAATCTTCTTTTCCTCCTAAGTCAGATAGCTGTTTGAATTTTTTTCCCCCAGTAATCTATGGTGGCTAATTAATTTCTTGGATAAAATTCAAATTTCTTTTCATCAGGTTTGATCACGCCTCTATTCAGAAGCCTCCCAAAGCTTCCCGGGCCACTCAGAGTAAAGGCCCAAGTTCTTTCCATGGGCTACAAAGTCTGGCAAACCGTGGCTCTGATGGCAGCAGGCCTCCCCAACCCTCAGGCTACGGCCCCACATGCCTGCCACCTGAACGCTTCCCCCCGCCACCCCCGCGGATTTAGCTTTATGTGGTTCCCTCACTCCCTCATTTGTAGCCTCTGCTCAAATGCTACCTATTCCAAGGGTCTTCCACAACCACTGTGTCAAACTAGAAGCTCCACATAGACACTCACACATCCTGCCTGGGTACCAGGCATCCATCAGCACCTGATACACTCTATGCCTGCTTGTTACTGCCTGTCCCCCTGGGGTGTCTCACAGTGCCCGGCACGCAATAGGGCCTAGGGAAGTAGCTGCAGAGTGCCTGGCACACAGAAGGGCCTCAGGAAGTAGTTGGGGAGTGGCCAGCACACAGTAGGGCCTCAGGAAGTAGCTGTGGAGTGCCCGGCACACAGTAGAGCCTCAGGAAGTAGCTGTGGAGTGGCCAGCACATAGTAGGGCTTCAGGAAGTGGCTGCAGAGTGCCTGGCGCACAGTAGGGTCTCGGGAAGTAGCTACAGAGTGCCTGGCGCACAGTAGGGCCACAGGAAGTAGCTGTGGAGTCACAGCCTGCTCTCCAGATGCTGCTCCCAGTGCTCCCTAATTTGTAAACCTGCAGAGCCAGCTGCGGCCTGGGACATGGCAGGCCTCCCTAGCCTCCCTGGCCTCCCCCAAGTGGTCTGTTCTACCCAGAGGCCTCCCTGCCCCTCGCCCCCTCACTGCTTCCTCACTGAGCTAAGCCCCCCTCATCATTCAAAACCCAACTCAGACATCTGCTCCCCAGGGAAACAGCCCTCTCTAACCCCCAGATTGACTCAGTCCCTGCCCCTCTGTATGTTTCTACGCCAGCACCTCTGGGTGACTCTGCAGTTGTCTAGTTCTTCCACAACACCGTGAACTCCTTGAGCCCAGAAGCTCCTCCTTCTCCCCTGTATGCCCTGCACTTGACATACTCTCACCTCAAAGTATGCCTGCAGAATGAATGAATGTGATCATTCCTCGATGTCACGGGAACTTACAAAGTAAACGGAATGTCTTTGGTTCCGAGCTCTAAGGGACCCGTGCTCTCTGCGTTCCCACACTGTGGGTCACACCACCTCCTCTGGGGCCCGCTACTCTCCTACCTTGGGCGATCTCCAGCTGTCGCTTTGCGTCCCCTAGGGCAGAGAACAGGTCCAGCTTGACTCTCGTCTCCGCGCTCAAACTGTTCTCCAGGTGCTGTGTTTTGTCTTGCATGGCTGAGAGGGCTGACATTAACACCTCGGTGTCCTTCTCATTCTCCTTATACTTCCGAAGCTCCTATCAACATCATCAAAGCAGCAAGATGTTACAAGATAGTTTTGGCATCGATGTCTACAAATTAGCCTGAAATCACAAATAAAATCCTGCTACTACTGGCCTGGCCCTGAGAAGACAGAATCCTGGTGTTTGCATGGGTTAAGACTCTTACCACTTATAGGGAATCCAAAAACGTATTTATATGATGGTATGACACACAAAAATATTGTAGTAGATGAATTTGACAGTGGTGGGCTGTTTCTAGTAACAGTGGACTCTGTTTCCAAATAAAACACTTTCTTACAAGCCTCATTCAGAACCACGAAGAACTTTTTCCTTGCTGCCAGTTGCAAATGTTGCTGTAATGCTGTAATCAAATTTGCCAAAACTCTATTCTCAATTTGTACTAAAAAGTGTAAAAATGTTCATTATTTTGATAGGACATATTGCAGAGTAAGCCCACTTAAAACATCCGGTCATGTAGCCAATAAATACATATATTTAAATATAAACATAAACATACATGTACACATACAGATATTTTAGTTTTTCATTTTAAGAGAAATCCACACTTATTAGGATTTAGAAATATATTAAAGCTCAAAGAAGAACATGAAACTTACTCAAACTCCTGACAGTGTAAAAAATATTTCCTTTTAGCGTTTTATAAGCATGTGTGTATCTTTTAGCATAAATGAGATCACACTGTATGTAATTTTTGTAGACAGTTTTGTAAATCTCAACTGGTTTTTGAAAATGTAATTTTTAATGGCTGTATGATATTCTTGTATATGTACCATAATTTATTAAATGAATCTCCCTTTGCTAAGATTTTGTTTTCATTTATATACCACTATGATGAACATCTTTGTTATCAATCAATGATGAGATTTTCAAATGTTTATCATAGGCAGGAGTTCTAAAAATGGAAATACTGGGGCACCTGGGTGGCTTAGTCGGTTAAGAGTCCAACTTCGGCTCAGGTCATGATCTCACAGTTGGTGGGTTCAAGCCCTGAGTCGGGCTCTGTGCCGACAGCTAGCTCAGAGCCTGGAGCCTGTTTCGGATTCTGTGTCTCCCTCTCTCTCTGACCCTCCCCTGCTCACGCTGTCTCTCTTTCTCTCTCTCTCTCAGAAATAACTAAAACATTAAATAAATAAATAAATAAATAAAAAAGGAAATACTTAAAAGGTATATGAACTTTTCCAGAAAGTTATACTTCTGCCAGCAATTATGAGTCCTAATTCATTTATCCTCATCCAGGCTGATATGATCACTTAAAAATTCTTTGCTAATTTCACAATGGTTAAGAAATAAAAGCAAAAATAAACTATTGAGACTACACCAAAATAAAGACCTTTGCGAAATGAGGAGGCAACCTACTGCATGGAAGAAGATATGTGCAAAAGATCTATTCAGTAAGGGGTTAATATCCAAAATATATAAAGAACTTTTATAACTCTAAACCCCCCCAAAAAAAACCTGATTAAAAATGGGCAGAGGATCTGAATAGGCATTTTTGCAAAGAAGACATACTATGAAAAGATGTTCAACGTCATTAATCATCAGAAAAATGCAAAACAATAAAATCACCTTATACTTGTCAGGCTAGTATCAAAAAGACCAGAGATACCAAGTGTGGTGAGGATATGGAGAAAGGGAACCCTTGGGCACTGCTGGTAGGAATGTAAACTGGTGCAGCCAGTACGGAGGTTCCACAAAAAAATTAAAAGTAAAAATACCAGATGATCTAGTAATTCCACTCCTGGCTATTTACCCACAGAAACAAAAACACTAAACATGCACCCCTATGTTTTTTTTGTAGCATTATTTACAATAGCCAAGATGTGGAAGCAACCTGAGTGTCCATCAGGAGCTGAATGGATGAAGAAAATATGGTATGTGTAAAAACACGTGTGCGCGCTTGAGCGCGCACGCGCGCGCACGCACACACACACACACACAGAAGGATACTGCTCAGCGATAAAAAAAAAATAAGATCTTGCCATTTGTGACAACATGGAGGGACCTAGAAGATACTATGCTAAGTGAAATAAGCCAGACAGAGAAAAACAAGTATCACATGATTGCACTGATATAAGGAATCTAAAAAAAACAAAACAAATGAATAAACAAACAAATGAAAGCAGAAACAGACCCACAGACACAGAGAACTGGTGGTTGCCAGTGGGTAGGGGGATTGTGAGGCAGGCAGAAGGGGTGAGGGGAAGTGGGAAGTACGGGCTTCCAGTTATGGAAAAAATAAGTCATGAGAACAAAAAGGTACAGAATAAGGAATATGGTCCACGATACAGCAACCACGACTTAGTGGTGTATGCGGACACCTGCGCTGAACACGGCATGACACGCAGAGTTAGGTGGGATCGCCGCATCGTACACTTGCAACTGACGTCGTGTGCCAAGTATAATGCAATTAAAAACCCAGAAATTTCACAGGAGATAAAGGGTACTAATTTTAATCTGTTGGTCTTTGGTGATTGATGAAGATATATTCTTATATTCTCAGCCATTTGTTTTTCTTCTGTGAATTGTTTGTTCACATTCTTTGCCTATTTTTCCAACTATGTGAGCTTCACTTAACAAATGTTACGAGCTCCTTGCATATCAAGAGTATTAATTCCTTATATTTGTTGCAAGACCTGTGCCCTCCCAACAGATTTTTTTCACTTGTTTTTCTCATTTTGTGATTTTTATCCCCATTATTTTGTTTAGAAAGATTTTCCCCAGTTTCAAGATCAAATAAATTCTGGTATATTTTCACCTTGTTAAAAACAAAATGCTTCTTTTTTCCCCTGGATTGAACTCTTCATCTGGAATTTCTTTGTGTGGTAGGAGAGGAGCTGCTCATTTTTTTTCTAGTCATTTAGCTGTTCCAAAACCTTTTTTCTGGCTAACCCTCACAGTCCCATCCATTGCTGCTGCCACTTTTACTGCACACTTTAGGTGTGGTCTCCAGGCTGCGCAGTCTACTCTATCAACTTCTCCCTTTTTTTTTCTTTTTTTTAAGTTTATTTATTTGAAAGAGAGAGAGAGAGAGAGAGAAAGAGAGAGAGAGAGCACGCACGTGCACGCGCGCACAAGTGGGGGAGGGGCAGAGAGAGACTCTCAAGCAGGCTCCTTGCTGTCAGCACAGAGCTCGACGTGGGGCTCGATCCCACGAACCCTGAGATCACGGCCTGAGCTGAAATCAAGAATCGGGCGCTTAACCAACTGAGCCAGCCAGGCGACCTGACACTGCTTTTAAGTGTCCCTTTGCAGAACCAATGCCTGATTCTTGGCTAAAGTACACATGGCTCAGAAAACCGGTTGTGTCCATAGCACTGGCAGCTTTCCCTGCCATGCACTGCTCAGAGCTGCAACCCGCAAGGCTCAGAGCCATCCAGAGCGGTCAATTTCTTGGTGACGGACAGAGGTTTAGGGCTAAGAAGAGGGAGACAAGTTCCAAAGATCACCAGTCTGGCCTATAGCCTGAAAAAATGAGATGAGTCTACAGGAAGTCAAATTCTGGTATAAGCCATGTAAAAGAACCATTAGCATCTCTGGTTGTATTAGAATCCAGGTGATTAAATATGACCGGGATGAGCTGCATGAGGCTAGAGCTTCTTTCTGGCTTACAGAGATTCTCAGGTACAGTGGGATTTGGCCTATTATCCAAAGGCCCCATCTCCACACTGCAGCACTGGGCACAGGGCTAACATAGAAGAGGAACCAAGGACGAGAAAGTCCTCTGTGTCTCGCATACCTGAACTTTCAGTTCTAGTTCTCTGATCTGGTCTTCTTTCACCTTCATGTCCATCGTGAGCTTCTTGCCCTCTGCTTCTAATTCCCTGATCCGATTCCGTAAGGTTTCGGTGCACTCCCCCCTTTTGAAAAAGAAGAGAAGGAAAGAAAAGGATTTAAATGACTACAGGTTTACTTACACTGCAGGATTGATATTTCTCTTATATACTCCAGGGTCAGTCAGCTTTTAGTTTTTGGCTCAGGCTGCTCATTCTCTGTTCCTTGATTGTTTCAACAATGATCTAAAATAATGATCATTAATTGGGTATCTAATATAAGCGAGGCATCAAGTGAGGCACTTTACCCATTTTGCCTTCTTTGCAAGGGTAGGAGATAGTGTCCCATTTTCCAGATAAGACAACTGAGACCATACGGATATAACACCAGTCCAACACCACCTAGCCGGTAGGTCTTAGAACTGTGACAAGAACTGAGATTTTCCAGCTTCCTAACGCAGCCAGCTTCCCACCAGGCCCTATGACCTGAGACGGTGCCCACGTGCTGAGCAAGAGAGACCCGGGCATGCGCTGTCTCCAGCAGGGGGCAGCGAGCTAAAAAGTTTTCACTTTTGAGGGTCTATGCATAGGTCAAGTTCACCTTCCTTGCGTTGGCACCAGGCTGCTTCTCAGGGCTGTAATAAGGACAAACTAAAAAGGTGATGGCAATGGCCACTCCAAAGCTGATTAAGCGTTTAGATCTCAGAGACAGCCAGATAGAGAAAGCAGGTGTCCTATGCCTACCAAAAAGGAAGGTCCAGTGAGAGACTTACGGCTAGAGATTTACTTGGGAATACAAACAGCCTCTACATCCGTGATGGCAAATAGGAGCCATCTAAGGAAAGGACCAAAGCCAACAAGCTTGACTGGAAGCAAAAGGCAGTCAGAGAAGAGACTGAAACCAAGGTCCTGACCCTCAGGAAGAAGGCACTGAACGACTTGGCTAAGTGACTGTCTTATCTTCCCCAGTGGACATTTTTTTCAGGGTAGGTGCCGGACAAATTAAGAACAGCACCAGCCATACCAGATGAGAGTTCAGAAAAATCTCCTGCCAGTGTTAAGTGCTTCGGAAACTTGTGCTTTTTTCAGAAGCCTGTGCTTCCAAATCTTTAAACACAGGAACAAACAGACCACCCACATGCTAGGCAGGCTGGTAACGTGTCCTGTGAATCTTTATAGGTGCTAATGGGCTACGTGAGCTCAGCTATATGGACTAGAGAGTCCGCTGGCCAAGGCGGGCTCACACAGGAAGAAAGAGTTCTCTCCAGCTATTATTTCCTTAAATGCGAAATGATGGTCCATTAGTTACTCTACAGAACCCAAGGGAAGGCTTTTAACATGCCACAAGGCAAAGAGCAAAACTTAAGGAAGAATGACAGTAGAACTGTATCACATAGATACAAATTAGGATAAAAACTTAAAATGAAATAAATAATAACGTATCCTCGCTCTGCAACTGTAAACCCATAACTAACTCCTACCATACAGATGGACTTCAGTAGTCAAAAAAAAAAACACAGAAAAGAAAGAGTGATAAAATGAAGTAGAAACCCCCCACTCCCCAACTGCTCTACCCCCGCCCCAAAGTTCTCTAAACGATCCTCTGTCCTGCTGAAATTCAGGTGGTAGTTACATGTCAGTTTCTGGAGTCCTTGCATTCTTTTCAATGGTACAGAAGTAGTGCCCAATTCCCCTGACTTCACAAATACAATGATCTCTAATGGGGACCTAAGTTTCTTTTCATCTTTCCCAGCTCATTTGACAGTTTGCTGACATCCAACAAAGACAGGGGTGGCCAGTACAAATACCTGGGCAGGCAACATTTCCCTCCCTTTTAAGATAAAAACTCCAGAAACACACACACCTGAGAGTGAAAGGTACCGACAATTCTACAAAGGGAAGAGAATCCCAGACGGGAATCTCTCCAAGCGTGTAGTAGTTACTGGCCACACGCAGAGCGACTGGAAACCCATTTACAAGCAGCGGTTTGCCTCTCGGCTGTGGGACAGACGAGGTCGCTGAAGGATGAAGCTGTGACAAGGCGATGCGACTTGCACAGATGCATAGACGGGGCTAGGCCAGCTCATGAAGCACCGTTCTATTCCAGTCCTGCCCAAGGCCTCAAATCCCTGAGCCTGTCTTGCCACAAGGCAGGCCAACCTCGGAGACACGCCCAGGGGACAGGGACATACCTTGACGCAGCAGCAAATGCAACGGCCCTGGCGGCAGTGGCTTCCTCTAACTTCTTCCTTTTTTTCTCCTCCATTAACTGCTTTTCTACAAAACTTCGGGCTTCCTGCTCAGCTTTTAGCTTTTTCTCCAGCTGGCTGATATTCTGCTTGTCTTTTTGCTTCATTTGCACGGCATTATGTAATCTATATGGAGATGATCATCACAGAGGTTTGTGATTAGAAAGAAATGCCCACTAGGAACCCCAGAGTAACACGGCTCCTCTTGGGAGCAGCAAATCATAAATGCTGCAGCTCCCAGAGTGCCTGGGAAAAACATAATGTTGTCGTTATTTAACAATTCCTAAACAGCCACAGATATGCAGCCTACCAAAGCACAGAGGAAGACCTAGTGATCTACAGAAGGTAATCCAGAAAAAAGGATAAAAGGAGTTTCCATCAGAGGGAAAGATAGTTGTAGAGCGAAGTCTAGCGCCCCAAAGCACCCTGAAGAAACTTTATCCAGCCACCCCCCCCCCCCCCCCCCCCACAGGGGCAGGGGGGGGG
>NW_027532008.1:4090779-4109623 GCF_008692635.1 Crocuta crocuta
CCCCCCCCCCCCCCATGACACTGAGGTCAAGGGTGGGAGGAGGAGGTTTCTCTTTGCCTGAATACAGCCTTTCCTTTCCAGCTTCGAGATGTTTTCTGAGGATCCCAAAATAGATTCTGGAGTTAAGAGTCACATGGTGCTTCATTTCAGACAGAAATTTTTAGCCATATTCCCTTCCCTACCCCCTCCACCCCTGGCTCCACCTATCAATATAAGGTGAGTTGATATCAGTATATCAGTGTAGGGTGAGGTATTCTCTGTGTATCAGTGCTAGAGCCTTCCCATATGTGAGTCAGGAGCAACAGAGAAGTTATCTGCTTATAATGCTCGAGCTCTTTAGTTATGTTGCTCAAAAATGGTGAAGGACTTCTCTTTCAATGGGGAAAGCCCAGAGCCTAGAATAGTAATCACCACTCCAGGGATACACTGCTGAGATTAAAGAAAAAAAAAATGACAGATTCATATTGAGTCAAGAAGAAATTCCAGGATGAATCAATGGAACGCATAAACAAATTCACACAGAAGAGCTGGCTTTTTGCTTGCCTCTTCAAATAAAATCAAAGTTCAATGTCATTTTTTAGTTCCAGAGATCAAAGTAAATAGAGTCCATTCCTCTGGAACCTTTCACTCAAAGGAGCAAGATCTTCATATTGTGGCAGAACTTCTCGTCACTTTTACTTATATGATCACAAAAGCTCAATAACTATTTTAAACTAAGAGAACTTATTAAAAGAAAAAACAGCAATTAATAAGCTGTTGCAATAAGTTTTTCTAGATTTTATAATATGTTGGCTACACAGGACTAAATTGAGTATTTTAAACACTTCATTGTAAACCCTGTCTTTGCCAGGTCCCTCTGTCATCACAGATCTTGTGCTCCAAGCCACAGGGACAGCGCGGCCGCCTGGCCCCCACCCAAAGGCCCCTGCAGTGCACGTACTTGTTCTGCAGCAGCTCATTCTCCTGCCGGAGCTGGCCCATTTCTGAGCGGATCCCCCGCTCGGTGCTGGAGAGGGAGCTGATCTGACTGCGAAGCTCCTGTTCCACTTGTCTGCTGGCCTGCAGGTCAGCCTTTAACTTTTTAATATCTTGTTCCAGCCTAGGAGAGGGAGAGATGTGGCATTTACATCCCAGAAAGGACACCCGCGGGGCTCTGCCGGAGAGCCTGGCTCAAGCCCCAGACCCTGGCTGAGGGCAGAAGACCCCTCCCTCCGGTGGCTCCTGCCAGCACCTGGACGCCTGCCTGTGACTGGCTCTTTAGTGAGTGCTTCTTTCTGCCTGCGTCCCCACCTCTTCCCACCACCAGAGAGTAGCTGTGGGTTTCCTCCAAATGTTTGTGAACACGGACAGGTGAGGTGCTTGTGAGTTCCTGAAGGCTTGGGTTCCCACCCCACCGCCACCGCCCACAATACCTGCATCCCCTGGTGAATTTCCAATGCCCCTCAGCAAGGGGGATGTATTAGTAACAGCCGGTTTGTGACCCACCTGCTCTGGTACATTCTGCCAGAGCAAAATTTACCATCTGAGATTCCCTCCCACCATGGGCCTAGAGAAGAATGTCTAAGACAACGTCTGAAATTGCTAGCATCCTTGCTAAATGATGTTCACACTTGGGGCGACTGTGACAGCAGGGCTCCTGAGACTCAACAACAATGAAAAAAGGAACAAATGACACACTGAAAATCGGAAGCAGACTCCATCTGTGAACTGAAGCCTATCTTCTCTCTTCAGTTCCTTACTTTGGTTCCATCTATTTTCTCTAATATAGTAATAGCTTCGTTTTAAGCAATATGTCTTGGGGGACTCTCATATGCACATGTAGGACTGAAAAGCGTCAACAGAAAGTAGAAAATCAAGACTCTTCATGAGAGGTCTTTATAATTTCACTAGGGGCCAACGAGCAGCTACTTAAAGTGATTAAACACTGACACAAGGAAGGCCGTGATTAAATACACTCGAGAAGGAATGCTAACTAAGATTTAATGAGAACTTATGTGCCTGGCACCGTCCTACAGGCTCTAATGCCATGAACTCGTTTAGTCTGCACAACCGTGGGCCAAGGGCAGGTTATTCGTCCTATTTTCACAGATGAAGAAGTCTAGATCCAGGCAAGGTTCCAGCCCGTAGTTACACAGGCTCGGGAACCCGGTCTCTTCCCCAGCAGGCTGAGCCATGGCTCGGTCATCACCCCCCATGGCTCGGTCATCACCCCCAGGTATGGGCAGAAGTACCACAGGCGCTCTGACAAGAGATGACGAGTCAGGTTGGGCCTCGAAGGCTGGGCAGGATCTGAAGAAGTAGAGGGGGGGAGGGGGCATTCTAAACAAGGGAAAACATGCTCATAACTAAGGACGGTCATAGCTACTTGGGGACAGAATCATCAGCTTGGGCTCTGAGGAAAGCTTGGACTCTGGGAAGAGAGTGAGAGAGGGTAGAAAGGGTCTGGTGATTGGGACTGTGGAGGGTGGCACTGAAGGTCAGGCCGAGGTTGTCCATCCTTTCCAACAAACAGGCAGGCAAAAATCCGTCTGCCGTGATGAGACCCTTGTGCATTTCACTGACTCCAACATTCCAACAGAACCAAGATTTCCGGATGGCAGTGGTGACTTCTCCTTGGGACTGCCAGCCCCACAGACCAGTCCTTACGGCCATGTTTTGTTAAGCACGCAGTCCCCAGGGCCACCACAGGGATCAACATGTACTAAATATATGTTGCCCGGCCTCCCTTAGAAAACCAAAGAGCAGCTCTATTTACCATCTACCTTTCGTCAGCTGAAATGAAATCTCAAAAACAAAAAGTCATAAGTCATCGATGGTCACTGCCCAGGAACAGTAGCCTATCCCCCTGTCCCGTGTCCAGGAAGGGACTGGCGACCCAGAACACCACTGGGTCTCCTGACATTGCTCACTCCCCAGGGAAGGGGTCACAAGTCAACATCACGCCACATTCTCCCCATTGCCAGGGTTATTCCTGTTGAACGGCCTCCCAGACCTGCTCTGAACAATTACAGACTGGCATTTATACCATCCCCACACCATCCCTCATTCACCTGAAATAACCCAAAGCAGGTCGACGCTGTCAGGTTATCCCCATCAAGAAGTTTGGCTGAAAAACACGTTACGTTATTCATTTTGCCGGAGAAAAGTTAATTTCAAAGTCTGAGGATTGCATTTTTAGCAGAAAGGGTGAGTTTTAAGAGGAGACTCGAGGCTTATTAGTGTGGTTTACTAATGGGGTTTAGGATCAGGATTCTAGATTCAGCCTTGGTGCCAACTCTGCCACCCTGGGCAAGGCATGTAGCCTTCCAGGCCTCAGTTTCCCTATCTGAGGCTAATGACTTCTAAAGTTGCTCCCGGCTTGGTCTAGGATTTCTAGGCCTGACACACTTACCGCTGGCCGCCGACCTGTTTCTTCAGATTAGCAACCTGAGCCGTATCATACGCAGAAGCATGGAATCAAGTTCCCCACAACCAGCCATGGGGGCAAAGCACGGCCACAGTTGAGAACGAAAGAAAAATTAAATCTGCTGAGGCCAGATGTCAGTAATTTTGCCGTTTTCACTTTTTTGCGTCTTTAATCTATAAAGGCCAATTTTTGTATCCTGAACTAAAAATAACGACAATAATCTGAATGAAAACTTAGAGCTCCTTGAAAAATGTAAAACATTGGAGAGTTAACACAATCATGAGAACAAAAATGCAAAATATCTTAACTGTAACTTCCAGAGACCATAGAACCCAGAACACCAATATATTTTCTTATGTAGAATTATGAAATTTTGTCAAAGACAATACAACAAAAAACAGAACGGCATGGTTACAGGGGTTATGAAAATTCATAAATTGTATACTTTGGATTTGGGCACGTTTGTGTGTGTTACACTTAAGTAAAGTCTATTTTTAAAATAAAATAACCTAATTTTATAAGACAGGGAAGTATAATTCAAATGGTTCAGGATGTTCAGAGCGCCTAGGTGGCTCAGTCGGCTAAGCGTCCAACTCTTGATTTCAGCTTAGGTCATGATCTCACAGTTTGTGAGTTCAAGCCCTGCATGAGGCTCCATACTGACAGTGTGGAGCCTGCTTGGGATTCTCTCTCTCCCTCTCTCTCTGGAGCTCCTCTGCTTGTGCTCTCTCGCAATAAATAAATAAACTAAAAATGCTACAGGATTTTCATCACTGCCATTAATTCTATAAAATTCTTTTTTTTTTTTAATTTTTCAGTGTTTTATTTATTTATAGGAGAGAGAGACAGCGTGAGCAGGGGAGGGTCAGAGAGAGAGGGAGACACAGAATCTGAAACAGGCTCCAGGCTCTGAGCTGGCAGTCAGCACAGAGCCCGACGCGGGGCTCGAACCCACGAACCGCGAGATCATGACCTAAGCGAAAGTCGGACGCCTAACCGACTAAGCCACCCAGGCGCCCCTAATTCTGTAAAATTCTGAATTACATGTTCTCCAAACAGCTACAGCAAACCTGTGAGCTGACCCCTGCATTCCCAGTTTAAGAAATGCCAATCTGTACAAACACCGCATGGTGATATGCAAGATACCTTAAAGTGCTAAATGGAAAACTCTCAGGAATTTTTAAAACTTCCTAGGGGAAATTTTTTTTGTCTCCCAGAGAAAGCATTAAGCTAACCTTGAATGTTATATCATACATGTATAGTGAACATTCAAGGTTAGATTAAAGCCTTCTCAGGGGGCCTTGGTGGCTCAGTTGGTTAAGTGTCTGACTCTTGGTTTCAGCTCAGGTCACGATCTTGGGGTTTTGTGGGTTCAAGCCCCACATTGGACTCTGCGCTGGCAACAGCTGGGAGAGACTGCTTGGGATTCTCTCCCTCTTCCTCTCTTTGCCTGTTCCCCACTTGTGCAGTCTCTCTCTCAAAATAAATAAACCTAGAAAAAACTGATGCTTTCTCTGAGAGACAATAATATATACAATATATATTTATATATATGTGTGTGTGTCTATATATATATATGTGTTTTTTTGTTTTTTTTTTAATTTAAAGTAGGCTTCACACCCAGTGCGGAGGCCAATGCAGGGCTTGAACTCATGATCCGGAGATCAAGACTTGAGCTGTGACCAAGAGTCAGATGCTTAACCTACTGAGCCACCCAGGTGCCCCAAATGTTCACTATATTTTATTTATTTATTTACTTTAATGTTAATTTATTTTTGAGAGACAGAGTGCGCACAAGCAGGGGAGGGAGGGGCGGGCGGGGGGACAAAGGATCTAAAGCAGGTTCTGTGCTGACAGCACAGAGCCCAACGCCAGGCTCAAACTTGCAAACTGCAAGATCATGACCTGAGCTGAAGTCGGACGTTTAACTGAGTCACCCAGGCACCCCCTCAATGCTCACTATATTTTATATTTTCACTGAGGTAGGTGGTAATTTACAATCCCTTATTAAATGTATTTTTTATTGGGAAATTAACACTCAGGCAATATTAAGAACTGCATATAACAGAAAAGCATAAATACTGGAAAAAAAGGTAAAATAATTATTAATCCTCTCATCCAGACAGAACCAGTCACTGTTCACAATTGGTTTCCTTCTGTTCTGTGTTTCTACTTTCTCTTTCTCCATACAAGTCAATATTTTTTAGTATTGGTGAGAGAGCCCCACATACACAGTATGCACATCTTAAGTACCTTCCTACACCCTTAGGAATTTTGCATAAACAATTTACCTGCTGTATAATATTCCCTTGTATGGATACACTATACAGTTTCTAGTTTCTAAAATATCTCTCAATTTTTGAGATATGCTCAACAGAAAAATGCATACACGTTTTAAAAGAATTATGTGAACTAGTAAATTGAACTGGATCAGGCTAGTCTAAGTGCCAGGAACATTTATTAGACAAGTAACTACTACTTGCCTTAATGGTATACCTATTGGTGTGAAGCACAGGAAGTACTGACTACATGGTGTTAGAGGTTAAGGCTAAATCCTCAAATGCATTCATGGGATTTTATTAAAATGTCGATAGCTACCACCTGAATTAGAAACCTGTGGTCAGGAAGAAAATGAGGCAGAAGTCACAGTTTATAACCCTTAAAACTGATTTCTATAAATAGGGATCAAAAGAAAGAGGAAAAAAAAACCCAATGCATCCATAAGCTCAGATCCTTTTATCAGAGCTAAATCCTACTTTCTTCCCATACAACAGACGATTAAGATACAAAAAGGAACTTCACTCTATCTAGAACTGCAATCTCATCCCCCCCCCCAAAAAAAAAACTGAAAAGAAAAAGCTTCGGTAAACGCTCANGAAATCAGTGCCCTTCCTGCTGGCCCAGCTCCTGTGGCACCCCCTGCACCCCACCGAGGTCTACCCAGCAGTGTCCCCGCGTGGGACGTGGGCACCATGGCAGAGCTAGAGTCTGTGTGTCTACTGATTCTGTCACTTGTGCCCCATTGGACCAGGCAGGGTCCTAATCAACTCAGAATGTGACCTATCAGGTCCAGACCCCTCTCCTGGCCACTTTTACGGTGATTTTAAAAGACAGCACCCAACCTGTAATCTGTGAAGCCACCTCTGACCTCTGGCAACTACCTCACTCCCAGTGACGGTGGAGGGGTGGGGGGCTCATGTAACCTGAGGTCTCCTCTTTCTGGAATTAGGACCCCAGAGTGGGGTAGGCTAGTAGCTCAACTGTGCGGGGGAGGGGCACAGCAAAGGTCAGGACGGGGTGGGAAACACCTGTGGCTGAGCTCTATTGGGGGGAGGTGGGACACTTGGCCACTACAGTCCCCAAGTCCTAGGCCAGAGCCTGGGGAGTCGTCGCACTTGCCGAGAAGCCTTGGGACTCCAAGGTGGGGTGGGGGTGGGGAGGCAGCACAGGACTGAGAGCAAGGCCTGATGGCAGATGCCACCACACCAGAGCCAGAAGAGCCCTCAGAGGTAAAATTCAGGTCCTTGATGGGGAATGTGAGGCTCGGGGAAGGAGAGGGGTTTGCTGAGGTTTGTGTGGGAGCAGAGCCGGGACTGGCAGCAGGATCTCCGATGCCCTGTCACATCCATTCTCTGNGTCTTTCTCTCTCAAAAAAATAAATAAAACGTTGAAAAAAATTTTTAAAAAGAAGTACCATACAATCCAGTAATTCCACTTTTGGGTATTCACCCAAAGAAAACAAAAATACGAATCTGAAAAGACATCTGCCCCCTATGTTTCCTGCAGTGTTATGGAAGCAACCCAGGTGTCCACCATAGATGAATGGATAAAGATGTGGTGTGTACACACAATGGAATATTATGCAGCCATAAAAAAAAAGAATGAGATCTTGCCATTTGTGACAACATGGACAGACATAGTTACATTAAGTAAAATAAGCCAGACACAGAAAAACAAATACTGTACGATCTCACTTATATGTGGAATCTAAAGAAACAGATGAACAACAACAAAAAACAGAGAAACAGACTCATAATGCAGAGAACAAACTGGTGGTTGCCAAACGGGAGAGGGAGAGGTGAAATAGGTGAAGGGGATTAAGAGGCACACACTTCCAGTTATGAAATAAATAAGTCACGGGGACAAAATGTACAGCATAGGGAATACAGTCAATAACAGAATACGCTTATCATGGTGAGCATTTCATAATGTATATAATTGTTGACACACTATGTTGTACACCTGAAACGAATTCAATATTATGTCAACTACACTTCAAAAAAACCCCCAAAAAACAAAAAACAACTTACAACGTTGCTTGTTTTGTAAGAAAAGGGGCTTCACTAAGATCATCTCCAAAGCATACAGCCAAGTGGCTGAAGGATGACGGGTGCTTCTAACAACCTCATCGCACCAGCCAAAATTACCCTCTCCTTGTTTCCAGACATCTTCTGCCTATAATTATACCAGCCCTTGGGGAGGAATGGCCTCCAATTTTCAAGTCTCACTCTTCAAGGCCCAGTTAAAAAATAAAGACCAAACTAAACAAGCCCTCCAGCATGAGGTGCAGATCTCCAGGGCCCAGAGCCCTCTCTCCCTCCAAATGTGAAAGCCTTTACTGTGGGTGATCCTTGCTGGCTGCTAAGCCGTTGCCCTGTGCTGTTTTTTAATTTGTTCAGGTTTTTAATCTTTTCCTGGGTATGTATCTTATTTCTCCAAAGACTATATGTTCTTTGAGGCCAGGGGCTGACTGTGCTATAAAATGAGAAGCTGGAACTGTATTTCAATTGTTTTACAATTTAAAAAATGTTTATTATTTTTGACAGGGAAAGAGAGATTGAGAGTAAGAGAGGGGAAGAGAAGGAGAGGTAAGAGAGAGAGGGAGACACAGAATCCAAAGCAGGCTCCGGGCTCTGAGGTGACAGCAGTGAGCCCGATGTGGGGCTTGAACTCTCAAACTGTGAGATCATGACCTGAGCCCAAGTTGGACGGATGCTCAACTGACTGAGACCCCAGGTGCCCTCGGAACTCTATTTCTGAAGTTTCTTCCAATCCTTACAGGCCACTGTCTCTAACTCTCACCCAGCGTCCATCTCCTCAGCACTTAGAACAGGGTCAGCTCTGGCAACAGTCCACCTACAGCAGCCTGTCAGATTTTCTGGTTAATAGTGGTTAAAGGAGACAGGGGTAAACGGGCGTTTGCTTATCAAGAAGGCAGGTGTACATGAAAAGAATAAATGAGGAGCAACTGCTTCATCTTGGCAAGGACCTAATTCCATTAGGAGAGCCCCTGTTACGCATTAATCATACAAGACAAGGCTTGTTTAGGACCACACAGCTGTCTGAAGAACGCTGAGCTCATACATTAAAGCTCTGTCTCCAGAAGAAATAGTATTTACCCTCTCCACCATCTCCCTCCTTTCCCCTTTCTAGGTTATTCTCCCTGACAGGACGGGCAACACAGGGCATGCACACACAAACCCAAATGTGCCTCATCTTTAGTAATAAAGATCTACTACGCTGACTTGAACTTGCTCCCACATGTTCTACAGACCACAGCTCTGAAAACCATGAAATGAAGCTGCCTCGGGTCTCACTGTGGTTACTATGATTGCTTACCAGGCACAGATATTCAAAAATAAGCAACAGACTGATGATTACTAAGTAAAACCATATTACAAAATACCTTATGTTTCTGCTCCCTAATCTGTCAAGTGCAAAAGGTAAACATGTTCATTGCCATCAAGAATGCAAAGGGAGAAAAGGAATCCTAGAGGCATTCATGTAATGGGTCCAATAGGGAAACAGGGAAAGTGACTTCTTGAAACCCTTCAAGGATAAAGGTGTGAGTGCTACAACTAGCATTTTCAATAAGGTCCTTAAAGGATGTGGTCAGATTTGATAGTTTGGACCAAAAGCCTTTAAAATATTCATGCCATTCCCTGACATTTATTCCGAGAACTGGAGACACGAAGACATGTTAAAGTGTGTTTGTTGCAGCATTACTTATAACAAGAAAAAAAATCAGAAACACTTAAATATTCAACAGAAGACTGGCTAAATAACTTGTACATTCATGTGTCTGACTGACATGCACCCAATAAGAAACCATTAAGGAAGAGTATGTGATGACACAGTAGCACACTCATGATACAGTCAGTGAAAAAGACAAGTTACAAAATATTACACATAGTATGAGCTCCGTTTGCAAAAAAATAATATGTATGCCCTGAAATATATGCACGCAAGAGAGAAGAGACTAACAGGATATTATATTAAGATAGTGACTCTCTCTTTTTGATCTTCAAAGTTGGATACAATCAACATATAGACCTTATTTTTATTTTAAGTTTATTTACTTTTTTTTTATTTTTGAGAGAGAGAGAGAGAGCACGCATGAGCGAGTGCACATGAGCTGGGGAGGGGGCAGAGAGGGGGAGACACAGAATCTGAAGCCGGCTCCAGGCTCCAAGCTGTCAGCACAGAGCCCGACCCAGGCTCAAGCCCACCAACTATTGAGAGTATGACCTGAGGCGAAGCTGGATGCTCAACTGACTAAGCCACTCAGGCGCCCCTAGAACTTATTTTTAACATTTTAATTATGAGTTTATAATTGGGAGAAAATCATTTTAAAAGAGGAGGCTACAATGAGATATCACTTCACACCTTCTAGAAGGGCTGAAATCAACACCACAGGAAACAACAGGTATTGGTGAGGATGTGGAGAAACCCTCTTGCATTGCTGGTGGGAACTCAAAACTAGTGCAGCCACTCTGGAAAGCAATATAGATTCCTCAGAAAGTTAAAAACAGAACTACCCTATGATCCAGCAACTGCACTAGTGTGTATTTACACAAAGGATACAAAATTACTAATTCAAAGGGATATACACGCCCTGCTGTTTACAGCAGCCTTATGTACAATCATCAAACTATGGAGATAGTCCATGTATCCATCAATTGGTGAATGGCAAAGATGTGGTGTGTATGTAAAATATTACTCAGTCATAAAGAAGAGTGAAATCTTGCCATTTGCAACGACATGGATAGAGCTAGAGAGTACTATGGTAAGCAACATAAGTCAGAGAAAGACAAATACCTTATGATTCCATTCATGTGGAATTTCAAAAACAAAACAAATGAGCAAAGGGTGGGGAGAGAGGTAAGCCAAGAAACAGACTCGTAACTATAACAGAACCCTGGTGGTTACAAGAAGGAAGGGGGCCAGGGGACAGGTGAAATAGGTGACAGGGATTAAGGAGTGTACTGTCATGACGAACACTGGGTCATTCATGGAAGTGATGGATCACTATACCGTACACCTCAAACTAACATTACAATGTATGTTAACTAAATGGAATTTAGATAAAAACTTAAAAATATGTGAAAGAGGAGGCTATTAATCTCCGTTCCATGGCTTTTCAATTTTTACTGTTACTCTTAGATTTGTCCATGTCATACACCAGTTTCAGAATAATCTGAAAGCCTTAGGGAAAGTCCAACTCTTTTACTTTATAAACTTTTTAGGTCACTCCAAAAGAGGGGGAATTTAAGCTTCTGGAGCAGAGAACGCCTCACTTCCTGAATCTACATCAACTACTTCCCATTCATCAGTTCCTATCAAAACCATAGTTTTTCTTTCTTTGTTTTAAAATGTTTTAAATGTTTATTTATTTTTGAGAGCAAGAGCGAGAGTAAGCAGGAGCAAGGGGAAGCAGAGAGAGAGGGTGACACAGAATCCGAAGCAGGCTCCAGGCTCTGAGTTGTCAGCACAGAGCCCGACACAGGGTTCGAACCCACAAACCATGAGATCATGACCTGAGCCGACATCGGACACTTAATTGACTGAGCCACCCAGGCACCCACAAAACTATCGTTTTTCTAAATCTAGACTCTAGAACTACAGTTTATTGCCCCGGTCTGGCTCCCTCTGGAAAGCAGAGAGCAGACATCGTTCTGACATCAGGCTTCACAGTACGCACACGTCCTAAGGGATGGTGCTGGGAGGCCACATTCTGAACCAGCTGGCCTGTGAAGTCTGAATAACCAGCATCCCTGTCCCAAATTCTGGGGTCTTTTAATGCTCCAAGGACACGGCAGAGAAACATCTCAGCGTGGGAGAAGTCACTGGTCGAAAGCCTCACAGTCAGATATGGGCATTCAACTGCAAAGGGGATGGTCTCTGGGGTGGAAGGAGGGACTGTCAACAGGTGCCTGTTTTCCAGAATGCCAAGAACGGAAGGAGAGGATAAGGCAAAAAGTTCCCATTCATAATGTGGCAGATGAGTTCATGGGATTTACCAGATATTCTGTAATGGGAAAGTCCTTCCCAGAGGAGTCAAGTTTTGATTGGTAGGGTTGGGAGGGGGGGGTGTTGAGTGTGTGTGGGGGGGAGGAACAAGATATAAGAATAACAAGAAGGGTCAGGTGCAGAGGTTGCAAACTGGTAAGCCAATCTGGCCTGTAAACATGTTTTGTTTGACCCTCCCCGACTTTATAACTGGGAGCTCTGACATAGATATCTATCTTTGGCATCTCTTCAAAATCTCTGAAGATTTAGCAACACCTTTGGCAACACCGGGCCTGCAGTCCCCCATGGCGACCACCAGCTGTCCCGCAGGAAGGGAGCGTGCATCCTGACTCCCAGGGGCCAGGCGCGGTAGTGAATGCAAACGGTGCCAAGCCCAGCCTGTGCCATGCCAGGGGAAGAGTAAGGGCAGCTGTCCTCTCCATTTCATTACTCTGTTTCTTTCTCAAGCCTGGTACAACGCTGGGCCAAGAGAGGTGAAACGTACCTTGAGAGACAGAAGAGCGGTCATTCGTCCCATAAAAGAGAAACCAAAACTTGTAGTCCTGAGAGTCCCAGCTGGCTGGGAAAAAGGTCTCAGACATTTGCAAAGATTGAAGTATGCCCACACTGGCTGTCAAAGGATTCAAATAGCTAGTTTCTAAATGATGGCGTGAGTCACATTTAAAGAATATAGTTCCTTTTCCTTGGAGTACCTCCCCTTCGGGGAATCCACCACTAATCCCCTTAGCTGGAAATCTCAATTCATAATGTGCCAGCAGGGGTACTGACTCAGAATTTAACATAAGGTTTTATAGTGGTTCCTTCTGAATTCTAGGGAGGAAACTTTTCAACTGTCTAAGTAGAAATCCCTGTTTTGTTAGAATAAACTCTTAGTACTCGACATAAAAATATTTCCAATGTGGACTCCCTACCTTTGTGTTATTTCATGATTTATTTATCTCTACAACGTAATTATCTTCTTTGATTACCTGGCTATGAAGGCATTAGGCAAATTGCTGGCTTCAATTCATTGATGCCATGTTTCTCCAGAGATACATGGTTTTCAAGTCACACACTAGCCCTGTTTAAGTATAAAATTATCATGCTCCTCTTACCACATTTATATCTCAGAATATTCTAGTTCTAAATAACTGCAGTAGTTAAAATAAACTCAAACTATACTGTGAATTAATATAAACAGAGCCAACCAAATAAAACCTAGAGGTGCCGCAAATGTTATGAGCGTGGCAGGAAAGTGGAAATAAGTCGTTTCTGCTCAGAGGCAATGCTACACAAACATGAATCAAAAGCACTTTTCCACAGAGACAGAAAACAAACACACCAAATTTACTAAATAAAACGATGGCTCTACTGCTTGTTTTTTCCACTTAATCATTTCCAAGTACTTTGGTAGCAGCAAAATTCTACATATATTTAATCTAGTTAGAACCTCTAACTGCCCAGTTTGCGTAATCTAGGTTCTAAAAATTTCACACATTTTTACTAAATTCTCCCTCTGGGCTTGAAATAATACTGTTACAAACAAATCACTCTGTGTACCTGGAGAAGCAGGAAAGTCGGCTTTGGTAGCCAGCGCTCCCTGGGGAGGGCATGAAGCAAGCAAGTCTGTCAGTGCCGTGGTGTGCAGGGGGCACACACAGGGGACGCAGCCAGGGTAAAGTCCCCAGGCCCAACCCCGGATTTTCTCGGCAAACTATTTCTGACACACAGCAAAATGTATTCAAATGCAAAAGAGAACAAATGTTATCATTCTCCCTCTAGCAACAGAGATGACATATAAGCAGTCAGAACATTTTCTTTTTTAATGTTTATTTATTCTGTGGGTGGGGGGAAGGAGAGAGAGAAAGAGAGAGAGAGAGAACATCCCAAGCAGGCTCCGAGCTGTCAGGGCGAGGCCCAACACAGGGCTCAAACAAACGCAGGAACCGTGAGATCAGGACCTGAGCTGAAATCCAGAGTCAAACGCTTCACTGACTGGGCCACCCAGGCGACCCGAGTCAACACATTTTCTACCTATTGGGATTTCCTTGAAGCAGAAATGTGGGATCTGAGCTCCTGCTCCAGCCACCACAAAGACGAAGAGAATGGCCAGGGCTGGCAGGGGAGAGGGCAAGACTCACCGGGGTAGACTAGTAAGAAACACACTGAGCTTTCCTCCAAGTTCTTGGCCGAGGTGTGGCTTGTGCCTAGATCCCCTGACCCTGATGCACAACCGCCCACTGCCAGAGCGAATGGCTCTTTCAAGAGCAGTCTCTTGGATGAGTTTCCCCCACCCTGGTCCCTGGTAACTTCCAGAAATTCTTAGATTTCCTGCATAGCCTTAGAAAATAGTATTGACCAAGTACTAAATTACAAAACTTCAAGGAAAGGGGCTTATAGTGGAAAGTATTTCTATTTTTTAGAAATAAGCTTGTTAATGACCCACTTACGAGCAACAAGTAGTGGGACACGGGATGTCTGGTGCTTGGCCCATCTAATGTAATATCCTGCTTTTTGAACTGCAAGAGTCTCTTCGAGCTGCACGGCAACTCAACTTTGAACTTCACTGCACTGCGATGACTAAGGCTCATCTTCTTCCCCCTCTCTTTCTAAAATTCTCCCTGCACAAAGGGAATACTTATGCAACAGGTTATTTATTGAGTACCTACTCTGTGTACCACGCAGGTAAAAGAAAAGGAGGTCTCTGACCTCACTGAGCTTACATTCTATTATGGGTATTAACAAGTCTGTGCAAAAATTCACACTATATAGAAACAGACAATGTAGAAAGTAAATATCCCCTCTAATCAAGTACCATTGGCCATCCGGTATATACTCTTTCAAATAATTTTCTGTGTACCTGAGAACTACATCCCCCCATATTTTGTAATGGCCTCATAAACATAATGTTTTGCTACTTCCTCTCTTTTAACAATCAATCTTGGAGTCTTTCCATTACTTTCTTTTAAGATGGGTTTCCACCTTTCAAGAGAACCCTCTGTAACCTACTGCACTCAAACCACTGTGATTCCCCACCGAGGACTCTTCAGGCCCTGGGGGAAGGCTGGAATAGTCCACACAGATGCCATCTCTCCTGGGGCACCTGTCCGGGAATGCTCATAGGCTCTACCTCCTGAATCGACTGTTCTCTGTCTTATTTCTTCCCCATGGTCAGGTCTCAGCTTTGGCTTGGATTCTTGCTTTGTGCTTACCGTCTTCGGTTCCATGCACTGACTCTTCTTCCTCACTTTCTATTGCAACTTGGAACCACCACCAAGTTCTTGGTCTTTCCTGGCCTCTGAGCTAGGAACTGGCCCTATCCACTTCTGACCCCGAGCCGAGCAAATACCTGGGTAGCTCCCTACAAGAAGAACTGGTGTCTCTTTCTTCTTCTGGTACATAGCATCTGCCCCTAACTTTCCTTGTTGCTTTGAAAAGCTTCTCTAAGATGACAAAATACGAGTTTCTTGGATTTTCTCTTCACTTAGCTCTTTTTTAGTTATTCACACCAAGTCATACTGAATCCACTGACTATTAACAACCAGAATCTAAAAATACGGCCCTTTCTTTTCCAAGGATATATAATTTTTAGTTGTGCATTGACATCTTAAAATGTGGGGAAATGAAAAATGGGAAGTACTGTAAACTGTCTCCTGTTATTTTTCCCCAAAGAAAAAGACCACATGAAAGAAGCTTATGTAAGTCAGAGGTTATACAACCATCTCAAATGCTGGTATTTGGAAGACACGATTAAATTCAGAAGTACAGAGGCACGTGGGTGGCTCTGTCTGTTGAGCATCTGACTCTTGATTTCAGCTCAGGTCATGATTCCAGGTTCACGGGATCAAGCCCCACGTCGGGCTCCACACTGAACATGGAACCTGCTTAAGCTTCTCTTTCTCTCTCCCTCTGCCCCTCCCCCCCCATTCTCTCTCAGAAATTAAAAAAAATTTGTTAAAGTGCAAAAGACTGTGAACTGCCAGTCAAAACACATTTGGGCAATGTCCACCAAGAAGTCCAGTCAAAGGGGAAAGCTGGCTGTTTTAGCTTTAGCTACCTTGGCCCCCTTTTTAAGAGAAACCTAAAGTCATAAATACAAACACAAGCTTTGTAAGGGGTAGAAAGTGGAATGAAGAGTATGACATTCTTCTTCACCCCCAGCTTCAGCCAGTAAGAGAGGAGCCACAAACACATCACGGCCTGCCAAAACATAATACTAATCGATATACTCACTGATGGACTAGAACGTTATAGAGCCTATTTAATAAACTATGTTGTCATCAATCTATATGTTCGAAAAACATTTCTCTAAGATCCAGATCTGGTAATGTAAGTCAGTCCCTGGGCATGAGCGTTAAATACTCCTCAGTGTAAGTGAACGAGGTAATATTTCTTAAAGGGGGCGCCTGGGTAGCTTAATCGGTTGAGTATCCAACTTGAGCACAGGTCACGATCTCACAGTTTGCAGGTTCAAGCCCCACACTGGGCTCTCTGCTATCAGTGCAGAGCCCACTTCAGATCCTCGGTCCCTCTCCTTCAGCTGCCCCTACACACCCTCTCAAAAATAAATAAACATTTAAAAATTTTTTTTAATTTCTTAAAGTACTTCTGTATCCCTCCCTTTCTCTCCTTTCCCTCTGAGGCAAGGCCACCTCTTGCTTAGAGATTATCTAAAAAACCCCAACAAACATTTTCCCCTCCCCACTACTATCCCCAGGATTTCAAGTCTCTGAAAAAGCAAAATTATATGAACAAATTCAGCTATAAGTAACTATGTTTCGGTGTGCCTAAAGTAACCAAACAAATTTTGAGAGGAATAAAAGAGTGAGTATTCCACAGAGTATAACTTCCCCCAGATTTCCATTTGTCCCTAAAGAGAAGGCTCTCCCTGGCTTCAAACTTTCTCCAGAACTTACGATCATGGCAGTGCCCCGACCCCAGAATCCCAGGCCTTCCAGGCAGTCACTCATGGCCCCTCCTCAGCGTAAGTGGATGGGTATATCCCTGGTTTAAAGTCTTCCAGTTCAGGGGCGCCTGGGTGGCTCAGTCGGTTGAGCGTCTGACTTCGGCTCAGGTCTTGATCTCACGGTTCGTGGGTTCGAGCCCCGCGTCGGGCTCTGTGCTGACTGCCAGCTCAGAGCCTGGAGCCTGTTTCAGAGTCTGTGTCTCCCTCTCTCTCTGACCCTCCCCTGCTCATGCTGTCTCTCTCTCAGAAATAAATAAAACATAAAAAAAAAAGTTTAAGTCTTCCAGTTCAGGGCTCTTGCCAGAGCAGGTGACCAGTTACGCCTACTCTAGAATTCTCCCTCCCGAAAGGGCAAATTCCAAGCTGGGCGGTTCTGGGCTCTCTGAACCAAGCTAGCCCTAACCAGAGTGGAATTCTCAGAGACCCTGTAAGCTTTTCATGGGTAGGAGCAGATGGCCCCTTTACGATCAGAGATGAAGTACACCCTTGTGTCTTTGGCAAGAGCGAGGATCTTAAAAACACTGAGAACAGCACCTCTCCATAAAGAAGGAAATGAATGGATTCTGAATAATTCATGAATTAATAAAAAATGAATTCTTAAGTCCTAAGCACTTCTTCTATAGATTTTAGCCATCAGAGCCTAAAATGTAGCTCTGGTGCCAGTCACTGAGCCAGCTTTACCTGTGTGTATATTTAAAAGGAACAACAGCACAAAAAGAAAAATAAAAAGCAAAATCAAGCAGGTTGATAAACCTTTTTAAAGCAGCAGGGTTAGAACCAAAAGGGCAGAAATCAAGACACTCGGGTTCCAGCCCTGGCACCGGCACTCCAGCTTGGTCACTCAGACTGGCCATTTACCTTCCTAGGGCTCATTTACCTCGTAGACGAAAAGGCAAGGTGGGGAGGCTGGTCTCGACGCCTCTTCTAGTTCCAAAAAAATAAACACCATTCTAAATTCTACTCAGTTTTGTCGAGTGCAGTTCTGGGAGGCAAATCGCGGGGACCTTTCCCTTCATGGCTCTTTGTACCAGATACTATTCAACTGCATTAGAGTCAAAGTTGAGATCTTATTAAGAACAAGCACTAAAAATAAGAAAGATGAATCTTCTGTCTTGAGTCCAAAAAAAGAAAAAAGAAAACGCAGACTAGAAGTGAACCAAGGGGGCTTTTGTTTCAACCTTTCTACAGAATATCGATCACTTTACATTTTGTAGCCAGAGTTTTACGTTCTCTCCCTGGTGCAGAAAACTGGAAACAAGGAGGAGTGGCGCAGAGGAGCCCCGCCCATCGGGGGCGGTGCTCCAGTGGGAGCTTGGTGTCAAGGGCACACATGGCCAGCCGCCAGCTCTCCTGCTCACAGGCCAGGAAGCTGCCAGAGAGCTGCTCCCGTGTCACCCCGACCTGCTACGTCTCAGAGTGGCTGCTGAGGGATCCCACAGACTGCCACGGAATATTCCACATCACAGTAAAGAAAGGGTTTCGCTATGGTGGCAAAATGATGTAGATACAATTTAGGCGAAAAAATCTGGACACAAAAACTACACAAACACTACGGCCACAATTATATAAGTTTAGCTGATGAAAAGAATATACGACAAAATTTTAATAGTGATTTGTGTCATGTGGTGGGACAATTTTTCCCTTTTCTCTAAATTTTCTGTAATTTTTTCACATTTAAAATGTCTTAAAATTGGGGCGCCTGGGTGGCTCAATCGGTTAAGCATCCGACTTCGGCTCAGGTCATGATCTCGTGGTTCGTGGGTTCAAGCCCCACATCGAGCTCTATGCTGACAGCCAGCTCAGAGCCTGGAGCCTGTTTCGGATTCTGTGTCTCCCTTTCTCTCTGGCCCTCCCCTATTCACACTGTCTCTCTCGCTCTCTCTTAGAAATAAATAAAAAAAACATTAAAAAAATTTTTTAATGTCTTAAAATTGACCAGATTTTAGAAGAAATGTAGCAGATCTCATTCTAACTTACATTATTCCTTTAACCCAGCTCTGAGTTAAAATAACTGATCTTTGGGGCATCTGGGTAGCTCAGTTGGTTAGTTAAGTGTCCAACTTCAGCTCAGAATATGGTCTCATGGCTTGTGAGTCTGAGACTTGTATCAGGCTCTGTAATGACAGCTTGGAGCCTGGAGCCTGCTTTGGAGTCTGGGTCTCCATCCCTCCCTGCACCTCCCC
>NW_027532008.1:4109785-4139875 GCF_008692635.1 Crocuta crocuta
TCCCTGCCCCTCCCCCACCCTCCCTCCCTTTCTCTCTCTCTCAAAATTCACATTTAAAAAATTAGAAAAAAACCTGATCATCCTCCTTGTTTTTTCTGTTTTTATCTAGAATTTTTTCTCAGGTCGGAATTAAAAATATTTTGGCTACCAACATTATAAGCCTGTTTCTAAATATCCTGGGTAAAGGATTCAGAAATCAAGCTGGCAGAAGTCAGGTCATTTTGTAAGACGTATTTTTCAAACGAAAAGAGAAACTTTGGGCTGGCTTTCACAAGTTCCCAAACTTTTCCTGGGGAGGATCCTCCAGGTGACACTTATTCCCACATCCCCACCTTCCCCCACACTCTGTAATTGCAGCCACCTGTCGGCATACTCCTTCCGCCAAGGGCTGGACAGTTAACGTCTCTCTCTTTGTAGGCCATACGGTCTCTGTCTCTGTTGCAGCTACTCAACCACCCCTGTGGCACAAAAGCAGCCACAGACGCCACATAAGTGAATGAGCGTGGCTGGGTGCCAAGAAACTATTTTTTACAAAAACCGGCAGCGGGCCAGATTTGGCCTCGCTGTCGTCTGCCAGCGGGTGGCACCCCGCACACTGGGGAGTGTGCGTGGGGCTGAGAGGGATGGAGAAAAGGCCCGAGGGACTACCTGCTCCCTCCGAAGAGCGGAGCTCACTGTCAAACCTTTTCACAGCCACACGACCCTGCCTGTGAGAATTCCCTCTGAAAGTGGAGTCCTAATGAATTTCCCCCCAAGTCATGGTACTGGTTCCTTAAATAGAGCCGTTCTTAACCACGATCCTGAGACAGACGAGCTGTAGGGTGTTTTGCAATTAATTTACCATTAATATTACAGTACTGGTTTTTCAAGTGATTTAAAAAAAAAAAATGTTTAAAACAGGAAGTGGGAGATGAGTCCTCTCCCTCCAGCCAGCCTGTACAGCCCTGGGCACAGCCCTGGGTGTGTGTGCAGCAGCCCAGGGCTCCTGTATATACGGGGTCAGCCCAGTGCATTTGCATCAGAAGGAGCCCTCAGGCACCCCGAATCCAGCCCCCCTCCATCTGAAGACACAATCACACTCTCCAGCTAACAACTCAAGCACGTCAGGTTTGGGTCGGTTACAGTCTTACTAATGTTCATCAAAGCATATATGAAGTCAAAGAGGAAACGGGAGAGAGCCAAGAAGGGAGAAGGGAAATGCGAAAACGCCTCCTACAACCAGGCTGAGGGATGTGCTCAGACAGCTTCTGTTTATAAACTTCTATTGTTGTTCATCTTGGAAAACTTGAAAATGCACGAAAGTAAAGAGAAAAACTAAAGCCCCGATGCCATCATGAGGCAATAATGATTATTATCGTTTTAGTTCCTTCCCCTTCGAATCACTTTTGTGCATATTAGAAAAAAAGATGTTTTTAATAAAACTGCTTTCTACTTTCTTCATTAAATATTATTGGGGCGCCTGGGTGGCTCAGTCAGTTAAGCGTCCAACTCTGGCTCAGGTCATGATCTCACCGCTCATGGGTTGGAACCCCGCATCGTGCTCTGTGCTGACAGCTCAGAGCCTGAAGCCTGCTTTAGATTCTGTGTCTCCCTCTCTCTCTGCCCCACCCCCACATGCACTCTATCTCTTGCCAAAAATAAATGTTAAAAAAAATTTTTTTAAATAAATGTTATGTCATGAGCACTTCCCTACATGTTTAACATGGCTTAAAAATATGATTTTGTAATGTCTATACTAAAAGTCCATCAGAAAGGGTGACTCAGTCCGACTCTTGGTTTCAGCTCAGGTCACAATCTCACGTTTTGTGAGTTCGACCTCTGTGTCAGGCTCTGCGTGGGCAGCATGGAGTCTGCATGGAATTCTCTCTCCTCTCTCTCTCTCAGCTCCTCCCCCTGCTCGCTCGCTCGCTCTCTCTCTCTCAAAAATAAACATTTTTTTAAAAAATTCCATCAAATGGATGGACCATAGTTTATTTAAGTTTCTTCCCTGTTGTTGGATATTTACAGAATGTCCTTATTCTTTGTAATATATCAGACATGGAAAGTAATCCTATGGAAGCCTGTAAAACATTTTAAATATAATATTTTCTATTTATGTATTTAACAGCAAGTATTCCCTAAAACAGGGTAATAGTATTCTGCGGCCCTTCAGATAAAGGCGCATTAGAGTACACATTAGTGACCACAGAAAGAGCCGTTCCACCCAGGACGAGGCATGGGGGCGCTGGGCCCACAGAAGCAAGACGGGCCATCTGAGTCCTTGACCTTCTTTACGAGAGGCAGATTAGGTGGTCGAGTCAATCAACGTTACAGCTGGGGCCCAACTGAGATGGTATCACAAGGCTGAGCCGTACCTGCTGTCTCTGCAATACCCAAAGAGGAAAACTGTTTTGACTTGACTGCTATTATTAAAAGTGGACAGGAGAAAGGATGTTAAAAAGCTTGTGGCACATGTTTCATTTATAGCACATAATAAATTTGTGGGACGTTTCCTTTGAAATAGAAGGGTAACTAATTGGTCTTTCTCCTACGGGCCCCTGGAGGGGGGTTCTCCACTGAGTGTTTTCTCTGCAGGGCATTGTGGGCAGAATGTCACAACAAACAGATGTGGGTGCTGGCCTGGCATCCTCAACAGCACGGTATGCTTCTCAAAGTGGCTGGGGACTAGGAAATCTCTAGGGCCTTTAGCAGCAGAACCCACATATATTTCTCTTAATCTGTCAGTCAGAAAGTTAAGACAAGTTAATAATCTAGTACATGTAATTTATAACACTGGAAACCTTACCTCCTAGAAGAAATTATCTGCTCTTAATTAAGCCAAAGGAAGAGGAATATAAAATAACTTTGTAGAGAGAGGGAGCTATAATTGTCCTCTTGAGCTACAAATGAAAAAAGTTCCAGTTCAGGGGCACCTGGGTGGCTCAGTAAGCTGAGCTACCAACTTTGGCTCAGGTCAGGATCTCATGGTTTGTGGGTTCGAGCCCCACTTCAGGCTCTGTGCTGACAGAGCCTGCTTTGGATTCTGTGTCTCCCTCTCTCTCTGCCCCTCCCCTGCTTGTACTCTGTCTCTACCTCTCTCTTTCTCAAAAAAAAATAAATAAACAAATAAAAATTTTTTAAAAAACCCCAAAACCTCCTGTTCAGATCCCAGTTTCCAAACTGAAAGATATGAGGTAAAAAGAACATATGTGTATTTTAGAAACTATATAAAACAGAGCAAAATTAAGGCTGAGCCAGTAAAGATAAATACAACGATGTTATTCTTTTACTTAAAGGTGGGAAAAGGTACATTTCTGATTACAATTGAAGCCTAATATTGTATTTACCTGTGGGATGCTTAGAGATTACCTTTCACACCCAACTTTCCCAAAGTTATCTGCGGGCATAATCCATGTTTACGTGGAATAACAAAAACAAGCACAAGGTGGCAAGGTCAACTTTCTCCGCANGACGTTATTCTTTTACTTAAAGGTGGGAAAAGGTACATTTCTGATTACAATTGAAGCCTAATATTGTATTTACCTGTGGGATGCTTAGAGATTACCTTTCACACCCAACTTTCCCAAAGTTATCTGCGGGCATAATCCATGTTTACGTGGAATAACAAAAACAAGCACAAGGTGGCAAGGTCAACTTTCTCCGCACCCACCCCACCCCGCCTTTCGGATCTGGTCTGACAGAGACGCGGATGAACAGGACACGAACTCTTTGTCTTATGTCTCTGCCACAAGAAGTCTGGATGTGCAAACAGCAAGACCGGGACCACAGATCTGCCTCTCAATACCACTGCAAGAATCGAGTTACATGTAAATTGCTCAGTCGTGCAAAGAGATCACTGTCACCTTACTCAAAACACTTGAAAGAGCAGCAATCAATGCTTCAGGACACAGGTGGCCAGCAAACTCATGTGAAATAAACACTTCAAATACCACCGAGTTAAAAGCCACAGTCTCTGATCACCAATAATTCCTACAGGCCCATATGGGAAGGGTCTGGTTTTCCAGACCTAAGTCAGGTCTCCTGGGAAAGTGGTCGGAAGGCTCCGGCATGCACACTTACCTTACCAGTGCATCTGGTTTGCTTAGCTGGTTATTAGGAATACAGTTTTCCATTAAGTCCTTGTGTGCACTTGGGCTCTTGCTAGTGCATTTTTGCTTCTTCTCGTTTTTACTAGATGAGGAAGGAATGCTCCCATTTGTGGCGCTGTGACTGCGAGGTGAGGAGTTCACAACTCCACTGGCGTTTTTGTAATTTTTTGAGGAAGCAGTGCATGAGTCCTCTTTCAAGAGATTTTCTGTACTTCCCACAAGATCGTTATTTAATCTTTTACTATTGATATGGTTTTCCATATACTCAATTTCTTGTATTTTCGAGTCTACAGGTTGTAGAATATTGTTGTTATTTATTCCAAGGTTGTGTTTTTTGGCATCCTTGTCCTTCTCTTTCCCTTTTTCTCGGTATTCTATCTCTGGCAAAGTTGTGGAGAGTTTTTTATTGGCTGGGATACCTCCGTTGTGATGTATAAGGATCGAGGAATCCATGTCAGGCAATCCTTTGGCTGCTACAATACCAAAAACAAACCAACAAACGAAAAAACCCACACCGGAACATTTAGTTATATAAAAACACAGCACAGGTTGATTCAACAACTGCATTATCTACGCTCTGAAACTCACTACAATCTACAAACCCATTTAGAAACAATAAGCACACCGTATCATGCTAACTTGCACAGGCAAATCCATAGGGTGCCTGGGGTTAAGGCTGAGCGTCCAACTCTTGATTTCAGCTCAGGCCGTAATCTCATGGTTCATGGGTTCGAGTCCTGTATCACACTCTGTGCTGACAGTGTGGTACCTGCTTGAGACTCTCTCTCCCTCCCTCTCTCTCTCAAAATAAATAAAATCACTATCACTTATGGAAAATCATGATCATTTATAAACACCAAACCATTACAGTTTGGGCCTTGAAAATAAGAGGAGGATTTCATAATTAAGTCATACGGAATTTATCAGTCAAATCAAACTTGTCTGCCGCTGTGATGAGAGAACACAGGCAGATCAGACTCTTAAGATACCATATTTTAAAAGATGCTAAATAAACTGCTAAGAGCTTTGCCGAAAAGAAAGTGATTAAATGAAACAAAAGAAGAGGTATGAGGTCAGGATCCGGGGCATCTGTGTTTTTCTTGACTCTAACAATGAGGTAACGAGGCCTAGGTCATCTACTAGGCCACAAGAAAAGAATTTTCCGAATGAGGTCCACGCATTCCAGCCTGTCCAAGTCTACTGGGAGAGATACTTCTGCATCATACTAGAGAGTAAGATCTCGGTAAATGTCAACTACAAACATGACTCTAAACTTCCAACTCTCAAAGAAAACTAGTACTGCTGTCAATTCACCTACTGAATTAGATATATGCTCAGTAGAGCAGTCCTGTTAGACACAGAGCACTTTAAGAGCCACACTGCATTACAGGAACCATTTAGAATGGGGCCGAACCACTTTTGCTCTATTCAGAAGAATTTTAACTTCTGTTTATGTCTACATTTTGATCTTGCTTATACTTTGGTTCTTGGCTTGCTTCAATTACAAATGGACAAAGTTATATATACCACGTTGCTACTGAGAATAAACGTTTTTAAATATTTATAAGAGACTGAAATGAAGAATAAGCTATAAAAACAATAAAATAAACATATTAAAAGCACATGGTCTTCAGATACTAGTCAGAAAACATCCACGCCCTGTATTTCATGACCAAACAAAGCAATGGCCCTGAAGGGAAACACCAGAAAACAGGAAAATCCTTGGTAACCTTCCAATGTCCTACCAACTTTTCCGGGGGGGGGAGGAATCTACTGATAGACAAAATCATGACTAATCTACTGAGTCAACACAGCTTTAGGGTAAAGACCTACCTTCCTCAGCCTCTTTTTCTTGCTTCTGAAGCATCTGTTGCTCTGGGGGGAGGGCTTGTTGAAGAAGCTGCATGTAAAATTCGTTCTCTTTCTGCACTTCCTTTTGCTTCCGTAACCGCATTTTGTAGCTTACGTAACTTTTGAAGCCAAAGCCCAAAGTCACCACAGGGTACCCGATGCTAGAAAGAAGAAGACCCAGCCAATAATTGCCAGTTAAAAACAAACAACACACGCATCAAACACACGAGGACACCTATGACTGAAATTAAGAAATAAATTCTAGACGATGATGGTAGTGGAGCATTTAGCGAACATAAACATATCTGATGTCGGCTGGGGAAGTGACAGGCAGCTGACATGTCGAGCAAACCTGCAGGAACAGAGGGGCTGCTAGACCACAAGAGGTTGCCCACCGGACTCTGGCATTCTTTAAGCCAACTCTCAAGAACTTACCACAGTGACTGCTGGACACACTGACTAATGCCTTTGATTAATACTGAGCTCCCTTATGCATTATTAGAACTTAGGCATCTGGGGGCGTCTGAGTGGGTGGCTCAGTCAGTAAGCATTGACTCTTGATTTTGGATCAGGTCATGATCTCACGGTTTGTGGGATCAAGCCCCGCACTGGGTTGCATGCTGACAGCATAGAGCCTGCTTGGGATTCTCTCTCTTTCTATTTCTGCCCATCCCACACACCCATGAGCACATTCTCTTTCAAAATAAAATAAATAAACATTAAAAAAAGAAGAAGAACTTAGGCATCTGTATGCTTTAAAGAACTAGCAGGGTAGAGATTTAATGAATGGGCATAAGTAAACATTTTAAGTGTTAAAAAGTCTAAAGGGACACAATTTCATTTTTAATACTAGAAGCCAGGGTCAAATTCAGAGGACTAGTTTAAGTTAATCTTCTTGCTGGCTGAAGGGTACTATCAACCAGATATTCCTGAAAAATTAGTTCATAAATACAGTCATACATAAATTCAAGAATCATTTAAGTAAGTACTGGGGCGTCTGCATGGCTCAATTGGTGCAGCATCTGGTCATGATTTCAGCTCAGGCCATGATCTTACAGTTGGTGGGATCAAGTCCCACATCAGGCTCTGTGCTGACACTGTGGAGCCTGCCTGGGATTCTCTCTCCCTCTCTCTCTGTCCCTCCCCCGCTTGCCCTCTCTCCTTCTCAAAAATAAATGAATAAACATTTAAAACATAAATATATAAATAAGTACTGATATTATCAGCGCCAACATTTGGTTTGTACGACCAAATTAAACCAGCTGTACTTATGACTCTAACCTCTGGGATAAAAAGCTGAAATATTTTCATTTAACTCATAAGTCTGTCCAATATCACTTAAAGCTTTTGCAAACACTGTCAAAACTCATATTAAGCCTCATTAACATTCAAACTTATACATTATAATTAGTCTAAATGTGCTCTCACTGCCAATTTAAAGTGACAAGTTTTATTGACCAAGTTTATTTAATTCACTTGCTTGTGAAAAGACTTTAAAATATTGGAAACGGTATCTTTTTAGTTGATTCCTGTTTATTTTGGTTTCTGCCATGAATGTTAGCAAATATTAAGTCAGTTCATCAAGACATTTTGGAATCACTATCTGGTTAAAATAAAAATAGATAACACTTATCAGACACCTAAGTGCTTGAAATTAAGTTAAATACTTTACATATATCCCCTCATTTCATCTTTCCCACAAGACAGGCCCCCAAAACACAGGTGAGGGAGGTAAGGCTTAGAGATGGTGACATGTCCAAGGCGACAATGCTATCAGGGGAAAGAAGTGGGGCTCAAATACTTATCTGCCTGAAAGGAGGGCACACGCTCTTTACTGCCATGTTGTGTTGTCATCTGGGTTTGTGTAAAATCTCTAAGAAAAAATTTATAACGGAACTTACCATTCTACATTGAAAAAGCAATGAACTGAATTAGAGATTAAGAATATACATAAAGGGGTGCCTGGGTGGCTCAATCAGTTAAGCGTCCAACTTCGGCTCAGGTTACGATCTCGCGGTTTGTGGGTTCGAGCCCGGCATCAGGTTCTGTGTGGACAGCTAAGAGCCTGGAAGGAGCCTGTTTCAGATTCTGTGTCTCCTTCTCTCTCTCTCTGCCCCTCCCCCACTCATGCTCTGTCTCAAAAATAAACTATAAAAAAAAAAAAAGAATAACGTAATACTCACCAGTGAGCAGCAAATGGACGACAAAGGTCTACATGAAAATTTTTGAGATCTTTAAATCTAATTGCTGCTTCAATATAAACGAAGAGTATCCAGAGGGACACTGTGGGCAAACACACTCCCCTTTCTGTGGGAAAGCAGCAGAGAGACAAGCATCAGTGATACGTTAAACCAGCATAACAGATGTTTGTTTGGGACACTAGTTCAAGTACAGTTAACTTTCTTTTGTCTTTTTGTTTTTTGAGTATTGTTGACATACAATGTTACATTAGTTTCATGGGTACCACATAGTGATTCAATTTCTCTGTATGTGATGGTATGCTCACCACAAGTGTAGCTACTATTTGTCACCACACAACACTATTACATTGCCATTGGGTATAGTCCCTATGCTGGGCCTTTTATTCCCATCACTTGTTCATTCCACAACTATAAACCTGTACCTTCCACTCCCCTTCATCCATTTTGCCCGTCCCCCTATGCGCCTTTCCTCTAGCAACCATTACTTTGTTCTCTTAACAACAGTAACTTTCATTAAGGCTTTCAAACGAATTAGGGGCACCTGGGTGGCTCAGGTGGTTAAGCGCCCGACATCTGCTCAGGTCATGATCTCAATGGCTCATAGGTTTGAGCCCTGCGTCAGGCTCTGCTGACAGCTCAGAGCCTGGAGCCTGCTTTGGATTCTGTGTCTCCCTCTCCCTATCCCTCCCCTGCTCTCTCTCCCTTGCTCTCTCTCAAATAAATAAACATTAAAAAAAAAAGTAAGAAAGACTTTTAAACTAATTAAAAAGAAGTTTGATCCAAACTGAAAGCTTTTATATGACAAAAGATGTGATGAAATCATAGACAAAAATAAAAGATGGACATTCTGGCAAAAAATATTTACAATATGCGAAAGAAAAGAGTCATAGCCCTACTGTACAAAGAACTCCTACAAATCAAGAAAAAGGCAACTGAAGAAAATAATTTCCAAGTCATAAAAGAAAAATATAGATGGCTAAAAAACATATGAAAAGATGGTCAGTTTCACTACTACTGATTAGGGAAATACAAATGTTTTAAAAATGAGATTCCATTTGTTTAATCTATCAGATAAGCAAAAATTTAAAAGGCAGGTAATAATATAGGCAGGATAAGGCTAAGGGTTCATTCTCATACTTGTCAAAAATATAAATTGGGGCAACAATTTTTAGAAGGCAGTTTGGTTAGTAGAATTAAATTTAAAATATTATACCTTTGACCCAGAAATTCCAATTCTGGGAATCTACCCTATAGAAATCTTTTAAAACTCCGTGGAATAAATATAGTGAATAAAGAATATTCACTATATTATTATTCACAATAGTAAAAATGTAGAATTAATTGAAATGCCTATCAAATAGAGAACTGTTTATAATAAATCTGTATAATGACTATGATACAGATTTTCAAAAGAATGAAGATCTGTACTAACATGAAATGATATGTAAAAAACAAAACAAATTCTTAAGAATGAGTTTTAACATAAAGAAATGTTTCTGACATTTAAGGGGCACCTGGATGGCTCAGCTGGTTAAGCCTCTGACTCTTGATTTCGGCTCAGGTCATGATCTCACAGCTTGTGGGTTTGGGCCCTGCATTGGGCTCTGCGCTGACAGTGTGAAGCCTGCTTGGGATGCTCTGTGTTCCTCCTTCTCTGCCCCTCCCTCGCTTGCTCTCTCTCCCTCTCAAAAATAAATAAATAAACTTTAAAAAAAACAACTAAAAGAAATGTTTCTGACATTTAAGTTCTGTTCTACAAACTGTTTTTCTTAACTATAAGCTTATATTCCTTTTGTAATTAAAAACAATTTTCAAGGGAGGAAAAAGCAACTTGCAGTAGAATAAATAAGATACAAATAATGGGATAATTTTCACTGATTTTTACAATCAAAATCTGCAAGCTGGGTCTACGTCAAGATATGATTAATAATGGGATTGTTTTATAAAGATGGGCTACAGAGACATGAGGTCCAATAACTCTGCAGAGAGCTCCTTTGAGACTGTATAACACAAGTGAGTTACAGAAAAGGGAATGGGGGGCAGGGGGAGGGAAATCAGTAACCTAAGATCTTTTTACTAAGGCTCTTTGGGATGAAATAAAAGAAAAATCATAGCAACTTGGAACTACAAAGAAGATCATTTAGTCCGACCTCTTTATTATACTGAAGAATAAAGTAAGCCCTAGAGTTTATAGAAATTGGGTCCAAGTTCATAAAGATGATGCGGAGTCTGTCCCTAAGGAGAATCTCAGTCCCCTTAGACCTAGTATGTAAGGTAAGAGACACTCAAAGTTCTGTAAAGGCACCTAATGGCCTCAACCATTCTTATAGATTTAATCTAGAAAAAATGGGGCATTTTCACAAGTTCATTTCAAAATGCATTTTCAAAAATTTATTATTTCTGGGGCGCCTGGGTGGCTTAGTCAGTTGAGCACCAGACTTCAGCTCAGGTTGTGATCTAACAGTTGGTGAGTTCAAGCCCTGTGTTGGGCTCACTGTGGTCAGCAGACCCCACTTTGGATTCTCTGTCCCCCTCTCTCTCTCTGCGCCTCCCCCACTGCACTCTCCCAAAAATAAACGTTAAAAAATTTTTTTAGATTCCCTAACTTCTTATATTAATTCCTAAAGTTATCATACACATAATATGCACATTATAGAAAAAAATGGAAAATTTTGGACAAAATGTCTTTATTGCTATACTTGTCAAATAATAAAATCATGAAAAGATGTTTGAACAAGTGAAAGAGTCATGCTGTACCTAGTTTTATGTCCTGTTTTTTTCCCTCTTAACAGTAAGGAAAAGAAGTTCATGATAGAACATTATCATTTTTTTGTGGCAATATATAATTTCATCAACTATTCCTAATAAACTTAAGAAAGAATTTTAAATTTTAACAAGTGGCAAAAGAAATTAATCCCAGGTTATAAAAATTGTACTCATATTTGCCTGGCCCCGTAAGAACATAAAGTTTGCTTTGTTTTGTTTATTTGAGCAGTAGTCATTCCAAATTAAAACACACTTCACAACCTAGCTACTCCAACACACATTTCTGAGCCTAGGGCTAAAAGGAGGCTGGTTATCACTCATGGTATTAGCTTCACTGCTGCCCCATGGTCAACTATTACACTTGTTCCCAATAGGTTCTATTAATAGTTACAGGGCTAGTTTTTTTCCCCAACTGCTAAGACATTATTAAAGTAATCTAGAAAATCATTATAGTTCATCAAAGTCATGGATTATTGAACTGGAAGGCTCCCCTAGACATTATCTAGATTACTTTACCCTCATATGACAGAGAAAACTGAGACCCAGACAGAATGACGAGTGTAAATGGCAACTCACCTGAACCAGGACCCAGGACCAGGAAATACAAGGAAAAACTAAAGTATGAAAAACTCACTTTAATTAGAGGAAAGCAGACTAAGGAACTGTCATGTTAGCTTATGAATCAAGTCAGATATGAGAGATGGAGAAAACCACGCTCACGGTGGAAACTTCAAGTATCAGAGCTGACACATGCCCACGACACACGCCAGCACCATCCCCTTGGCACCTCTGAGAAGAGGATGAACACTGCTACAGGGAACTTTTAGGAGCTGCCTTTCCCTCCAGGATCAAAAACCTACAGGCTGTGCTGCCGGGCCTAAGAATCAAGCTTCATGCGGCTTTGCTGACAGGTGTAGTGTGCTGAGAGCCCATCTTCACACCCCATGCGCCCAACTCAGGCTGCCACAGTGGCCTGGAAGAAATATGAGAGTGTCTCGTCTGATCTTAGTTTGAGACAGCAGAAGTACAGCTGTAAAAAGGGAGGTGACTGTGTGGCTCTGCTCCAGGCAGAACATACCTGGAACAGCACACTTTGGTTAAGAGGACCTCTAAGAACTGAGGCGGTCAGGATGGTGACAGTGGTTCAGATGACACACAAGGAAAGCTGATGAAACCAGAAGTGTTCTGCCTACAGAAAAGATGACTCGAGAGAGAAGACTTTGAATTTCCAAAGAAATGTTAACTGTGGACGGGAGACCACACTCATTCAGCGGGGCTCTAATGTAGGGATGTTGGGTTCGAGGGGATGGCCTGTAGACCCCTCGAATCTGAAGAAAAAGTTCTGGACTCTTCCCTGTATTTGTGGGGGAAAGCCTCCTTATATCCTCTAACAGATAAGCAAGCCCCAAAACAGTCAAGATGTGCTGGATCAGAAGTATCAGGAGGAAAATTCTGGCTTAGTATCAGGAAGAACTTTCTATTACAGAGGCCCCAACAGCTGAGTTCCTTATCACTGAAGGCTTTCAATCAGAGATTAAACTACCAAGTATCAGGGATGCTGTGGGGATTCTCAGACCAAACACGAGTTCAACTAAATGAGCTCACACATTCCTTTCAAAGCTGACACTGCAGGAAGATTTTTCCTATGTGGAACGTGGCTTCTTCAAGTCTACATAAAGAGAAATCACTTCAAAACACACACACACACACACACACACACACACACACACACACAAAAATATCTTGATAATGATAACTGGTGATTGAAATGCCTACAACTGAGATGTCAAGTCATAAAGGCTTAAACTTTTCATTCAATACTGGAAAAAAAGACGAAATATAATTTAAAGATACAATCTATTAGGAAAAGGCCACTTTAAAATGTCCACATTGGGGTGCCTGGGTGGCTCAGCTGATTAAGCATCCGGCTTCAGCTCAGGTCATGATCTCACCGTACCCGAGGCCAAGTCCTGCATTAGGCTCTGTGCTGACAGCTCAGAGCCTGGAGCCTGTTTCAGATTCTGTGTCTCCCTCTGTTTCTGCTCCTCCCCACCTCGTGTTCTGTCTCTCGCGAAAATGAACATTAAAACAATTTTTTAAGTAAAAAAACAAAATATAACAAAATGTCCACATTAAGTTCAACTCTATGTATTCTAAGAAATCATTTAAAAAGTTGAACCTCGATTTCTATCCATTTTAAGAAGCCATTATGACTTACCTGTGTGCCATACGTACTGAACCCACACGTAGGTGCTAGCAGCAAAAAAAAGCCATTGTATGGGGATGAACAGCAGACATATTATATTTGACGTGAATGCTACACAAACAAAAAATACTGAGAAGGCCTAAAGGAAAAAAACAAAACAACATTAAAAACACATCTTAGCACTTGTCATTTTCAAACAGAGAGTATTAAAAGCATGTTGGACAAAGATCTCTGAAACTGCCATGCAGTAACTGTAGAGCAAGTGACAACAGGCAACTTTAAACATTGAAAACCCACCATGTAAAAAGCAGAGGTTAATTGAACATTAAAGAATAATCCTATTTATGGCCTCAAGTCATGAAGAAGAACGGGACCAGAACAAACTGGGGTTGGATCACAGTGAGATCATTTGGACTCCACAGGTGGGTTACCTAAAAGAATTAGAACTGTAACATGGAAAAGGCTTCCCTCCTCATCAAACATTCCTAAAGAGCCTCATTCTTAAAGAATAGGCTGTTGGAGCACAAATGAACCACAACAGTAGGAACTCTGTGGATGTGCAGGATTTTAATAATGCAGCCTTTCTCTGGACGCACCACCATCATGTATTACCAACAGGACACGAGCTCCAGGCCGTCTTTTCAAGGCTCTGGATTCTGGAGAAGAGTTACAAGTTTAAGATGTGGTCACGGAACACAAGAGAACTGCGGGTCAGCCAAGGGAACAAGCCCAGGCCTGTGCCCGTGCTCTAAACCAGCAGTTTTCAAAACATGGTCTAGGGCGGGGAGGTGCGGGCACCCGGGTGATCCAATCAGTTAAGTGTCTGACACTTGGTAATGGCTCAGGTTATGACCTCATGGTTCCTGAAATAGAGCCCATATCAAGCCTTGAATCAGGCCCCATGGAGCTTGGGATTCTCTCTCCCTCTCTCTTGGTCACGGACGTGTGCACGTGTGCACATGCGCAAACCCGCACACACGCTTTAAAAATACAAAAACTTAAAAAACAAAACGCAACAAAACAAAAACATAGTTTGGGGATTCCTGGATCCTTTCAGTGGGTCTTACAGGTCAACATCATTTTCATAACAATACCAAGATGTCATCTGCCTTTTACATGCTCGTTCACTAGGCCTAAGGTGGCTTTTTCTAGATGCTACTTGATATGTGATATTGCAATCGAGTGAGTTCAGAAGCAGATAGGAAGATGCAGCTGTCTTCCATTAAGCCAGACGTTAAAGAGATTTGCAAAAATGTAGTCAATCTTCTCATTTTTTTTGTTTTGGAAAATATAGTTATTTTTCATTTAAAAAAGTAATTGGCGTTAACATGTAATGGGCTTGTTATTATTTTCAAGTGAATTACCAAATATTTAAATTTGTTTTCAAAGTTTTAATTTCTAATATAGTAAATATGGATAGATCTAACCCACATATGTAGAAGCTCCTTAGAATCCTCAGCAATGTACTTCAAGAGCGCAACAGGGCCCTGAGACCCCCAGAAAGTTTGAGAACCCCCGCTCTAACTCTAACCCAATCGCTAACACAGGGACTGGGGCTTCAGAAATAATACTTCAGAGTAGGACTGGGTAATTATTGCTTTCTTCACTGCTTTGTTTCCCTCCCAAGGTCTTTCTTCCCTTCTCTTCTTGTCTCTGGAATGGTAGAGGCGGTGGGGAGTATGATGATCTGATCTGTGGATTTAGATAAAACAGCCTTAGAGGCCAGTTTCAGTCCATAGGTCCTATTAGCTCAATACAGTCACCTAAGTATTACTAATAAAATATACTTTAGACCGTTTTATCATCAGTTCCTGAAGATTTTCTTAGAAAATTAAATCCCTTATACTTGGAAAACACGTATTAATAAACATACCAGTCCCTGGTATCTGAAGGAATCATAGACGCTCCTGATGAAAAGCCAAAACGGCCACAGGTATTCAAATCTGAACTCCAGGACAAAATCGGCCAGGAGGACCAGTGCCCACACTACCAGGAATTTCAGGTATAAAAATGTACTGCAAAGTATAAAAATAAAGAATTAATTCAAGGTCATCTGGGAAGCACAGAAAAAGAAAGCACACTGTTTTTTTTGTTTTTTGGGTTTTTTTTAGAGATAAAAAATATCTTCCTGTATCATGAAAACAATGGAGCAAAAGGGCAAAAAGAGATGTTGCTGGAACCCATTTAATTTTAACAACTCTGGCGTTCACTCTGATACCCACAACCATCAAAGAGAGATGATGACCAAAAATGCTTAATTCCATATAAGATAAAAAAAAAATTTTAATCTCACCACTATTTAAAAATGTGCTAAGTGTCTGACTTCAAAATACTGCAACACTCTCAAAATTACAGCTTTCAAGCTATTCTTCATTAGAAGAAAATGTCACGGTTGAAAGGCTTCGAATTTGCTGTTTCCCCGCCCCTCTACAGCTGTTTGAAGAGCCTTTGAGATTCTGGCTGTGCATCGCTATGGCTTGAAGAGCTCTTTCTTTCTCCCTCTCTATGTATTATTCACCTGCATTAACCAAACAAAAACCAAATGATTTCCCCAAATAGAAATGAACTTTAGGAGCAGACGCCAATCACTACTAAGGATTGTGAGGGCACAAAATGTATTTTCAAGAGGGGCGCCTGGGTGGCTCAGTCAGTTATGCGTCTGACTTGGGCTCAGGTCATGATCTCGTGGTTCATGGGTTCGAGCCCTGCGTCAGGCTCTGTGCTGATGGTGCTGAGCCTGCTTGGGATTCTCTTCTTTCCCCTGGCCCCTCCCCAACTTGCTCAGGCTCTCTCTCAAAATAAATAAATAAACTTAAAACATGTACCCTAAAGAAAAATTCTAAAGCATCTCAACTTTGCTCTAGCTGAGATGTAAATGTGTGTTTCCATTTCCCTCTGGATTTAGGTTAAATAGAAACACACTTTGATAAGCTGTGCAGCACACATATTTAACCACTTCAGTAGCTCAAAACAAGGAAATGGATTAAAATCTCAAAGTCCATTCTTCCAGTTCATTAGTTGCATAATAGATGAGTAGCCTTCAGATTAATAAGCCCCTTATTATTTAATAAACCCCTAACTGTGTATCCCTAACCCAGTCCATTCTGGAGCAGGTTAAGTTTAGGTATTTAAAAAAAAAAAAAGATTTTCTAAGATACAGATTGGAAATACCTAAAACTCACTCTGACTGGGGCTAGAATCTTGCATGCTGCTTGGTAATATAAATATTCCAATATTGATATGATTACACTAGCTGTTTAAATATATACCACTACTACCAAAACCAAGACTTTACTAAATCCTTTTGAAGTATATTAAAATAAGCAACAAAAAACTTAGAAACTTGGGGGGGGAGCAACAAATGCAGAACCCAGCACCGAGGATTGTTTCTGTGCCCTCTGAAGTCACAAGGGTAAAAAGATGTCAAGAACAGACCTGTATGACCCTCAATGATACAGAAGCAAAATGATGCATAATTTGCAAGCAGGGGCAATTTCGAATACTAACTCTTGGTAGAACTTCTGAGGGCTTAATAATAGGTTTCAATTAAGAGGTTTGCTATGGAGTCAAGGAACCCAAGGCAAACCAGAAGAAAACAGGCTTGTACTCTAAGTCCCACCTTTTAGTTTCATCTCACTAGATTCATATCAGCCAGATGAAGGTGGGGCCCCCATTCTCACTCACCAAATTCATCACTGATCCAGTGGAGAGCAAGACTTATTTTATTAGAAGGGACAACTGAGTCACATAGGCATTCGGGAACACAAATCTAGTTTCCAAGCTGCTTGGCTTCAAAACTGAATGGTTTTTTCTTAGTCTCTAGAATTGTTTCTAGGTTTTTAAGAAGTGATAATAGGCTCTTCGCCATATTTCTAAGGCATTTAAGAAATGGCATGCATGGAAATGTTTTTTACTTCTCCTGTGAATACTCTTCCCCGTGGGGCTGCCTCTGGACGGCAGCTGAATGAGATGTGGCAGGTACATCATCGTATGTAGTTGACACTGGTCCCCCGGTGAAGATAGAGTACTACCAGCTACTCTCTGCCCCAAATGCTCCCTTGGCATGGCAGGGGGGCAGCCTTCCAGCCCCCCCCCATCCAGCTGGCAACATCCTGCTGCACTATTTAGATAGCCACTATCCAAAGACTGACAGCCTGTTGTATACTTTTTCGTAACCTAATCATTTAAACCTAAGGCAATACAAAAATTATCATCTTTGTAACATGACTCCTCGTTTTCAAGTCTGTGACTTCACAAGAGTTCCTTTTTATATAGTTCATATCTTTTTAAAAAACTGCTTTCGTACCTTTCATGTTCCTTGACACCCAGTTTTTACTGAGTCACAGTTTAGAAGTGAAGATATCTAAGGAAACTTGATCTTTCACAAACATATGCTGTACCCTCAACTTTCCTCAGGCTCCCCTTTTAGGAGTGCCTGCCTCTAAAAATCAAGAGGCAACCTAATTAATTAACATAGTAGATTTTACGAGTTTTGCGAGAAAAGTTCTTTCTAGAACAAATTGCACAATCACGTCAATATACATGTGGTTACTGACCTGGACATTAAAAATGGTTAAGATGCTCAATTTTACATTATGTGTTTGGCCACACTTTTAAATATATGTGAATAAATAATTTACTCATCTTATAAAAAAAAAGTTGATTTTACTTTAAAATCAACTAGTATTGAATTGATTCATTTCCATCTTCGGGGTTTTAGAAAGTTTAAGACAATTGCCTGATTCAGTATTCGCTTAGTTCTTTTTATGAGTAAATTATGCTTATTATCCTTCTATAGGTACCTGTAAAAAGAGTTAAAAGACAAGTAATCTAAAAAACTACGATCAGTGTAGATACCCTAATTCCTTTCCTTCTGTGTTCTGAAGGTCATAAGATTTTGCCAAATCCAAAGAGATGACATTCTCAAGGGGGAGAAAATTAGGCTTTAAGCCGTTATAGCATTCCACAATATTTCTTTTAAGCCATGAAGAGAATATGATTAAATATATTTTTATGAATACAGTTCATAACATGGTTCATAGCTTAATGAATTTCTCTAATCCAAATACATTTATGAATAACTATAAAATATCTTGAACAAAGATAGAAAGTATAACTGCAACAAAAAGATATTTTTCACAATAATATAATGAAACAAGGGCAGACCAATAATGTCTTTTGATGGCCTTATATGCTTCTGCTTTGGATGCCAGTGAAATAAAGAAGAGACATATGCAATTATTAGGCTTAGCGGGGGTGACTTTCAGAGGGGTTATTAATTATAAGTCTCCCCACCCATTCTATTCCTGCCCTTGCCTTTTACCACCATTTTTTACCTGAATCTATTCTATCTATGGATTAATCATTTATGATTAATGAGAAGTAGTATTGAACATTTTCCTTTTTCCAAGTAAAGTGCACCTTCTCTCTAGTACCACTAGCTACTGGTCACTTAGATCATTTTCTGGAGCCCAAATAATTACCATGGTGTGGCCATCAATCCTCAGTACCTGACCTTTTCCCTAGGCAGACTAATCGCCTTTTAGTTCACTTGGTCCTCCCCACAGAAGTGACTGTAGAATACTCCACTGGCTGAGCTAGTGGCCATCTATCTCAATTCCTAGCTTTCCTGTCCTCTCTGTAATAGCAACTGTGAATTGCTTTTAACCTTCAGTATGTAGCACAGTACTTCTTACACCAAACTGCTGTCTTCTCTGTTATCAAATACCTCTCCCTATTCGACATCACCTCTAGAATATTCATCCGGCCTTTTGTCCACCTGATATTCCTGCTGAAATCTTATTATGTATGATTTTGGTCCTGCTACTCAAAGTGTGGTCCATGGACCAGCAGCATCAGCATTTAGTGTGAGCTTTTTAGAAGAGCAGTATTTCAGGGCCCACCTCAGACCTATTTAATCAAAGCATTCAGGTTCACCAGATCCCTAGATCATTTGTGTTCACATTAAAATTTGAGAAGTACTGGCCCATCATATAAACTTCTCGTTGTTATGGTTCTAGTGCCAAACTCCACAATGTCTCAGAAAGAAGACAACTCTCTCCTCGAATAATCAGTACTTATGTCCGAACCATCTGCTCTCCTGCCCTCAACTGGGAACACTGTTGGAGTTTAATTCTTCCTTTTTCTTACCTTTCTTTCTGAGTCACAGACAAGATTCCGACCATAGTACAAGTTAATCACATGACGCACGTCTATTACCACTCATCCCTGAGCACACGGCATGAGTGTCACTTCCTTAAAAAAGGCCTCCATAATCCCAAAGGAAAGACTGCCACCCTGTTATAGGTTTACGTTAGCATCCTGTACCATAAAAACATTTCATCGCAGTTATAAATAAATAGTATTTTATTTAATGAACTGTTTAAAATGAAAAGTAAAGTCACCAGAACAAAAATGCTGCCTATTCTGTTCCCGGCTTTAGCCTCAGTGCCCAGCAGAGCATCCTGCACGCTGCAGAAGCTTAACAAACATTTGTCGAATGAATGACCTACAATGCACAAGAGTGTGTAGGATCGACAGTAAGGTCGTTACCAAAGTACACACTTAACATGAAAGGAGATGGAGAGCTCATGCACAGATGACTGGAAAGGGCATTTAAACAAAGCAACATCAACTGAGACAACAAACAGGGCTCCTGCTCCAAAGATGACCAGGCACACATCCCCAGTCTGTCCTCTTCTTCACTAGGAAGAAATGAACCAGTCTTGCTCTGGGTGCCAGACAATCACTCCATTTGGCCCCTGCCACCGGCTCTGCCTACTGCGAGCGTTCTCCAAGTGTCTTCTATTAAGCCTAACATCACAGAAATCTGCAAAACTGTAGAGCCACACAACCCTTTTCATTGATTTATTGTTAATTTTATATGAGCTAGTAATTACTTAAAATGTTTCCGTCCTGGGCACTTGGGTGGCTTAGTCGGATAAGCTTCTGACTCTTGGTTTCAGCCTGGGTCATGATCTCGTGGTTTCAGGAGATCAAGCCCTGCATCGGGCTCTGTGCTGGCAGCATGTAGCCTGCTTGGGATGGTCTCTCTCCTTTCTCTCTGCCCCTCCCCAACTTGCGCTTTCTGTCTCTCTCTCTCAAAATAAATAATATAAAAAAATGCTTCTGTCTTACTTTCTACTATAGCAAACATTGATAGATATAACCCATACAAACCAAGAGGGGAAAGAGATCCTGAGATAAAAATCATTGAGAAATGGTGGACTACAGAAAGTTGTGTGCAAGCATCAAGATCAAATGGTCTAGAACCACCTGCATCCCAGTGTGCAATCCAGAGAGGAGGGACAGCCTGGGAAGACCTAGGCTGCTCCTTATTTCTCTTTTCTATTCTAGTCCTCCTGCAGGCTGCAAAGAGGACCTTTCGAAGGTCAATCTCTCTCTCTCTCTCTCTCTCTCTCTCTCACACACACACACACCCATACATATATATATACACACACACAAGTACTGCAGTGACAAATCTACTGTAAAATATGCCCAATTTAAAAAGAAAAACTAGAATTGAAATCACTTATAAAAGCTTTTAAGTACAATATTTTACAAACGGCTATATGGACTACAGAGATATCAAAGACAGGTACTGGAACGTAACATTATTGGAGAATTTAGAGTTTTATAAATTGTTTCTAAAACCCTTCCTTCCTTCCTCCCTCCCTCCCTTCCTTCCTCCCTCCCTCCCTTCTCTCTCTCTCTCTCTTTCTTTCTTTCTAGATCTTTCAGCCCTTGGGGCACCCGGATGGCTTAGTTGGTTAAGTGTCTGACTTCAGCATAAGTCATGATCCCATAGTTTGTGATTTCGAACCCCGCATCCAGCTCTGTGCTGACAGCTCAGAGCCTAGAGCCTGCTTCGGATTCTGTGTCTCCCTCTCTCTCTGACTCTCCTCCACTCGCTCTGTCTCTCAAAAATAAATAAACACTGGGGCTCCTGGGTGGCTCAGGCGGTTAAGCATCCAACTTCAGTTCAGGTCATGAGCTCACAGTTTGTGAGTTCGAGCCCTGCATCAGACTCTATGCTGGCAGCTCAGAGCCTGGAGCCTGCTTCAGATTCTGTGTCTTCCTCTCCCTCTGCCCCTCGCCCACTCAGGCATGCTCTCTCTCTCTCAAAAATAAATAAACATCAAAATAAATAAATAAATAAATATTAAAAAAATTTTAAGATCTTTTAGCCTTTGATTTAATGTATTATTTAATCAAAAAAATTTTTTTTGAGAGACAGAGAGAGACAGCACAAGCAAGGGAGGTACAGAGAGAGAAGGGGGCACAGAATCTGAAGCAGGGTTCACGCTCTGAGCTGTCAGTATAGGGCCCAACATAGGGCTCGAACTCACGAACTGTGGGATCATGACCTGAGCCGAAGTCAGATGCCCAACCGACTGAGCCACCCAGGCGCTCCTCAAAAACACTTTCATCCAAAACACACATACACACACACACACACACACACACACACACACCTCTGACAGTGTGGACTCTGTGAGGTCTGGGCTGGGGATGGGGCAGAGGCACAGGAGCAAGAGAACAAGCCACAGTATCGCACTTCGCATCTTCACCACACGTGTAATCTTCCCCAATGCTCTCATGTTAATTATCTCATCTTAGCCTTACAACTGTGAAACAGGCAGGGTAGTTATTGCCAGTTAAGGAAAGAAACCTGAGGAACCAGGAGGCGAGAGGCTACAGGGCACTGTTGAAAGAGCACGGAAATAGGGATCTGAAGACCACAGAGAACAGAGTGAGTTCTATGGGGAACGCTGTGCAGCTGCTAAGAAAGAAAGAAATACATGTCTATGGTAAGAAACAAAGAAGAGATTAAGTGAGGAGAAAAGCCAAGAAACTTTTATGCAAAATGGAATCCTATTTTTGTTAAGGAAGAAATATACCCATCTGCTTAGATATTAAAAAAAAGAAGCCCCGATACTTAAAAATTATGTGACAGTGATCATCCCAGAGAAGGACCACTAAGGCCCATCGCATTATGCTAATACACTGTCATATTAATTTTTACTTTTACTTATTTTAGTTTTCGGTAGGCTTCATGCCCAGCAAGGAGCCGAACACGGGGCTTGAACTCACAACGCTTGAGATCAAGACCTGAGCTGCGATCAAGAGTCGGATGCCTAACCAACTAAGCCACCCAGGCACCCCCCCTCACTATTTTTATTTTTTTAGCTCTTCATTTTGAAATAACTTTAAACTTCCAGCCAAGTTGCAAGCATTGTACAAAGAATCCTCTCATATCTTTCACCTAGATTCCATAAATGATAAAATAAGTTATCAAGTTTCTGTTATCATGCTCTCCCTGTTATCATGCATACATATTGGTTTGTTTTTTTTTTTAATCAGTCAGGAAATTAACACTGATATGTTATCATTATCCTATTTGAAGTTCAGTAATTATCTCACTAATATCCTTTAAAGCAACAGATGACTAGATAGAGATGGATCCATCAACAGATCCTGGTCCAGGATCACATTTTGCATTGTTGTCATACTTATAGTGACTTTTTAAAAATTAAATACAGAGAAATTCTCATTTTGACAAGAAAAAAAGGTTCCAGGTATCTGTTGCTTCACCTGGAGAAGGAGGAGAATGATACTTGTCCTACATGTAGTAGGAAGTTGAGAGCATCGTATGAGTTCTTATACACGCACGACACTCAGAAATGATGAAGCAGCACCATACTGTACAACAAAAAAGGGGACAGTCTCTGGGCTGAGACAGATATGAGCCTCCATCAAGGAACTGAAGCTGGGGCAACACATATGAAACTGAAGCTAATCTCCTTACTGGAACAAAATAAGAGAATGAAGAAAAAATAATAAAAATAGTAACAGCAAATAACTTTCTGAGCAATTCTCTGTGTCAGACACTAAGCTAAGTTCTTTATGTGACTTCTCTCAATTGTCCTTACATCAGTCCTGTCAGGTAGGTGGTATTATTTACTATTCTCATTTTACAGATGAGAAAACAGAGGGTAACAGCAAGTAAACGACTTGTTCAAGTTCATACAACTAGTGGCGGGGCCATTCTTTGAACTCAAGTTCATATGATTTAAAGCCCCTATGATTATCCCTCACACTGGACTTTCTCATCTCACATTAGATATTCGGTAAATATTATTTGCCTCCTTTATATCCTTTCCTATGTATATATTCAAATTATAGAATTCTTTAATTTTTCCAAGAGGACCAAGTGTTTAAAAAATGAGATTTACTTTATGAAAGAATACATCCTCAGTAGCTCATTCATAAACTGCGAATTTATAAACTTAATTTGTAAACACACTAGGAAGCTCTGCAGAAAAAAAAAATGAAGTCAAATGTTCCTTACGGAAATAATCTGCTACAAAAGATGGGACAACTCAAGACTGCTTTCTGGCAAAATTCACACTCCTAGAATAATCATTGTGATAGAGAAACATGTAATTCAAAAATTAAAAAACTCATTTTTTTAAAAAAATCGTAAGTACAATGAACCATGAGGTACAGCTTATCAGATCTAGAGCAAGACAAGAAAACAATGCTTATTATATCTGAGAAAGAAGACTCCAGCCTTAGTATTTCTCTCATCTGAGACAAGAGATTTTGCCTGACCATGAACGTGGCTCTCATTCTCTCTAAAACTCAAGTTCCCTCACTTCAAGATAGGCAAAATACTGACTTTAGTACTGTACTGAGTACTGAGTTGCTTATTTGTTTTTAGAAGTGTTTGGAAGATGAACAAAATAATAATATAATTTAAAAACACAGCTAGACTGTTTCTAGCCACCTCCGCTGGACCAGGTAAGGAAACAGATCTGAAGCGGTGCGACTCAATCAGTGATGTCCACAGGTACACCTGAAGTGGACTCCTTGCTCTATTTCAATCCACTAGATGCAAACCCTCTAAAAAAGAAAAGGCAACAGAAGAGAAGGATGAGGGATAAATTATTTCTGATGTCATAATCCCATGACTGAATGTGGGTCCATCACCCTTAAAAGAAGTAGAGGGAAACAAAGGAATGAAGGTCAGTGCCATGAAGGGGCTTCAAAGTCTGGAGATGATAGGCATTTTGGAAGGTTGATGGACAGAAGCCAGTTTGATATCAGTTAAATGTCAAAGTAAAGATATAAAGCCTCAAAGAATACATTCGAACAGTTGATTCCGTTTTTTTTTTTTTTTTAAGTTTCCATTACCAGGGTCCACGTGCCTTAAGGTGAGAACCTTGAGGAAATTAGTCACTCCTTGAGTACTTGAAGAAATTCACGATGGAAAAAAAATGTCTAGCAAAGGAGATGTTTCTATGTTGGTATGTGCCATTATACCTGAGTGGCTTGTTGAGCACCTAACTTTTTTCTTCTGGACCTATTTCATGAAAATGATCCAAGTAAGATAATTACACCCAAATCTAGTAAATCCAGAGAGTAAAAGTAATCGGTCTATTTGAAGAACACACTAAATTTCATCAGGAAAAGTAACCCAGGGGCACCTGGCTACTTAGCTGGTAGAGCCTGTGATTATTGAACTCAGGTTGTGAGTTTGAGCCCCACATTGGGTGTAGAGACAAAAATAAAGAAATAAAGGAAAGAAGGTAGAGAGGGAGGGAGGGAAGGAGGGAGGCAGGCAGGCAGAGAAGGAGGGAGAAGTAAAAGAAAAGAAAGGAAAGGAAGAAAGAAAAGTAAACCAATTAAACTATTTCACTTTGAGGTCTTAACCATGTTTGTAAAATTTCTATCTGATTCTCCAGGCTCCATGAAGTACCTGTTATATCTTGTTCTATTCCCTTAAGTATCACCTGGATCATGGCCTAGAAAATGACAAAACAAAAACCACATATACATACGCAAAACCCCAAAGGGTTATTATCAATGGGTAGATGTGGGAGAAATGGCCAAAGAAAAAGCCTCTGGAAATATAAGTCCTTGTAGAACAAGGATTGGCTCCACAATATTTGGCAGACAACTGTTAAATAATAGTTGTAGTTTTAACTTAGTTAAAATAATAGGTATTAAGTCTACCATTAAAATCAATCTCCAAATCTAGTGAGGTTCAAGAAATGCTGTGAGAAATCAAAAAGGAGAATGTCACTAACACACAGGAAGCTTTAGGGCAAATAATCTGAGGGGCGGCTGGGTGGCTCAGTTGGTTGAGCATCTGACATCAGCTCAGGTCATGATCTTGCGTTCGTGGGTTCGAGCCTCAAGCTGGGCTCTGCACTGACAGCTCTGAGCCTAGAGCCTGCTTTGGATTCTGTGTCTCCCTCTCTCCCTGCCCCTCCCCTGCTCATGCTCTGCCTCTTTCTGTCTCTCAAAAAATAAAATAAAAAACGTTAAGAAAATTTTTAAAGCAAGTAATCTGAAATAGATCACACGTCCTCCTTCCCCTGCCGCAACTCGTAGCAGGAATTTAAAGGGATTTTCAAAACATCTAACGAAACTAAACTGCCAAGAGTACTCAGACAAGAAAAATCATAAATGAAAGTAGGAGGAAAGTACTTTTTTTTTTAAGGTGGTACATGACTAGCAGACACTAAGTTCAAACCCCCGGTATGGCAGATTTGCTTAAATGTATTTCAAGGAAACTGGAAAAATAAGGATTAGGTCAACACCTCACTGGAAAGGTTAGTGAAAAACATTTCAGTTTCTACACTGTGCTCAACCCCTCCCCCAACACCACAGTGGAAACCATGCTGAATTTATCACTTTCACGTCAGGTCCAGCACTGCTGACGTTCAAAGCCTACCGAGATTACCAAAGTGCTTTTAGGCTGTGAGGTTGCAACATTGGTATCTGGGGTTTTGGTTGCAGAACACATGTAGAATCAAGGCAGCCAAGGGTCATGCCAGCCTCTAGTGGCTTTAATAGGCATAGCCCAGAGGAGGCTAAAGCTAGACTTAGGAAACATCATTAATTAAAGAGGCAGGAAAGGCAGGAAAGTGAAATCTCTGGAGATCTGATTATTCAGACTAGGGTCCGAAAAAGGAAATCAGGAAGCAAAGAAGGATGCAAACGTTGATCATCTGAAAAAGTCAAAGGTCACGAAACTCTTGTCTGAAATAAAAAGGGGACAAGGTATGGTATCCACCAAGGAAGTCCTGAGTCCTCAGCTCTAGTATTAAGGGCATTAAGATACACCGATCTAAGAGTCTGGTACAGTCCTGCACTGGCTATGTCTTACACAGAGCCCAGCACACGATGACAGGAAGTATTCATAAATTCGCAAGTGATGGGGCACTTCCTTCAACCGCCACTAACAAGGATATAAAATAGTTTCCTGAAGCTTAACACATGTGCCTTACTTAAAATTCTTATTCTACTTACTTGGGTAAGTTACAATTTTAACTGCAGAGACTTCAAACGTTAAGTGTTTTTCTGCCTCTGTCTTCTACATAGCACACCTCACCTCCTCTTCCTATTATAAAGTCAGTAATTCTCAGGGGGAAGGAAGTGGGGAGTGTGGCAAAGTGACAGGTGGGTAAATCACACAGAATCCCTTTAAGGCTTTTACAAACTACATGGCATTCCAACCCCACCTCACCTGGGGAATCACTGCATGTAATTAGACGTCAGCGTGGGGAGTGTCTGGTGCATGTGTGCAGGCAGACGTGGACAGAGAATCAGTATCATAAAACCCGAGGACCTCTGAAATGTCACAGTTAAGTGGAGTTAGTTTACTTTCTCTTATTCATAACCTTTCTTTACAATTTCCGTAGTACTTTCACATGTATCTCATTTGAGTTAGAAAATACTCCCTCACTTAGTGGCAACTATCTACTTCATCATAAAATAGCACTGGGCAAAATGAAGCTGCTAGTGCATCCGGGGAACAACTAAAATAGCAAAGCTAAAACGTGATTCAACGAAAGTATTTTAACACAAAGTTCTCTGGAACCCCAAAACCACCGTGCAAATTTAAGAGGGCATTCTGACGGTCTAGTGTAAACTCCTGGGAGACAAGAAACCATGTCTTATCTAACATCTGCCACAATTCCCTGAACGGTGCGGGTTTTTAACCAAGTAGGATAAATTCGTTTATATTCATTTACGTATTAACGCACACGCTCAAAATTTATTGAGCGCTGAACTCCTACTCTGGCTCTGTGCTGGCCTGGATTGCTTATAAGAGACATTGGATTTTAGTCCTTAATAACACAAAAGAAATCCATCCCCGCTCCTGTTTCTTTTCTCTATTCTTGATTATTAATATGACCGGAAAACCATGTTTCTATACCCTTCAATTTTCAAACAATGGGCACATATATAAATGGAAATGATGCTGATAGGTCTAAAATTCATTTTCCTTCCACATAACGTTGATAAGTCTACAGTCCATGTTCCTTCTGCCTGGCCCCTGAAACAGTTCTACCACAGCCATTATACAGACAATTATCCTATCATTTGCCAATCACCTCAGTCACACTTGCTGGATTGGAGCCCATGATTAAAAGCATCTCAGCAACATGACTTTTTTCAGCAAGACCAAGCAGCAACTGACCCTCTGTTCTGACTACTCAACTGTTGTTTATAGCTGTACCAAATCTTATAGTCTCTCTTGCCTCCTTACAGAATAAACCAAACATGTTAAACTGTGATGACAACAACATGGTAAATAATATGTGTATTGCACACTTTAGATTTATAGAGTCTCACAAACTGAATGTGATCTCCTTTGGTCCTCAAGACTCATCTGACAGATATGCGAACTGGGACTCAAAGTAGGAGAGCTGGGATGGGGAGTCCAACCCCAGGTCTCCTGATGCCCGCAAATCAGGGCTCTCTTCATCACAGCTGCCTCCTTGCTATGCCCAGGCTCAAAACACTGTGCAGACTGAGAACACGAAAATAATGTTCGCGAAAGGTTATGCTGTGAAACAGTAGATAGTGGTTATCAAAACTGTCCACAGAGATTCAGAAAAAAAACCAAAGTTCTCTGTTTAATGAGACCAAAATTGGCCGATGTTGAGAAACAAAATGGGTAAATTAGATGGTATGAAACACAGTTCAGCACAGAATTAAATTGGATGATCACAGAAATGTGATATTCACAAATCCTCAAACACCATAATTCGTAACAAGCCCACTCATTCTGTTTGCTTTAGAAATAAAAGAGACTTCTAAAAATGTTTTAAAAAAACACAATTGGAAAAAAAACTAAAGCTATAATCTTGTTCTTCAGGCCAATAGATTATATTATAAACTGAGAAATAGGTAAGTGAATTAAAACATTCATTTGACATATGATGCTCCAAAAGGAAAGATGGGTAGATATATATGTAGATCTTTTATTAACATTTAACTTTTAAAAATGCCAAACAGAGAAGGGTAAACAGCTTTGAGAGCTACTGGGGTTTTACATTTTTCTGGCGAAACTCTGAATAACTCGCACAAGGTATTTACTATCAACCTTAGCGTAAGAACATTCAAATTCCAAGAGATCATCACTAAAATAACAGATCTTCATTAAGAATTAATTCACTTCACATTGTTCACGTTGACTGAGTGGTAACTACCGGGTGGGGGCTAAACTGGGCATCATTTGTTCAAATATAAAGAGATGTTGAAATACAACAGAAGACATGTAAACAACATGGGATCCCCAATCTTCTTTCCATAACTAAAGGTACATCATCATACGTTACTGTAAAGAGTAGCCATTCAAAGCCACATCTGTCCTTGGTCTACAATTCTGTTTTAATACGCTTTTTCTATTCTTGTATTGCTATTATGTTGTTAAATCCTTTTCAGTGGGCAGGGAAAAAAATCCTTCCTTTATTCAAGAATCATAGCGTGTGTAACTTGAAGAGACATTTCCCCCCCCATTAACTTTGTAGGAAAATGGTTTTTACTTTTTCAGTTTCAGTTTAAATGGTCAGGTCTGATGGATTCAGCATGAATTTTGGCTGGTTTTACGGACTCCTGTACTCCCATAGCTAGAATAGGGCCCGCCACACAGTATGTGTATTTACTGAATGAATGAATGATTCCTATGATCGATGGCTCACTACATAAGGATATATCTATACGTAAGGACAGACACACATAAGAACTTTATACTTTTAACTTCTTAATGACTTTAAACTTGAAATAAAGAAAACCCCTCATGTTTACATCACGCAGCTGCTTGTGAAAAGCAACCCTTCACATACGTAAACAACAGCATGTGCAAGGTGTACAGTTATGCTAACCCTTGGCCATTAGCTTGGTGACAACCTGGGTGTCATCAGCTACCTCTAAATCCCACAGCAAGAAGAGCTAAATTGTCAAATGCCACAAAGACTCAATTAAGCCAATATGCACATGCTGAGAATTCTCCTTTGTAAACTAATTATTTCTCCACTGAAATTATTGCTTTATCAAGGCAAGTACCGTTTAGAATGAACATTCTAAGAAGAATCAGAAAATAACAGTCGTACACAAGTTCTGCCTAGGAAGCTGTGATTGTCACTAAGTTGACCCACGAACCTGTTGTCCTTCTCCCCCTCAGAGCAATGAATTCAATTTCCATTTAAAGAGACATTGCTTTTTTTTTTTGTTAGAAAAATAAAACTGTTGCGTTTGGAGAAAATCTCCTTTGAAAGGTTCGAAGAAAGCTATCTGCTTGGAAAGGTCGAAATAATGTTTGCTGAAGAAAATGATCATCGGCTCCTTGTGAGTCTGGAGCGGGGCCACAGGGCATGATTAGAGGGTATCGGCTTCAGCCCTCGGTGCCAAGTCTGAGATCCCGTAAGAGAAGTTGAGGGCGAAAGAAGGGGCAACGTGGCCACCTGCCCAGCCGGCCGGGGGCCGTGGGGCCACCGTCTGCTCCCAACTTTGTCAGCCTTTCCCCCTAGTGCATACGGTCCACGCGTCTCCCAGCTCAGGCCGGCGACTCCCAGGCCGGAGCGGAACTGGGAGACCAGCGGAGGCCCGGCGGCCCCGGGAGCGGCCCTCGGCGCCCCTCGGCGCGGTCTGGGGGCGCGGGACAGGAGGGAGGTCC